>NC_045782.1:31881566-32188489 GCF_008692025.1 Phocoena sinus | reverse complement strand
AATAAGAAGTGAGGCTGTGAAGCAACTGGAACTCTCACATGGCTAGTGGGAGTGTAAAGTGGTGCAGCCACTGTGGAAAACATTTTGGCCGTTTCTCAAAAGCTTAAACATAAACTTACCATATGACCCAGCAATTCAGACACAAACACAACACTGTAAAGCAACTATACCCCAATTAAAAAAAAAAAAAATTCCACACCTAGGTATCCAGCCAAGAGAAATGAAAACATGTTCCACAAGAACTTGTGATTGTTTATATCAGCTTTATACACAATGGCCAAAATCTGGGAACAACCCAAATGGTCATCAATAGGCAAAGAGACAGATAAAATATGGTGTATCCATACACTGGGTGCCAGTCAGCAACAAAAAGAAACAAATTAACCACATATGCTCCGCCGGATGAGCCTTAAGCTCAGTGAAAGAAGCTGCACACAGACTACATATCGTACAATATGATCTTATTTAAATGAAACATCCAGAAAAGACAAATCTATAGCTACAGAAAGCAGATCAGCCATTGCCCTGGGGAAGGGGATGGGATGGAGGATGGACTGCAAACCAGCACGAAGTTATTTGCTGGGGTGATGAAATGTTCTAAAAATGGAGTGTGTTGACGGTAGCACAGCTCTACAAACTTACTAAAAATCCTGGAATGGGGCTTCCCTGGTGGCGCTGTGGTTGAAAGTCTGCCTGCCGATGCAGGGGACACGGGTTTGAGCCCTGGTCTGGGAGGATCCCACATGCCGCGGAGCAACTAAGCCCGTGCGCCACAACTACTGAGCCCGCGCGTCTGGAGCCTGTGCTCCGCAACAAGAGAAGCCGCGACAGTGAGAGGCCCGCGCACCGCGATGAAGAGTGGCCCCCGCTTGCCACAACTGGAGAAAGCCCTCGCACAGAAACGAGGACCCAACACAGCCATAAGTAAATAAATAAATAAAAATTTTTTAAAAATCCTGGAATTGTACATTTACAATGAGTGAATTTTATGTTAAGTAAATTACACCTCAATATCAAAGCTGCAAAAAACTGTAACCAGCAAGGAGTAGGAGTGCACTAACCTTACCACCAACACCCAACAGCCTGCCCTCCTGCCGTTTCCACAAACCCCTCTTGCGACGCCCACTGTTCTCTGTGCGGAGACCCTCGCAGACTCCCCAGGGAGTGGTTTATATTCAGCTCACAGAATCGCTTGTGCAATGACTGTCTTCCTGTCTACCCTCCCATAGGATGCAGTCCTCCTCCAGATCCAGAACTGTGCCCACTAGCTCTTCCCTCCCAGTTCCTTGAGAAAGTCTTGTTGAGAGAAAAGCAAGATCCCTGGTGATCTCTCATGTAGGAATAAAGTTTAAACTTCTATTCAGCAGCTAAACACAGAGACTGACCCTGGTACCTTTCTAAGTTAATCGAGTTACAAAATGATCTTTTTAGGATCATTTTGCTTCTATGACCCATTTTATAACTACTTTTCCTCCAAATCCATTCTGGTCTACCACCCTCTGATCTCACCCAACCAAGCCCTGCCTGTGTCTGAGAAGGCCTTGCTGGGACCCGGCAGGGGCCCAGCAGGATGACACCGGGGGTGAGGGCTCCAGTCACCTGCAAGCAACTTGGCCGTCACAAAACCTGGTACTCACATGCACGTTTCACAATAACCAGGCAGAGTCCTGCACTTTGTTTCTGTGACCTCAAGTCCCAGCAGAGCCCTAGCTGATGCTCTTCCCTACAAGCCACAGCCCTGCTCCAGGCCCAGGCTTGATTGATTTACTCAGCACCCGACAGGCATGTAAACAGTATTACATCACAGGTACTCCTGCTGGTCCAGACGCTGGCTGAGTGGTGGGGAGACCCTGAAGAGGGAAATTCGGGCTTGGCCGGCCGTCAGGGAGCTCCGCCTGGCATCACAGCCAGCAGTGAGGGGACGTCACACCTAACCCTGGGTCACAAGCGCACAGGCTCAACTAACCACCAGCGGGGCCTACCTGGGGCAGAGCAGGTGCAAACACTGCCCGGGTCGCCGACCCCTACGAGCGGCGCTGCCTGGAGGGAAGGTGCCTGCCTTCCCACAGGGTCTCCCAGCCCCAGGAGCTGGACTGATTTGGCCCTGGGTGCTGCAAACACTACCTCCACCGCCTGATACACGCACATACAAAAGTCAGCCACCCAAACCACGTCTAGGCACACACAAAAGCGCAATTATGGGAGGCAGAAACCTCTCAACTCCAGCCTTGCGTCTGAAACTCCACCCTAAAATATCTGCATGTTAAACGACCAAGGACAGTTAAGCTTTCAAAGGGAGAAGATCAAAGTGCTGTCATCTTTTAATTTAATCCTTTTGTTGCATCAATGGTCTTAAGAGGACGAGAGAGATCAGAATAAAAATGGAAACAAACTATATCTTTGTGGGTGTTGTGTTTTAGGCTTTTTTTTCTCAGTTTGGGCCACAAAATAGGTCAGCTCCATTACTGATCAGCCTTCCCACAAATATTTAAAACAGATTGAATTGCACACCCAATACCCATCACAATTACACCAGGCACAACAACTAAATTAGCAATTCAACAAAATAATTGGAAATGCGATTCTCTCTATCCCACCAGTCTCCCTCGAGGGTTTAGCCGATCTATGGGGGAAAGCTCAGCTTTCCTAATTCTGCAGCTAATTAGAGACACACTTGTAAATGAAGTTGTTTGTCTTAAAGTTGAAATTCTCTTCTGGGGGTGGGGGAGAGGGAAGGAGAGAGGAGGAGAGTCCTTCCAGTCCGGAGCAAGTAGATAAACAGGTATCAAGAGCGCACGCCTGGGTTCTCAGGAGCAGCCCTGTCTACAGTTAATAAAGCGTCACTGTTTCGCCGTCACTTATCTGGTAATGAACGACTTCGTAACAGCCGGCCTGGCCGACGGCCTCGCTGAGAGAGGCGTGCCTTTTAAAGGCCCTCGAGACCGGTCGGGGGGAGCTGCAAGGCACTGCTATTTAGGGACCCACAGGGCGACAGGAGGGTCAGCGCCGAGCCCAGGCGGCATCAGCGCGGCCAGTTCCCGTGTGAAACTCCCCGTTGGGACCCGAGGAACCAAAAGCTCATCCTCCCAGGAAGCGGAGGCTCTGGTGCCAAGCGAACCCCGCCCCCCCCCCCGCGTGGACAGCACCTGCGGGGTCACGTGGCCCGCCAGCCAGACGGTGACAGTCTGCCTCGGCCTGCTTGCTCGGGCCACTCCTGGAGAAGCAATCTTAAGGTTTCAATTAAGCTGTCCTTGGCCTCTTTTTGTTCCTTCAGAAAGGCACATCTCGGTTTAATTACATAACTGAGAACTAGGCATTGCATTCGTCCCCTTACCCTCCTCCACGAAGACCAGGATGTGAGCTTCACACGCAGACTCTCCGCAAGGCTGCGCTCCCCTCCCCTCGCTTCGCCTACCCTCCCCTCCGGCAGGCGCACACCTGGGCCCGCGCTCCCGCCGCGAACAAAGGCCTGACCTTAGCAGCGAGGTCAGCAGATGAAAAGCCTCCGCTGCCTAGACCCTCCCGGAACATCACAGCGCCCAGGTGGGGGGCGAGGCGGCGCGGAGGCTGCGCGAACGCCGATAAGTGAATTCAAAAGCACCTGCTCCTACGGCTTATCTCCCCCAACAATATGAACTCGGAGTTATCACATGGCAAGTGTTCCGCATTAGCCTTACGTTTAGCTCTTGAAACCAAGAGCAGTGCGCTACAACTTTAAAGGACACAAGAGTCAAACTGGAAAATAATTTTATGGCCTCAGGGGGTCCGTTCCCGGCCTAAACCCTCAGGAGGAGAGCGGGGCGGGTTCGCTCCCAGGCTCCCCTCGGCCACGCTGGGCACCGAGGCGGGAAACCCCTCGCTTCCTGCCCCCTCGTGAGCCCCAGGTCACACTCTGGGCCGCCGCCCGAGCCTGCAACAGGGCCCCCGACCCGGCTGGGCCCCTCAGCCTCGCGACAGCGGCAGCTCTCGCCGCCCCACCTCTTAGCACTTACCCGGCTCCAGCTCTGCCGTTTGCTGTGACTTGTGAAGGGCTAGGAAGTACCCGCATCGACCTCATCTAGCCAATGCGGTAGCCACCAGCCACGCTCCAAGGGCTCAAAAGCCACACGTGGCTGGTGAAATACTGACTAGACTGGGCTCCCATCATCCCCGGAAGCGCTACTGGACAGCTGTGGTCTTAGACCCTCTGGACGCGCGTGGGGTTAGAAGAGACTCCCCAGGAGGGTAAGAGGGGAAGGCAGCTGGCCACGAGGGCAGCCCTAGAGCCCGGAGCCGCCCTCGCCGTGGAGGCGCGGGAGCCACCGAGCAGCGGCCTAGGTGCGGGGCGCTCAGAGTCAGCCCCACCTGCGTACTAATGCCCCTGGCCATCCCGGGGTCGGCGGGCTCTTGGAAGCCCACGAGCACCAAGGCTGCTGCCCTCCTGCCAGGCCGAGCTCTCGCCCTGTAGAACCGGAGCCCTGGGAGAGTGACGCTGAGCCTGAAAACGGCCACAGCCCGGGCTGCCAGGAGTCCCGCCAGGACTAACAGAGGCAACTCCAGCGCAGGTAATGGGCCTGATCAGACCGAAGTAAGAGGATTCAGGACTCACTCGACTGAAGAGGGGCACAGAGCCCCACTAGAGACCAGGTCACCTGCCCAAACAACCCTGTGCTCTGTCAACCTCCCCCAGCGCCTGCCACACAGCAGGAGGTCAACACATACCTGAATGGATGGGAAAAACATTCCTGCATTGGTGCTAGACCCAAGCTGCCTTTCCATAGAAACAGCTGCTTTAGGACGAGGAGGTCCTCAGGAACCAGCGTGGCTGACCCTCACAGTACTGAGGAGGACCTCTGAGCCCCAGAGGTCAAAAGACTTCCTCAAGGTCACACCCTGGCAGGTCTGATTTCTGATCCAAGGTTCTTGCCACTACGCCACCTTCTGTTCAAATCTGTCCTTGACTCAGAATGTCACATCAGCCCCCTCAAGGATGAATTCTGTGCCCCCAAGTCTCTGTGAGAGCTGGGTAACACACGCCTAAACACCTCGGGGAGGGTAGATGAGGGCGGCAGAAGCAGCCAGCACCACGTGGTGGGGAGCCTGCCGGCCCAGGGCAGCCTGAGCTCATTTCCAGCCCAGCCATAAAGAGGAAGACAGGGATGGAGAAGGGTGGGCAGGAATCTTAATGTGTTACTGTCACCGCGCCTATTGGGGACCTTATATTCTTTGTCTACCCGATCGGCAATGTGGGATTTTTTTTTTTTCTCTACGTTCTTTTAAATTCTCTTTTCTGAGAATTCAGTGTCCTTGACCTCAACAAACGAAATGAGAACCCTGAACCAAGGAGGTAAACCAAGCAGACTTCTCAGGAATATAAACGCTGCTGAGGTGATGACCTTATTAACAGGCCCCACAAGATGGGCAAGGAAGGCCCAGGAAAGGAAATCTACAGACATGCGAGAAAAACGAAGTTAGATAAGGCACACTCACTCTGCATTTGCGCCACTCCCCTCCTCTCCAGACAAGGAGCAGGTAACGAGGGCTTCATCAATACAGCTGTTGGACAAACCGAACATATGCAAATCAGCGGGGCGATATGGATCCCCTGGACGTAAGAATTAGTTAATGAACTTACCAAATTACTGGCAATTACTTTTGAAATGTTATGAAGAAAGACAAAGCAAAAAAAAAAAAAAAAGAGAGAAAGAAAGAAAGGAAATGAGGTAGATAAGATTTAAACAAACAAAAAAATGAATGACCAAGGCAAACTCAACTTAATGCCTAGCACAACTGCCCCCCCCACCCCGGAACACAAACACACATAAATCAAAAAGTAAAAACACAAACTCAGATGCAGAAAACAAGGTCCATTCACTTTAGACAAGGCTCACTGCTTGTATTTGCCTTTCTTAAACGCCATGTGCACAGGGGAGCCTATCAGGGTAGCAGCAGACGGGCGCCAGCTGCCCTGGCACAGAACACCCACATTTCTGCAGCCGCAGCCTCAGGCCTCTCCGTGACACCCTTTACCTCTACTCTCTCTAGTTCTGCTGAGACGCAGCTGCCTCACCTGTGAGCCTGGCCCAGGGAGACACAGGTCTTGGTGTCCCACATACACAGTGACCCCTCCATGGTGGTGAAGGTTGACGAATGTCCCATTTGGATCCATTGAGCCTCAAACTCAGCTCCCTCTGGATGAAATGGTAAGAGATAAAGAGGCAATCATCTTGGAGAAGTCATAAGCGGAGACCAGGAAAATCAACCACTAAAAGGAAACGACTTTTCTAAACTGGAGATGCAGTGTCTGTTGCTGAACTGGTCGGAGCTGGCTTTCTCTGGTGTTCTGTTGGCTCTCAGGGTTTCCAAATGATGCTCAACAAGCATTCTTGGTCGGTGACCTGGAAAGAACAGCTACGCACCAAAGACAGTATGGGGAGAAACATAAACCCATACGAGGCAAGGAAAACCCACCAGAGAGATCCCCAGGATGAAGGCACTGAAAGTAGCAAGAGCATGAGGACCAGTGGGGAGGGCGGAGAGAAAATGATATACGATCTGGCAGCCAGAAAACAGACAGGAGGGCCGGGGAAGGAGAGGATGGTGTCACTTCCTATTTGTCCACCATCTTTCATTGGAGCATCTCAAAGCACATTACAGGCAGCAGCTCTTTAATCCTCCCAGAGGAGGATGCTGATTTGAAGGGTTCCCTGGGGAGCAAGAAATAAACCACAGGATCAGACTCCAGGGCCAACCTCCTCTCTGCCTTTCAACACCCTTTGCTGCAGATGGTCCAGCCTAGGGCAGGTGAGAACTGCACGGGCCCTAAAACAAGCCTCCGTCATAGGGACCAAGAGCCTTTGAAATATTTGGACTCTTTCACTCGGTTCACTTTACTCCCAAAAATCTATGCCAAAAAAACCAATAATTTTAAGACAACAAACAAGCTTTATGCACAAATGTTTTCCTATAAATTATTCAAAATAGCAAATAATTATAACAATTTAAGTGTTCAACAAGAGGGGATCTGGTTCAGTACTGAAGAGACATGCCCCCAACGGAATTATTAGTTAGCAGTTAAAATGCTTCAATGAGATCTGCAAAAACGTGGAAACGACCTTCCCCTCTACTATTAGTATTAAAATGCAGAATACAACGTACCACTGGTTCTCAACGGGTGGTATACGTGTGTTATGCGGAGGGGGACATGCTGTACAGACATTTTGTTTTTACTGTTTTTAAAAGGGTAACATTTCAAACAGTCCAGAAGGAAAAACGAAGTCTTCCACCTGCACTGCTCCCTGGGCCCTCCCCCCAGAGAGGAGTCTACTGGGTATCACAGCATCTACACTGAAGAGGGCTACGAAGAAATACAGGTAAACTACGAGAAGGGGATCTTTCTGAGTGGTGGAGTTACAGCCAAGTCTTATTTCCATTTGTTCCTTCCACTTTTCTGTAATTAATTTTTGATGTAAAATAAACTAAGATGAGAAACCAGCCTTAACTTCTCTATCCCGAAGGGCAAAGCCCACAGCCTGCTTCCGGCCCCGGGTGCAAACCTGGGCTGGGTGGGCCCTGCGGTTTCCTCACTGCTCTGATGGTGTCTTCAGGGGCTGTGGTTTAGGAGGGTCATGTGTGAAGGAGTCAACTGGACAAAAAGAAAATAAGCCAACTCCGCACAAAAGGGAGGAATGCTTCAGTCAACACTGAAAAAGGGCCCTGGATTGAAACTCTTGATAACAGTTCTCAACTCATTTCAAAATCAGCATTAGCCACCAAAATGTAAAGTATTCGTTTTATTAAAATGCAAATCAATCAACTAATCTGTCTTTCTAGTAACAGTTGAATTGCAGTATCCGTGTCAATTAAAATAGTTTCCAATTTACTCTTGGCTGGAAGGAGGGTGGTCCTCTGAATTTTAAAATGCAAGCCTCCCTTTACTGAAAATTCTATCCGTTCTTTCTCATCTCTCCTGATTTTAATTCATTTTAATTAAACATGATGGACTCCAAATATTTTGAAGTACCTGCTTAAATTTTTTTCTTCATCAGGTAGAGAGTGACTGTGACAAAGGTTCCATCTCTTTAGGAATCGTGGGTCTGCATCATGCTCACGGGAAGTGCCGCGTTAAGAGGTTACTTACTTGCTGTTCTAACGTGGGTTTATCCGGGATCCTCAGGCTAGATGGATGGGGTTGGATGGTCTATATTCGAAAAAGGGATCACGGTGAAGGGAGTGACTGTAGGGGACATCTTCTATTTCCGTTGAGTGATCTTTTAGGTAACTGGAGACACACTGAAAATTAAATGTTTCCCTGACAATCAAGCCCAAGAGGTTAACTTACCAAGACAAGAAAAACAGAGCAGGATGTACCAAGGTCCAATTAGTGTGAGATGGAGAAATCCTCCTCCCCTCATTTGCCCCGTCTGAGCCCAGCAGACACACTCAGATGTTAATACTAAACTGTGATGCAGATTACATTCCAGACTCACTTCGTTTGGAACCCAGCCTCTGGGCGCTGTGTCGCAGTCCACAGACACCACGTCAATGACACGTGGGATTCCTGGGCACAAAAATCTGTCACTTGGTTTTGACATTTTAAGACAATACCAAAACCTGACTCTAAAAACAATGACTAGTTATTAACTACAACTGCCCTCAGATGCCTGTACGCAACATTCCTTTAATTCCATAGCTCAGAATACAGATTTGGGCAAAGGACCCGGGAGACAGTTGGCCTCGAGTGCGGGCACGCACACATTACTTATGCAAGATCATCTCATTGCATACTGACCACAGCAGGCCAATAAATCCCCCTTATGGGGATTTAATTTCCAGCTTTTGACCTTTCGGATGAAAAACAAGTGAATCATTTCCCCCTGCTAGATTTACACCACAGCTAATCTCAATAAAGTGATTTAGGAATGGTGAGAATGGAAAAGGACTCTGGAAGAATCTTTATGGGTGAAAAGAGGAAACAAGAAGTCAGAGATCTGTATTTAGCAATGAATAGGCAGATGCCTCCAAGCTCCAACGCCTCTGGGGCGGAGCTGACAGGTTTTGGGGGGGCTCCCTGCTCCTCACAGCTGCAATCAGTCGCTAAACGCAACTCACCCCGAAAGCCACATCTACCCTAGGATTATTCCTTCCGTGAAGTATTTTATATTGTGAAAGAAGGCCATTTGGCTGGGAAAACAATGAAAACCTTCCCAAAGAACCTGTCAGCCTGAGGGAACGCCACATCACTCACTCTGTGCTGCTTAAGGAACCGAGCACGCGGCAGCGGCGGCGACAGGAGAAACACTCTTTATTTGTGGTGGTTCAAGGCCATGGGGGGCGAGCCCTTTGCACACGGACGCACCGGTGACACAGATGCTGGATTCCAGGTTTCCGGGCACTCGTCAGGCCCATGTTCTGAACAGCACACGTTCCCGGGATTTCCCGAGTTCCTCTATGTGGGGCTGGGTGTGCGGAGGTCCCGCCTCAGGCCCCAGGCCACAGGGAGATGGGCGCAGTCAGTCCCCGTGGCCTTCGTCAGGGGGGTTGAGTTGGCCAAAAAGAGATCGATACAGCTCTGTCCTGGAAGACAAACAAAACAAACTGGTTAACACGTTGGTTAACTTTTCAAGGTTAAAAAAGGGGCTTCCCTGGTGGCGCAGTGGTTGAGAGTCTGCCTGCCGATGCAGGGGACACGGGTCCGTGCCCCGGTCCGGGAAGATCCCACATGCCGCGGAGCGGCTGGGCCTGTGAGCCATGGCCGCTGAGCCTGCACGTCCAGAGCCTGTTGCTCCACAACAGGAGAGGCCACAACAGTGAGAGGCCTGCATACCGCAAACAAACAAACAAACAAAAGAACCAAGAAGCTGGGAAATACCCCAGTCTAATTCTTCAATTGGAAACACAGCCACATAATTAAAAATGCATCCCGCAGCTCTTATTCGCAAATACGAAGGAGGGCAGGAACCTAGAAGCGGCCAAACAGCAGAATATGTAAATAGTCCAGAGTGGCTGGATACCTGTCTCCAGGGAACGAGTTTTCTATAAGTTTGCCCTTTACACACAGGCTCTTCAAGTAAGAAAACAAGATTGAATATTTTAATAGGATGTATGAGACTGCCACATGAGGAGGATTCAATCAGACATGGGATGTAGGGGATATAATTCAGTTTTCATACATTTTCTTGCACTTGGCAGTACTTGAAAAACAATGAAAATGACCCAGCAACAAGATTCCAATTACCAGCACACGCGCAGCTGCTCGGGCGCCAAGGGTCTTCCCCACGCCCCGGCCCTTCCGCTGTTCTCCATCTAATAAATAATTCGATTGGCTAATTTATTTCTAAAGCTGGGTCTGACATTAAAAAAAAAAACCCTAACATGCCAGGGTCTTGCGTCCCTGAAAATGAAGTAAGTGACCACTTGCCACCTCTGTTTCCACCACCACCTGGCCAAAGGCACCTGTCGGGGCGGGCGAGGCCCTCCCAGCACCAGCACCGATCCCGCAGCTCCAGAGCACTTCTCTGGATAGAGGGCAGTCTCCCTGCGGAGATGCCAGGAGCCAGGAGGGTCCAAGCAGGTCAAACCCACAGGGAGGCGGGGACCATGCCTGTGCCCTCGGGGAAGGAGGGCAGGCACCTGGGCGAAGGCCATGGACCAGCGAGTAAACGACCTCCTCGAAGAAAGCTGTGCCTGCTCTGCTTATGTTTTCAAGATCTACAGCCTGCCCTCCTTGTTAGGAAAACAGGCTTTTCCTAACAGAACCGCTCTCATCATCTGGGAGTCATCATCAGCAAATCTGATTTTCAAAACAAAACAGAAGACAAAAAAAACCCCACCCTTCAAACAGCTATTTTTGGTCCAGCCAGACTCCAACACAAAAACTTACAAGTCTGTTTTTGAAGTCACCTTACTATAGTGGTGTGTACCAAAAGAGACATTATAATTAGAAAACCCAGCAATAGGAATAGCATATTAAAACTTTTTGAAAGGGAAAAGTCTTAAAGAAGGAACCACAGAAGCCATGGATATAAACAAACCTTATCATGCTGGGGACCACGTGGCAGGCAGGGAACGTGCAGCCAGAAGACAGTGGGTCTCCTGTATTATTACAGGAATTTTATTGCAAGAATTTGCTGGTGCCCTCAGCTGACCATCGTGCCCCTGGACCTATAAACAAAGGATGCAGGTTCACCCGGAGCTCCAGGGTCTCTTTTGTTCCTGAGCTGTACACATCTGCCTGGCTCGGCCTTGGCCAGGCCCCGGACACACGCGTACTAAGGCGGAAGGCAGCTTCAGACCACATGCAAATGAGAGGCAGGCAGCCTCCCTTCCAGAGGCAGTGGCTGCCAAATCACCAGCTCCATCACATAAAGGACAGCGATGCCCTGTCCGGGTGTCACTTTATCATGCGATGGCCTGCCTACTTGCCAAAAAGTACAAGTCTCTCTAGCCATTTCCACAAAGAAATTAAATGGTGTTAAGGGGAGAGTCGCCATGACAAAGAGGACAGTGCGGCTTTAAGGCTGCGACATCTGATGAGAGGGAGCTGCAGAGGCACCATGCCATTTAGCCCTTCACAATCATCCCTTCCCAGCCTCGCCGTGCTCGCCTGCACCAGAGCCCATCATTACCACTGAGCAAATGCTTCCTCTCCACGCGGTGACATCAGCAAACCGCCTGGGCTAAGGCGGCAGTTACTGCCCGCAGCAGGGTTCACGTGTCAGGAGCTGAGAGGGAAATGCTGAAACCCATGTTTTGATAGAACATCATTTCACACTCAGGTGGACAAAGCTGACAAAGATGCAGCTGTTCATGGCAAAGCAACCTGGAAAGCCGAGTGGTCTGCGTTCTTAAAGTAGCTTTACAGAAGAGAGAGAATATGAGCAAGGGATTATTCCAATCTAAGAATCCCCAAGCAATTTCAACTTGAAGTCTTCCTCACCCATGACCACCAATCAGTGACCATTTTTACCTTCAAAGTATCTCAAACTTGCCTGCTCCTCCAGGCTCCATTATTTCAGATCTTACCATCTCTCACCCAGAATGCGGTGCCAGCCTCCTAAGCGACTTTTCTGTTCCCGTCCCCTCTTCCCCCGCCTCCATCCCCCTCAGCCCCAACTCTAAGAACTCTAGAGATGAACAAAGCAGACCCTCCTGGGGTCCAGGAGCACCACCAGGATGAAGACCCCCAGACTCCGGCTGCTCAGCTAGGCCCCAGCCCCTCTTTCACCCTGCGGAGGACCCGCCGGGGACAGAGCTGGGAAAACCACGGCCACGAAGGGTGGGGTCCAGGGTCTGGTCCTCGAGCCTCTCTGCGTACCCCCTAACAGAACTCTACAAAATCCCGCAGCCCCTGCACACATTTTTAAGTTGACATGTAAAATTTTTCTTGATGAAGTTAATAGTCACAAAGGATATAATTACCACAAATCTGTGAATACCAACTTTTAAAATAACTCTTACATCCCTTTTGTAATACACCCAATGGAATCTATATGCCATACTGATCTGATACCCATCATCACTCACTTAAACAACACATAAACAAACTCTTTAATTTGGAATATGTATAGCATCTATCTCTTTTTAAACTTATATTTCCATCTGATTTTTCCCCTAATATAATTGTTTTATGCTTGAAAGTCTTTTATTGATCACACTATCATACTTCTTGGCCACAAAAATAAGTATGCAAATTGAAACACTTTTTGAAATTTGAAAAGTTGAAATATTTTAATTTCTTGGGACCATAAGGCTCTAAGTAATTTTTTTTTTTTTTTTTTTTTTTTTTTTTTGCTGTACGCGGGCCTCTCACTGTTGTGGCCTCTCCCATTGCGGAGCACAGGCTCCGGACGCGCAGGCTCAGCGGCCATGGCTCACGGGCCCAGCCGCTCTGCGGCATGTGGGATCTTCTCAGACCGGGGCACGAACCTGTGTCCCCTGCATCAGCAGGCGGACTCTCAACCACTGCGCCACCAGGGAAGCCCTCTAAGTAATTTTTAAAAATTACTTCTGGACTGTGCTATCATTACAATTATTATTAGGATACAACTGATATATACAATAACAATATAATAAAATGTAGTATAATTTTGGTAAAATTTTAATATACATAAATATGTAAAATGTTACTGGAAATTATCCCTCAATGATATGGGTGAGGCTTTCCCCTCCATTCCCATTCCATGGATGAATATAATTTATTGCTAGAATGAAAGAGGGTTCAGCACCAATTCTATTCCTATTTTTTAGTTTTTGTAGACAGAAGTGATGAGAAACCTTGCCACACAAACAAGCAGACGTGGGAATGGGAGAGTTTTGTTATAGCAATGATACTCAATTCTTTTAATTCCTTCTGAATTAACCCCCCCCCCAATCACAGAGTGATCTACCACCAAAACTTAGTTTTAATGATCTACCAGCTGACAACTCAATTGGGTTCTCCTGCAATTTTGCTGAGAATAAAGACCTGGAAGCCACCTGACCGGCAGGGCTCTGTTACCCAGTCCTGGGTCACGGCCGGTCGCAATCCCTACACCGTATTTTGACCGGTCCTTCTGTGAGGTTCCCCACTCCAGAGTAATGTCCCATGTCAGGGTAAGGAGGGGCTTCGTGTCTGGAGAGGACAACTGTGAAAGGCGAGGGAGAAGGAGAGCTGGCAGCTCCAGCTCGGGCAGGCTCTCAGGCAGGGCTACTGAGAGCCTCTCAGCAAAGAGCTGGAAATTTGATTCCTGCCGTCTCTCTGTGTCTCCTTTCCGGTAGGAAGATCTCTGCACGGCCCAGGAGGAAGACTGAGGCGGAGGTCGTCCTGAGCGTTGCCCCAAACGCAGACAGATGCTAGACCTGGGGTCAGTACTCAGGGGAGAGGGAGGCACCTGGAAAGAAACAGGATGCGTCCATATCCCTATCCCTATCCCATCCCAAGGCAGGAACACAAAACTAAAAGCGGAACTAGGTAATGAAAAGCCACCATGGGACAGAGGGTCAGACTGCCTTCTGCTGCACAAAGCATGCTCCCCTGCAGCACCCTTCCTAACCGGGACTGAGCCACCCAGAGAAGCTGAGCTCTCGGTCCTTAGGCTAACCTCATCCCCATCCGACTCTCCAGGGTAAGCGCACAGTTTAATACCTGAGGTGCCCTTAAGGCTATGCATAATGAAGCTGGTTTTCTAAATATATAATTCCTGCTCCCTATCACATTAAGAATCAAGATTTGAATCACTGAACTGAAAGGCCTTCCCCCCCACCCGTCACCCTCCCCCCACACTCCTGGCCTCAATATAGAAAATGTATTAATGGGGGTATCATGCGGGAGAATAACCTACAGAGTAATTAACAGGACTTGGACCTAAGGTAGAAGGTCGATAGCAGGGGCTCTTCCTTGAATTAAAATTTAACTTACCCTTTATTGCAACCTACAAAAGCAAGTAATGAGCACTAACATTTTTATTTCTTTTAAACTGTCATTTAGGCTATAGAGGGGATAATTACCTATCTCTAATGTAGTAAGGTTTTATAACCCTTAGTGAGGCATTTTCTAATTTAATATTTTTACTATATTATCATAAAACCTGTTTCTGGAAAAAAATGATCATGGATTAGCAGCCATCTTCCATAAAGACAGAGTGTGTGTGTGTGTGTGTGTGTGTGTGTGTGTGTGTGTGTGTATGTGTGTACTGGGATTCAGCTTATTTATTATGTGACTCTTGTGAAGAGACTTAAGCGCGCCCAGTAGAGCTGGCTGTGAGATGCCATCACTTGAGTGGTGGGCGAGGTTTGAAGCAGCCCTAAACGAAACGTGGTGGACGTGCGTCACGGTGCCGTCCAGCCACGTGCACTCCTCACTGACCGTGACACAGACCAGGGGCTTTCACGCCATCATCGGGGCAGACACTATAAAGCAGCACCTGAACCCTGCAGAGGACCTGTGCGGGGGGCGTGGGACTGAAGGAGCCACGCAGGCCTCGCCCCAGACACCCCACTCCTCCTCCCCCTCCTCTGGCCCGGACACCCCCACACTGTACCCACCTGGCCCTGTGGCCAAAGGCGAGCAGACAGCAGGGAGAAAGCAGCCAGGCCACCGCTCCCTAAAGAAACCTGCACAGCCTCCAAAAGTACATACATCCCATTCTTCAAGCAAGTAAGATATGCAGGGATTTCAGCGTGTGCCCGTAGAAACAATATCGCTGCTTTCCTGATTAAAACTATACACAGAATTTGTCCTTGATTTATTTGAGATTGTTCATTAGTTGCTTCACTGGGGGGGAGTTGTCCTTCCTAAATATACAAGACACATCCCAGAGTGTGCGGGGGAAGGGGGCCTCCCTCCCCCATAACCCCCTCCCTTTCCCTGCACACCCAAGGGGCCTGTGCTGCGTGCTTCTGCGGAACTTGATGTCTTAGACATACATTTGAGAATCCAAGGGTGACGAAACACACAAAGGGAAAGTGAGACTAAGGGCTCCAATTCCAGCAGCACTCGTGTCCAGCAGAACCTTGACGAAACCCGAATACCTGGGAGTCAGTACAGACACAGCAAGAACAGAAACTCACACTGACCACTGTGGTTGCTGACTGCAGATGTACTTTTGTTTTTTTTTGCGGTACGCAGGCCTCTCATTGTTGTGGCCTCTCCCATTGTGGAGCACAGGCTCTGGACGCGCAGGCTCAGTGGCCATGGCTCACGGGCCCAGCCGCTCCGCAGCATGTAGGATCTTCCTGGACCGGGGCACGAACCCGTGTCCCCTGCATCGGCAGGCAGACTCTCAACCACTGCGCCACCAGGGAAGCCCTGCAGATGTACTTTTAAAAATCATTGGCAATGTTACTGACGCATGCTTTTTTTCACGTTTGTGTTCGGAAAACATTTTACTTATTAGTGCTGTAGAAGCTTATATATGTGTATTAGGTGAGGATGGTCCCTGGCCTCAAAGTATAACACAAAGGTATAATAAATTCATAAAATACACAGGAATGCCTATTTGCTGTGCTAGGTTTTCGTAGTATTACAGAGACAAGAATGATGCAGCAGAACCTGCGTGGGGAAGGTGAATGTATCAGTTAACTCTGTCTGGACAGCCCCCTCCGCTCGGAGAGGTGGCAGTGTCCTCCCTCTCGCCGGGCACCCCTCCGCTGCTCTGGGACCCCTCCCACAGCCCAGTCCTCCAGAGTCAGGACGGACAGCTCCTTGATCCTCCCCGTGGCAGCATTTCAAGCACTGCTGCCTTCCCCTGACTAAATCTGGTCTCTTCTGGGTGAAAAGAAACAGTTCACTCCATTCCCGCTATGACAGAGCTGGAGTTCTCCTGCTGGCCTGGCGGAACCCCTCGGAGTCCTCCAGGTTGCCGAAGAGCTGACGGGGAGGCCCTCGCTCTCCAAGCCCACACCCACGTGTCTGGACAGTCCAGGCGGCCCAGGTGCGCGGGGCGAGCTCTACCACCTCCTCTGTTCTCAGCTCGTCCTTTCCTGCCCTCACAGAGCTTCCAGTCTCTCTGTTCTGCCTGCCAACGTGCCCAGGGCATCCCAAGTGCCAACTGAAAAAGATATCTTGCCAGTCATCACTTGGCACCAAACCAAGGGGTCCTCCCAACCTAACCTTCTGGCTGCTTTGAGGTCTGCTCCCCAAATACTAGAGATAAGACCGCACCTCCCTTAACCTTTCATTCCTTCTGCTTCCTCTGACCCTAATCCATTCTACTCTGTATCAGAGACTTTACAGGCGAGAGAAAGATGCCTGAGAACTGTTTCTATGACCTAAGAGGGGAACTACATTGGTCCTGGCGGCCGCATGTACATCACAGCAGCGGGATCAGAGGCAGGGCCCCCACTCCGGGCCTTCATCTCTCAGGAAGCCTGCGTTGTGAGGAAGACAATGCAGGCGAAGGGACAGAAGTACGTCCTGTAAGGAGGGAGCATCACATAGGATGACGTAAAAAAAAAAACTATGAGTAGAAGACTGAATTCTTGAATGCAGCCGAAAGGCCAGCACTTAACAATAAGTGGGTCTCGGGCTTCTCTCCCGAAACGTCGGCACAACTGCATACCAAAAAATCACACACATACACAACCAAGAAACGTGAAAAGAGAAGAAAGCGACCTTCTCTTACTGAGGTCTTATTTCTTAACTGGATCAAGTTAGCAAAGTAATAGTGACTCAGAGAATGCCCTCACCTATCACTAATTACCTAAATCTGGACGCAAGGCAAATCTCCCATCAGAACCAGGCTCAACTCTTCACAAGCTCCAAGGCAGCCCACCGCAGTTGCCCAAATCTGCCACAAGGTGGCAGCACACGATGCCTTTCTCAGTGGACCAGGCAACTAGCAAGGCTCCCAGAAAACTGTGGCCATAAATTACCTAGAGTGTCTGCTCTCCTCGCTATCCTCCCCAGTGCTTGAAGGAGACTCGGGAAGGTCTGTTCCATTTCGCTCCTTTGGTCAGGTCAGAACCAGGTCCTTCAAACCTCTGCAAATGCTTTTAGCCCTACAGCTTTAAATTACAGATGATGACACGGCCTCTGGCCCGTCTCCTAAAGATCAGACCGACTCAAGATTTATAAATGTTCAAAGATGCAGGTTCAGGCCCCAAACAAAGGAACTGAATGGCTGGGAGGAGGAAGGAGAGGTGAGAGGGAGCGAGGGGTGAATCTGTAAAGGTTTGCTCCCCACTTGCGCTCCCTCCTTGCTCCCAAGCCAGTTAACAAATTCACTCCACTTACACAAGGAAGAAAAACACTTGAAACTTCCATCATCCCTACCACTAGTTTCAAGTCTTTCAAATTCTTTTAAAGAAAAATAATTTACCTTGGTGGGACTTGCAAAAAAGTGGAGGGGGGTGGGAGGGACTGCTGACAAAAGGGATGTCGCCTCCTCTCCTGTGCATTAATATTCCATATTCCTGGGATGATTTCCACTTTCACAGTTTGACTGTTTTATAACAGATTTGACGCGAGAGAAGACAAATGGCCTCACAAAGGAAAGACGACAAATCATCTCACCGCTTTTAGCGGGGTCTTCTCTTTACTTTTATTTATTTTTATTCTGTGGCTGGGCTGTGGAGCTCTCTGCCTTGCTGGCGATGTTTAATATTAACGCCAAGCCCCCGCGATGCTGGCAATAGAGTTGGCCGGTGTTGTGTTTGTGACTTTGTGACTGCTGGCTTCAGGAAGATGAAGCTCCTTGTCTAAACAGCAGCCCCTCTAACAGCTCCTGTTAAAAGCCAGGGGATGCTTCGCTGCTTAGACGTGAATCACTTCCTTCAACCCCAGGGAAAGGAAGGCTGACACTGAGTTACATTTGTATCCCTATCAGGACCTCTGCCCAAAGACCCAGGGCCGGGCGGGAGCGGGCGTATGACGCTTCTCTCAGCTCCAGTTTAAGGCTACTCCGAGGGGGTCAAAACACACAGAAATCAACAAGGATATCTGTCCTCAACCCACAGAGTTTAAGCAAGGCATTCCATTACTTCTGGTGATATATTGGAGGACTAACTTTACCAAAAATACCCAGTCCGAATCCGAACATAAAAGCAGCAACTACCGAGCACACAACACCGGCAGTACCTCTGGGCGGCCGAGCCCCGGGCTGGGCTCAGCCTGCCGGACACAAAGGCCACCATCCACACGCTCCCCCCAGGGTGCGACCACCCCCGTTCTGTTTCTGTTCTGCCCTCTTGGTCTTTTTTATCTTCCTCCCACAGCCCTTGTCCTGGGTTCTGTTCTAGGCCCTCCTCCCTTCTCTCTCGACCCCTCCCCTGGCCAATTCATCCAAGGCTCTCAGCCCTGCCCGTCTCCTGGGTGCAAAAGCCGCCTACAGCCGGAGTGTCCACGTCCCCACCTTGGCACTGCGTCCGACTCCAATAAACTGGCCACTGACAGCACCAGGCCCTGCAGGGCGATTCTGCCACCTAAACTACCTTTGTTAATCATGGCAGCAGATTCTCTGTTTTTCATGTCCAACACTTAACTGTTTAATGGCAGGAAGCTACAAAGTTATAGGTACCAACATCACATTTTCTGATTAAAAAATAAAATCCTCCCTGAGATAGGGATCTTGTTTGGACAGTTCACTTACATTAATGGATAGAATGCAAACTGATGCCCTCCATCTGTCACTCTTTCTTGGTTTTTAATGGTTTCCTTCAAAGAACTTCCTCCTCTCCACCGTAAATCAGAGGAGAGAAATTTGGAAAAAAGGTTTCTCCCAGACACCTGCCAGGGCACCTGTCCCCAGGAGGAGTGCCCAGGAGCCCTCAGCTTCCGGGTGTCTGCAACAGGGCCACCCCCCACCCACGCACCTCGGTTCACCAGAGTCGCTTAAGTCAGCAATCTGATGACCTCGGCCAGTTATGGGACTGGTTTTTAAAAGCCTGGCTGCTCTGTGCAAAACGAGTGGTTTGCGTTTCTGCCCCTGGAAGCTGGTGACTCTGTTTTGCTGCCCTGCTGTGCCTCCCCTGCAGGATGGAGAGCTGGGCGAGGACGAGGAGGCTGAGCTCCGCCAGCGCCGGCAGGAGAAAATGTGTATTGATTTGTCCCTCCTTTTAGAGGAGCACGGAGCGTTGAAGAACAGCTGCTCCTCTCTGCAGCCTTTCACATTACACGCGCCACAGAAGGCCCAACCCCCACCCACCTCCGGGAAGCAGAAAGGGGTGGCTCCTGGGTGCCAGCGGCCACTAGGCTGCCTGGTCCACAGTGCGGACTCCCAACACCCCAGGCCAGAACGCCTCCCCTTCCTCGGATCCAGTAATTTCCCTCTCTGGGCTGACGTTTCCTCATCTATATTGGAGAAGAAAGAGCCTTCAGTCTTATTTACCTTTTAAGTGGAGGTGCCCAGAGGGTAAAAGAGTTAATGTTTACAAAGTGTTCCGCTCCCCAGAGGAAGACAATGGATAAAACACAAGGTGTGGTTGGCTCATTCAAGACCTCCTTTCCAGGGTAGTTAGTAACAGCTCCCCATTACAAAAGCCCCGCTTCCTAGCACCTGGAACTCAAAGTACACTCAGGCAATGCCTTTTATCTAAATATGCTTTTTTGCTGTGACACTTAATACCAACACTAAAAATTACAAAAGGAAACCAAGGACTATTATGCCTTGTTAATGCACATACAGGAGCCATTCCAGAAATGTCGTCTTCTTAAACCAAACAAATCCTGAGAGCATTCCAAAAATGCTGTCCTACAATGAGAACTGGTCATCACAGAGCCCTGTCTGAACACTCCATGTTTCCACAGTAACTAGAAATCTGTAGAAGGGCCACCAGAAACCAAACCTGGTATGGTTATCACAGCCAAGATGGGCAGGAGAAAACCGACAGTATGATACAAGTTTGTGGTGTACACTCTTGGGAGCAACTGCAATACAAGAGTGTTCTTGAAAGACTTTTCCCAGGGTTCATCCTAAGTTAAAAGACCTCCAAAACTCTCTAAGTAAAGGATTGAGCATGACAAGTCCCAGAGCTGGACTCTCCTTATTTCTAGGGCTTTTCCAATGTGGCCAGGAGCGAAGAACAAACTATGGCGCCGGCTCTCAGGCGGTGCGACATCCTCGCGTGGAGACAGAGCCCGCAGAGTAATTGATTAGGGTCTGCACTGCCGGTGAACTGCCGTGTACAGAGTGCCGTGGGAACAGAGCAAAGTGCGGACAGTCCCCGACTTAAAACGGCTCGACTCAAGATGTTTCCACTTTACGATGGTGCAAAAGCAATGTGCACTTATTAGAAACTGTACTTCCAGTTTTGAACTGTGACCTCTTCTCTTCCCAGGCCGGGGATGTGCGGCAGATCCCCTCTTGTGATGCTGGGCAGGGCAGCCCCCGGTCAGCCACACGATCACAGGGGTGGACAACCGACACACTGACAACCACTCTGTGCCCAGACAGCCCTCCCGTTGTTCACTCTGAGTATTCGATCAATGACATGAGACACTCAACACTTTGTTATGAAATAGGCTTTGTGTTGGATGATTCTGCCCAACTGTAGGCTAATGTGAGTGTTCTGAGCACGGTTACGGTGGGCGAGGGTCAGGCGTGATGTCAGTAGCTTAGGTGTATTTAATGCATTTTCGACTTACGTTATTTTCAACCTGCAAGGGGTTTATCGAGATGTAACCCCACTGTAAATCGATGAAGATCTGTATATTAGAGTTAGATGACTTGGAGAGATTTTAGTAAAAGAGGCAAGAAGCCTTTGTTCATTCATCTTATAGGGATTGTTTGCAAAAATAATCTTACCAGCAAATTGCTTACAAGCAACAGACTCATAAGCTGAAGGCCTTTAAAGGCACTTCAGACAGGAGACCCACAGCCAACTCTTCTCAGGTTTGCACAGAAATGGGTATGTCTGCGTTGCAGGCAAAGGGACAATGACATAATATGTACACATGGGAAAATGTAAATTTTGTTTATTTACCTATCTGTACAGATATCATTAAAACAGTCCTTCTCAGAAACAAAAAAATTACAAAGAACATTTCATTCTCAAGAATCTAATGAGCAAAAAGGACTATTTCCACTTTATAAAGAAGGAAACTAAGGCCCAGAGACAAGATTTCTTCAAGGTCACATTGTCTGTGAGCTGGGGCAGAACAGATGCTCAAGGATCCCAAGTCAGTTCTCTAGCCCAGAGAAGGCTCACATCAACTGGGAAAAGACTTAAATTGTTCTGAAAATAAAACTTCTGCTACAAAAATGCTATACAGTAAGTAAGGCAGGATTCAATTGGAATCAAAATATATTATTGCAAATGTATGAGTATAATACCATACATTTTTACTAAAATCTCTCTAAGTCATCTAACTCGATAATACCAAACACAGGATTATAGTAAACATACGCATACTATTGTACTTTGACTTATAAATGAAGCATTCTTAGCAAGTAAAAAACCCGAATAAGTGTTTTTGTGAACCGTAATAAGTACTGTTAGAGAGTAACAAATAAAACAGGGGTTCCTTGGTGGAGCAGTGGTTGAGAGTCCGCCTGCTGATGCAGGGGACACGGGTTCATGCCCCGGTCCGGGAAGATCCCACATGCCGCAGAGCGGCTGGGACTGTGAGCTATGGCCGCTGAGCCTGCGCGTCCAGAGCCTGTGCTCCGCAACGGGAGAGGCCACAACAGTGAGAGGCCCGTGTACCGCAAAAAAAAAAAAAGGGGGGGGTTCAAGGACAAAAGAACCACACCTCAGTCGCGGGTAGGGAACCATTAAAGGCTCTCTGAAAAGGCTGATGTGTACCAAGGACTACAAACCCTGCAACAGGAAAGGATGCAGACAGGGCAGGGGTGAGGAGATGCTCCAGTTCCCATGAGCAGAATTAAGAGACACAAGCGGGAGGAGGAGGGAGTGTGTCCTGGGACCTCAGGGGCCCGCAGGACAGCACAAAGAAAGTGCACACCAAACCAGGTGATGAGGAGAGAAAGGTAGCAGGGTGACAAATCACTGCAGGCCTTGAGTGGCAGGTTCGAGTATGGCTTTTACGCTGTAGGCGGCAAGGAATAGCATTTCCTAAGTGGTATTTTAGGAAGGTGCAATCTGGCAATGATGCACAGAACTAATTAAATCAGACGGGGGGGAGGTGGTCAAGAGGCTGTTGGTGTTAACAGTCTATGTGGGAAGAAAAAAAATCTGGGCTCACAAAGAAGCCGTAGGACTGGAGAGTAGAGACCACTGAATGATATACGAAAATAAAGTGCCAAGCAGACCAAAAGTAAGAAATCAGAAAAAAGCAGGAGAAAATATCAGTGAACAGTTCATCCTGGGATCCAGGAGGGAGTGCCTAAGCACAAAAGCAATGAAAAACACTCCTAAGAAACAGGTGTTATATATTAGATCACATAAAAAGTAAAACTTACATATGACCACTAAAGATCGTTAATACCAACAGGTGAGCAAACGGGGAGAGCTACAAAAAATAGGAAATATGGTATATAATCATAATATGTAGAATTCACACAAACTGCAAAGAAAAATTAAACTCAAAGAAAAAATGGGACAAAGGATAAAAACAGCAATACAAATGATTAATAAATATACAGACTCTTCAAGGCTATGATTAAATGCGAAAATAAACATTAGATACTTAGCCCAGTGCCTAGCACACTGTAGGGCCTCAGTAAAGTGTCACTGTTATTGAACTCTCCATATCAGCAAAGGTAAATGACATGAGCCTCAGGTGGGGGGAGCGGGGACGTAAATCAGTACAACCTATCACGAACCACTGAATACACATATATAACGGAATCACTTTGCTATACACCAGAAACTAACACGACATTGTAAAACAACTATACTGCAATAAAAAAAAATTTTTAAGTTTTTGCCTTTGACCCAGGATTACCCTTCTACTCCTTAGAATCTATTCTAAAGATACAAGCAAAACCTAAAACATGGATTTCTATACAAATATGTTCACTGCAGTATTCCTTAAAGAGAAATAAAAACAATCAGAAATAACCTAAACGTCCAAGAATATTCCATAACTGAATATTATAAAGTCATTAAGATGTCTTTAAAATATTTAATGGTATTAAAATGCTTATAATATAAAGTTAACTAGAAAAAGGGATTCAAACATATATGAATATATCTTTAAAAAATATACACACAAAAAGTTCTGTAAGAAAATATATTAGTAGTAGTAATAATATTCAATTCCCAGTAGCAGATAACATGAATTTCCTTTGTGCTTTCAGTATTTTCCAAATTTTCTTCCATAAGAATGTTGTTTATGTTTTTAAGATTTTTTTAAAATAAATTTATTTATTTATTCATTTTTCGCTGCATTGGGTCTTTGTTGCTGCACGCCGGCTTTCTCTAGTCGCGGAGGGCACGGGCTACTCTTCGTTGTGATGTGTAGGGTTCTCATCGCGGTGGCTTCTGTTGTTGCTGAGTACGGGCTCTAGGAGCATGGGCTCAGTAGTTGTGGCTTGCGGGCTCTAGAGCGCAGGCTCAGTAGTTGTGCGCACGGGCTTAGTTGCTCTGCAGCATGTGGGATCTTCCCGGACCAGGGCTCGAACCCGTGTCTCCTGCATTGGCAGGTGGATTCTTAACCACTGCACCACCAGGGAAGCCCAAGATTTTTTTTTTCTTTTTTTTGATGTGGACCATTTTAAAGTCTTTATCGAATTTGTTACAATATTGCTTCTGATTTATGCTTTGGTTTTTTGGCCTTGAGGTAATGTGGGATCTTAGTTCCCCGACCAAGGATCGAACCCGCATCCCCTGCACTGGAAGGCGAAGTCTTAACCCCTGGACTGCCAGGGAAGTCCCTTTTGTTTTTATTATACGGGAAAAATGTAGTCTCTAAGGAAAGAAGGTGACAGGCACCTGAATCCGGAAGAAAGAGAACTGTCAAGAGCAAATGGACTGAATACACTGGACCAGATTTCAAAGCTAATTATGAGGTTTAGGGTCTTTGGAATCAAAGAATGGTGTAACCATAAGAGCAGGCCTGGAAATTCAGTGATTCACACTAGCCCCGTGCTCCACAACTACTAAGTCTGCGCTCTAGAGCCCGCGAGCCACAACTACTGAACCCTGCACGCCTAGAGCCCGTGCTCTGCAACAAGAGAAGCCACCACAATGAGAAGCCCGCGCACCGCAACAAAGAGTAGCTCCCGCTCAGCACAACTAGAGAAAGCCCGCGCGCAGCGACGAAGACTCAACACAGCCAAAAATAAATAAAATAAATAAGCTTGCTGATTTCTTGAAAACAGAGGCAGGGGTCAGAAGCCACACTCCCAGATGCATAAACCAGCTCCCCTACAAACTTGCTGTTTGTCTTGGGCAAATTACTCAATTGCTCTCTGCCTCAGTATTCTTATCATAGAACACAGATAATGTCAACCACTTTAGTGGTTTCTCATAAGGACCGAATGAAAATACGTATGAAGAGTTTAGAACAGTGTCTGACGTACAGTAAATGTTCAGTAAGTGGAATCTGAGGGAGTTCCCTGGTGGCCTAGTAGTCAGGATTCCGGGCTTTCACTGCTGTGGCCCGAGTTCAATCCCTGGTCAAGGAACTGAGATCCAAAAAAATAATAATAGGGCTTCCCTGGTGGCGCAGTGGTTGAGAGTCCGACTGCCGATGCAGGGGACACGGGTTCATGCCCCGGTCCGGGAAGATCCCACATGCTGCGGAGCGGCTGGGCCCGTGAGCCATGGCCGCTGAGCCTGCGCATCTGGAGCCTGTGCTCCGCAACGGGAGAGGCCACAACAGTGAGAGGCCCACGTACCGCAAAAATAAATAAATAAAAAATAAAATAATAAGTGGAATATGAAGTTATCATTCCATGCCATTTCACTGCCAGTCAGAAATAGGGTGGCAGACTTAGGGTGGATAAATCAGAGCAAAGGATGAACACAAAAACTGAGATGATCTGCACATCTTAGCAACCCAAGCTGCTCAGGTGGCTCAGTGATCACTGTGGGAAATGTATTCATAATATGAATGGACAACTAATCCAAATTCAGGTGAAAAACATTAGCTGCTGCCTACCTCCTTGCAAGTTACTTCATTGTGACTAATACAGTATAAGATTACATTTTAAAAGACAATAATAATAGAATACAAAAACTTAAAAATAATAATTCCTTAAGAGAAACATTTACACTCACTTTAATGAATGTGAAATATCCCTTTGGGAGAAGAATAAGATTCACAATCTTTTGAAGAAATGATGGGAATTTGCCTGCAGAAATGAGCACTATAGTTAAAAAACCCTATTCTGAGGAAAGATTTATCTGTTCAGCATCTACAATCTCTTTCTAGAAAATGTGCTTTTCTCTCTCTACAACCTGCTTGGAACCAAGGCTTGAATTTGAGAATGCAAATTCTTCAGAACTGTGAGGACTGCAAACCAGCGAACCAGGAAATATGGAAGAAATGAGAGCAGTGCTTTCTTTGCAATCAAATTTTAAAACTCTGGCCCAAGTGTCAGGTTTGAACTTGAGAACGTTCTCTTTGTCCTTTCTGACATTTCTGGAGGAGGAAGGCCCCAGGCCCCCTCGCTCCGTGCTGGACGCCATCTTTAATGATGATATATGGGGTCCTTTCCCTTCAGCACTGCTGGGGGGTCAAACGTGTGATGCCGCCCTCCCGAGCATCAACAAGCAAATTATAAACTGTGTCAATCCGAGTTAATGCAAAGCTGTAATCCTCTTTAACAAGAGATCAAATCACTGCCATGAGTTATGTTCATTCTGTAATCTGATAAGGAAGAGAGGGAACCTCTAATAAAAGAGTAATGGGAGCCTTTAATGACGCTGGGGAAAGACAGCACCAGTGCAAGTTTCCAGCTCGTTCCTGCTGATTAGATCAATGTTGCATATTTGCTCGGGCTTGTTTCACCTGTCAGAACAACCTGTGTCTTTTTAGGAGATAAGAAGCCCCAGAGAAAACATCTATATCTTAACCATTCTTGCTCTCAAGTTTTTAACCAACGAAAAATGCTCTATGGAGGGTATTTCTGGGGTTATTAGCTGATGTGCTCTCAAATGCTGAGCAAACTTCCTCAGATTATTTCACCACGATTCAGTGCATTATGGCTAATAAAAAAGGGTGTGTGTGGGTGGGGGGGTAAAGTAGGTAACGGGGAATCAAAAACGGTCTAAGTAACCTCTGGATTACCAATTAGGGAGAACAGAACACCATCAGGAGAGTGGTAGAATGTGCCCATACTTAGGGTGCAGACCCACACACAAAAATGGCACGCGGATGATAAATTGCCTGTACGAATTCTATTATACCGAGGCACTTCAAGAACAACGTGGCAGTGATGTTGACAAAGCACTTTACAAGGCTGGATTACATTTGTACATTTCTAAAACTCCAGATGTTAAACAATAATGTATTTGGTGCTTAGCAGTTATCATTAAAGGATTCTCTCCTTGTTCTTTCTAAAGCCAGTAGCTTTATAAAAGGAGAGGGGAAAGTGGTTTTTTACCTGGGGGCAGAGAGTGGGGGTTAAAATGAAAATTCTTGCTGTTCCTACTGAGAATTTAAGTTCTTTGCAAAGGAATGGAGTACCTACAAAATGTTGATATTGCTATCATTTTTGTAATAAGAAAAAAAGCTTCTTAGGAAAATACAATAATCTACCCTTTCAATGAACAGTACCAGAACTGGGTTTATCTAATAAATGCTCTCTGAAGCAGCAGTAAATGCAAGGCAAACACCAATTTTCTTAGGCACCAGGCTGACTGCTGCCACTTGGACCTGTTTTGTGCTGACAACAAAACCCACGCTGACAGAGTAAGCATTCCCCATCCCAAATCTGGGGTCGTGGCCAGTTCTGAGGAACACATCTCGACCTGTCTCAGAGTCTTACTCAGAATTTACTTCTCCTACTTGTCACACTAGCATTTTATTATCTGACGTACATCTACCCAGCAAATGAAAAAGAACGAACTTCTTTAAAAGTCTGCCTCAGAGGGTCTTTCAAAAACACAGGCAAAACCCCAGATGATTATTTCCACAACCGACAAATTCATTTTGTTAGAAACATAATAAAAGATCACCTGAATTTTCACTTCACCCTCCCTCTAGTCTAACAGCACTCCAGGGCTTTCACACCATGTAAAGTGAGCTCTGCTTCTAAAATGTCCTTGATAAGCTTAGAATAACTTCAATAGTCAGAGAAGTAAACAGCAATCCTGTAAATCATGCAAGTAACACACTGACCTGTTCTCAGTGGTGACAATATGCTTAGAGGGATTCTCTGCCAATGAGACATCAAGCCCTTTGTCCTCCTCAGCCCACTGATAACTCTGCCTCTACAGCATCACATGACACTTCTGCCCTCTTCGCACAGATGACTCTGAAGGGCAAACAGGAGCTGCTCTGGGAGATGTGCCCCGTGCCAAGAGTACCTGAGGGTCCAGCAAAGCCAGCAATCCTTTTTAGACTCGTGGTAACCCCTCTCTCGCACGCAACACATGATACAAGGGCAAAGTTGAATTTCTTTTCTTTCCTCCCAGTACTGAAAGGCAGCTATGCTAACCACCATACCACCAACGCCTCTCCTCCCAGTACTGGGAGTGTTCATCAGGCCTACAATAGAAACCACCTGCCTACCTCCTAATGCCAGACCAGCAGAAGTGTCAGGGGTCACATGACACTTTCACTAGCAAAGGAAACCTGAGGGCCTGTAAAGCCATTTAAATCCATATGCAAAGCTTACCTAGAGATGCCCCAAAGGGAAATCTGGTAATACAGGAGCAAACTGGGCTACTCTGCATTTAAAAAGACTTTTTAAAACATATATTGCTTGAAGAGAAAATTTCCTAGCATTAGAAAAGAATATGTATCAGCAGAAATATGAAGATGCCACTACCTTTCTAAAGATCCTTTTACAGATAGTACTTCTTCCTCCACTAAGGGTATTTTAATACCCTGTGTTAAAGACCTCTGCTCTCTCTCCCTTAATGAGAGCTATGTTCTAGTCTCAATTCAATTTGACCAAGTCCAAATTTGAGCTAAAACTGGACAATGGACAAGGGGGATTCAAGGATGAGTAACCATACTGGGATTCCCCCCTTCTCCTCTCTTTATTAATACTGGGTATTAATCCAACTTAGGCACATGTGTGGAACAACAAATTGGACCCAAGACACAGAAAGAGAAGGGCTTCTCTCTCCAGACCTGGGTATGTTAGGAACCACAGGTAGAGTGGCCTCTGAGAATAAGAAATCAAAAGGGCTGGAGGGGCTTCCCTGGTGCGCAGTGGTTGAGAGTCTGCCTGCTGATGCAGGGGACATGGGTTCGTGCCCCGTCTGGGAAGATCCCACATGCCGCGGAGCGGCTGGGCCTGTGAGCCATGGCCACTGAGCCTGCACGTCCGGAGCCTGTGCTCAGCAACGGGAGAGGCCACAGCAGTGAGAGGCCCGCGTACTGCAAAAAAAAAGGGGGGGGGGCTGGAAATTTTGTTATGTAATTTTTCACCATGATTAAATAAGGGGAGGGGTGGGCTGGGACAGAAGCTACTTGGGTATTCAAAAGCCAGTTTTATCCAAATGGCTCACAGGGCAGAAGCCTTAAGGGAAAGACACTCTTTCATTTATGTAATACTTCAACAGAGAAAATCAGGACCTTCCCACCTCCTCTTTATGTTATAGATATAATTTTCAAAATGAACATGTCCTATTCTGTTGATAAAAAGCAATACAAGTTTATTGTAAAAAAAAAATCAAATACTACAGAAATAATAGACTAGAAAATAAAATGTGTCTTCTACTCCACCCTGCCCAGCAATAAACATGTGAAGAGTTTGGTGTACACTGTTTCAGAGCTTATTTTTTTTAGTGACACTTAATATGAATGCATCCTCATAGCAGGAAATTAGAGCAAAACATAAGTATGAGAAACAAAAAAAGGTGGAAATCTCCCTTTGCCCCTTCCTCCTCCCAGTTCCTTCCCTGTAAACATTTTAAATATTACTGATGTGTAACACATCCATACATACATATACATACACAGCTTAATATTTATTTTAAAAACATAAATCGATATTACATAAATGGATGTTTCTTTTTCTAGTTAACAAAATAACCTGGAGATCTTTCCATGACAGTATATTTTTTTGTAAGGCACCACTTTTTCTTCAATCATACATGTGTATTTACTCAAAAGTAGGATTATGATATAGTATTCTGTAGCCTACTTATTACATTAAACATTATGTTAATACGTACAGCTCCACTTCCTCCTTTAACAGTTGCTTATAACTTCAATGAATGATTTTCTGTGATTTATTTTAACTAGTTCCCTATTGATGGTCATTTGGATTGTTTCTTATTTTTCCCCATTATAAACAATGTTGCAATAAAGATCCTTGATACAAAAATATTTGCTAACTTGCTATTTCCTTAGGTCTCCTTAGGTCAACTCCTAGAAGTGAGATTTCTCTGGGTCAACAGATACATTTACATTTAAAATTTTGAAAAACATTGCCAAATAGCCCTCCAAAATGATTTTGCCATTTATATTCCTAACAACAGTAAATGAAAGCGTCTGTTTCCTCACACCATCGACATTAGTGATTATCACTCTTTTAATGTTTTCCAATTTAATAAGAAAAAAATGAAATCTCATTATTTTAATATTCATTTATGTGATTAATGAGATTGACAGTCTTTATATTTTTGGCCAGTTGCGATTTTTCTTTTATGATCTCTTAAGTTTGCTTGCTGACATGCTTTTTACCCATTATTTTTATTGGGATATTCTTAGAGATGTGTAAAAACTCTTTCCATAGCATTCTTACACAGTAATGTTACACTGAACTTTTTCTTCCCAGTTTGTCATTTATTTATAACTTTGTTTTTGGTATCTTTTTTTTTTTTTTTTTTTTTTTTTTGCGGTACTTGGGGCCTCTCACTGTTGTGGCCTCTCCCGTTGCGGAGCACAGGCTCCGGACACGCAGGCTCAGCGGCCATGGCTCACGGGCTCAGCCGCTCCGTGGCATGTGGGATATTCCCAGATCGGCGCACGAACCTGTGTCCCCTGCATGGGCAGGCGGACTCTCAACCACCGCACCACCAGGGAAGCCCTGTTTTTGGTATCTTTTTCACTGTGACTCTTATGTAGTCATGGCTACTAGTACTTTCCCCGTGGCTTCTGGCCTTCGTGTCATGCTTACAAAGCCTTTCTCTACTTCAAAATCATAAAGAATTCTCTATTCATATATGCACACCAAGGATGACATATCTGTAACTTTGTTCTACTCTACCATAGATACAACTATAAAAATGGGTTGAGGGGCTTCCCTGGTGGCACAGTGGTTGAGAGTCCGCCTGCCAATGCAGGGGACACGGGTTCGTGCCCCGGTCCGGGAGGATCCCACGTGCCGCGGAGCGGCTGGGCCCATGAGCCATGGCCACTAAGCTTGCGCATCAGGAGCCTGCGCTCCGCAACGGGAGAGGCCACAACAGTGAGAGGCCCGAGTACTGCAAAAAAAAAAAAAAAAAAAGGGTTGAATTTTCCCAGAAGTTTACCTTCAATAAATCTATATCATTGTTTAAAAAAAAAAAAAGAATGATATATCTGTAACTTATCAAAACCAGAACTATTCACTTGGAGAAAAGTATCAATAGTATGCACTGATGCTGAAATGAAAGTTTCCCATTCCTCAATATTTTGTGGTGTACAAAGTGAGAACAGTGCTAGATTATTTCCAGTTATGCAATTACCTAAACAAAAAACAAAACAGGCCAAGCTATGACGGCCTCCTTCTTAAGATACAGTTTTTAAAAAAAAGATACTACCTAACACTACCTACGGGCCCTGGAATATTTGATACCAGAAGCAGAAAGAGCTAATACTCACTTACTCTGCCTATAGTTAGTCTGGCCTATTCAGACTCTGGAGCACGAGCAGTAACGTGGATGTCTGCCTCTGTGTCCTTAAGAAACACAATGCAAAGGGAGTGTACTTGGTAAAAACAAATGCTCAGTTCTCCAGCTGTAACACTTTTATTAAATTCCTTGTTACAAAGTGGCTAAACCAGCGGGAGAACAATGCTGATAATTAGCAACGTCTACAAGGGATAGCTTTTTCCCCCACAAACACCAAATGCCACACTGTTACCCAGCAAACACATTCCCAACCCCTCCTCCCTTGCCTGCTCTACCTGAAGTGGCAACATAACAGAGTTATGGCCAATGAGATATGAGAAGTTGTTTTTGGAGGGCATTCTGGTAAAAGAAAATCAGTATGGCTGACACCACTCCTTTCCTCTTCTTCCTGCCTGGAATGCATACTTGATGGCTAAAGCTGCAGCAACCATCTTGCAACCACAGGGGGAAGACCAAGGTATGTTGGCCTTAATACTACTGAGAAGGGAAAAACCATTGCCAGTAATTACCTGCCACCCCTAGGATTATTCTGTCAGAAAATTAAACTCCCATTTGCTTATACCTCTGTAGTCGTATTTTATGTTTCTTGCAGACCAAGCCCAACATAATCCTAAATAGTAAAGTCGTTTTCAAATAAACTTTATGTCTAGCATATAGCAGACCCTTAAAAATTATGAGTGAATAAACAAGATTCTGGGAAACGAAGTGTCCGGGGGTATCAGGTGATTCAAGAAAAATCCCAGCTAGGAATGACAATCGATTTCTAAATGATCTAGTAGTACTATATTCAAAAGATGCCACCAATACTTAAACTAGATTTCACTTTATGCCTGGGATAATAATGTTACCTTAATGGATTTTAGTTTTTAAGTGCCTAGTTTTCCTTTTCTATTGAAGTAATTTTTTCATGTCATCCTGACAGAGAACCTAAGAAGCATTTATTTTACTCTATTATTTTTTTAATTCGTTTTTTCTCTTGCCTTTATTTATTTATTTATTTACTTATTTATTGGCTGTGCTGGGTCTTCGTTGCTGCACACGGGCTTTCTCTAGTTGCGGCAAGTGGGGGCTACTCTTCGTTGCGGTGCACGGGCTTCTCATTGTGGTGGTTTCTCGGTGGCTTCTCTTTTTTTTTTTTAAACATCTTTATTGGGGTACAATTGCTTTACAATGGTGTGGTCAGTGGCTTCTCTTGTTGCGGAGCATGGGCTCTAGACGCACAGGGCTCAGTAGTTGCAGTATGCGGGCTCAGTAGTTGCGGCACGTGGGCCCTAGAGGGTATGGGCTTCAGTAGTTGTGGTGCATGGGCTCAATAATTGCAGCGCGTGGGCTCAGTAGTTGCGGCACATGGGCTCTAGGACTCACAGGCTTCAGTAGTTGTGGAGCGGGGGCTCAGCAGTTGTGGCTCTTGGGCTCTAGAGCACAGGCTCAGTAGCTGTGGTGCACGGGCTTAGTTGCTCTGTGGCATGTAGGATCCTCCCGGACCAGGGCTCAAACCTGTGTCCCCTGCATTGGCAGGCAGATTCTTAACCACTGCACCACCAGGTGCACTGCACCTCACTCTATTTTTTTTTTTTTTCTTGGTTTTTTGTTTTGTTTTGTTTTGTTTTTTGCGGTACGCGGGCCTCTCACTGTTGTGGCCTCTCCCGTTGTGGAGCACAGGCTTCGGACGCACAGGCTCAGCGGCCATGGCTCACGGGCCCAGCCGCTCCGCGGCATGTGGGATCCTCCCAGACCGGGGCACGAACCCGTGTCCCCTGCATCGGAAGGCGGACTCTCAACCACTGCGCCACCAGGGAAGCCCTCACTCTATTATTTTTAAAAACAGGTCAGACCCAGAAATAAATGGAAAAACAAACAAACAAAACCCAGCCAGACAAAGGCATTCATTTGCAAAGCACAGGAGAGCGCAGGAAGTCACAAAGATGTGCGTATAAATGGACTCAGCACCACCTGTAAGCTAGTTTGTACTCAAAGCACTGAACAAATGCAAACAAAAAATTGATAATCATTGTGTTCAACTAAACTTGCATATCCACTACTTTTCAAGCAAGGGTGGAAATCTGATGGGGTTTATTAGCAAACTAAATACTCTCAAATAAAAAGGTTGAATGTAGCTTGAGGGATAAAGCTGGCAAAACCCACATGTGCCTACATTGTGACCAATAATTTCACTTGGTGAAGACTTACGTTTTAAAATGTCTACCACAGCATTACAACAATGATAATTAAACACAATTTAAATTTCCAACAATTAGTGAATGGCTAAATAGGTAATATAAAAATATTACACAGTCGCTTAAATTTTTGAATAATTTTAATGACATGAAATGGTCACAGTATACAAAATATTTAAAGAAAAAATCACAATACAGAATATAATTCTATATTGTTGAATATAATTTTAATTATATAAAAAGAAAAACAAGAACATACTAAAAGGGGACTCAAAGACTGAAATGAAATATTCTGAGACACTAAAAGTGGTTGTCTCCTATGTATGGGTATGTGTATATACACACATTTCCTACCTCTATACGCTGAGAGAGCCTATGAACAATGACACCCAGAACAATGAGCACCCCAGCACCCAGACCTTAGGTTCTAAAAACCACAATTCACTAAAAAGAGTGAGGACTCCTTGGAGAAAGACTGACTCCAGGGCTGGAACAGAGAAAATATAAGATGAGCCTAGAACACCTTGCTGTGGTGGAAAGTAAGGAAGCACTCAAGGAATAACTGGGGACATCTCAAAAAGATGCAAGCCAGATTGAAGGGGCTTCTGTTAACCTGAGACAATTTTAAATCAAAATAAATAATGACAGTAACGGATAATTAATTGAATAAAATAGGAGAGCATGAATCCATACTGATATAAATGAATAAATAAATGCTAAATAAATCAAGGAGAAGGAATATGGATAGATAAATAATATTATAAAAATATTATGATGTAGTAGAATGCCAACTAATAAATACAGAAGGAATGATTCTTTAAAAAGTTGTTATCTCCGAATTGAGTACACATATACATTTTCTTCTGTACACATTTCTATCTTGTTTCAGCTTTGTAAAATGAGCACGTACTTCTTTTGTAAAAGTACTCAAAATAAAAAAAACCTCAACAGCAGCCTGAACAAACACAACATAATGTACATCTCTAGAGCAATCTCTAGACCCATTTTTAAAAGGAGAACATATGCATAAAATCCCCAAAGACATGAAGCAAGTATGTGTGCTGTCCTAACCCATCTGTCTAGAGAAGAGCTCCAATGTCCTAGGCAGGTGGCTAAAGTTAAAAACAAAACAAAACAGCAAAAACAAAAAACCCACCAGAGGCAGCACTGAGATTTACAGGAATCTTGTTTTGGTCTTACAGTAATGATGGGAGTGAAGAGATGTGATGAGGACCCTTGCTATGATGCCAATGACAAATGGTTCACTGATAAGAAGAAATGGAGAGGGCGACAGGCTGTAGAACAGGTCAATATCGGGCTGTCATGAAGCCATTTGAGACATATAATTAATCTATTACTCACCTGGCATCATCATTCATTGTGGTATGGTCAATAGGTGCCATGAAGCTCAGAAGCCTGCTAAGGACGTGAAACCTAATAAAGTAGGAAACAAACAGGCAGCAACATTAGTAACTATTAACCTAGAAAAGGAAATACACCCTACCAGGTAACAAACTCCAGAACTGATCACAGGTATATCTGGCTCCAGAGTGCAACAGGGAACAATTCATAGGCACGAACCACTCACGACCATAAAAACACTTTTTCCTTAAGACTACAGGAGAAAAGTGTGATAAAAGCACATTGTGAATGACAGTAGCTCAACAGAGCTCCAACGCCCAAAAAAAGAGTAGATACACCTGTGCCCTTGAGCAATCTACTAGCCCTTAAACATCACTCCAGACAAAGACAATGAGGAGGTGACTACCTCATCTTCCCTCCTCTACACACCTTAATCATTTTTCAGTGTCATTAAAGCTACCTACTGGCAGTAGCACAGGTAGTGGCATAACATTCAAATGGAACACCTCACCACCACCATCACTCACTAGCTCCCTGAGTCAGAAAAGGCTTCTAAAATCACCTTCACTCACTAGCTCCACCAGGAGCTTTCATTTCGCCCTTTTTTTTTATTTTTGGCTGCATTGGGTCTTCGTTGCTGCACGCAGGCTTTCTCTAGTTGCGACGAGCGGGGGCTACTCTTCGCTGCGGTGCGCAGGCTTCTCACTGCAGTGGCTTCTCTTGTTGCGGAGCACGGGCTCTACGCGCGCGGGCTTCAGTAGTTGCAGCACACGGGCTCAGTAGTCGTGGCACACGGGCTTAGTTGCTCTGCGGCATGTGGGATCTTCCCGGAGCAGGGCTCAAACACGTGTCCCCTGCATTGGCAGGTGGATTCCTAACCACTGCGCCACCGGGGAAGCCCCTCGCCCATTTTCAAATGACACGCGCAACTGAGTACATAAGAAGTCTGATCCTTAGATCTTCAGTCAAGGTGTTACAGAAATTTAAGTTATGTCACCTCCATCTCCCACCAATAGAAAAAAAGGGTATTTTTGTACAAAGTGCTTTGAGATCCTCTGGTGACGGGGGGCTGAACAAATATTTGACCTTATACAGAAGAAATTACACCAAAGAGAGTTCAAAGAAGGTATCCCTTTCTGATCATTATAAAAGGAGAAGCTGAAGGACAATATGCATAGTATATTGGTTGGCCAAAAAGTTCATTTGGGTTTTTCCATGTTACGGAAAACCAAATGAACTTTTAGCCCAGCCCAATAAAATTCTAACCAGAAAAACTTGTTCTTGGGCAAAACATTATCCACAAAAAAATATGATATAAATATTTTCACATGTGTAATGTTTTAGTTTTAAAAACATTTTTACACACATCGAAGAATTTCATTCTCTAGTACACCACCAATAGCCAAGCCTCTCAAATTTCATTCATTTTTTTAACAAATGAATTTAAAAGTATAATAGTGATGAGATTTTTTCCCATTATAAGAGTAATACAAAAAGCATAATTCATTACAGAAAATTTAGAAAACAAACCAACTGAGCACACAAAAAATACATACATAGGGGCTTCCCTGGTGGCACAGTGGTTGGGAGTCCGCCTGCCGATGCAGGGGACACGGGTTTGTGCCCCGGTCCGGGAGGATCCTGCGTGCCGCGGAGCGGCTGGGCCCGTGAGCCATGGCCGCTGGGCCCGCGCGTCAGGAGCCTGTGTTCCACAACGGGAGAGGCCACAGCAGGGAGAGGCCCGCATACCGCAAAAAAATAAAAAAATAACATACATAGTTCTTCCACCTAGAGAAGAACTGTTATTAATATTTATTATTATTATTAGTTTGTTAATATTTTGGTTAATTATGTTCATTTTATATAGAAATCCATACACACACATAATTTCATATCTTTTTTTTCACTTAGCATTGTATCTCAAAGCTATATACAAAATTCCAGGAATGGAAGTACCATAACTATATTTTCATATACTTGAACATTCATATTGCTTCCAATTCTTCACTTTTTATAAGATACAACAAAATATCTGTTCACTATACATTTTTTAATGTCCGCTATCTCCTAATAATAAAAAATAATATATAATTTCAAATTCCGAAATGTATAGACAGCTGACAAGTTCCCTGTAGTCCTATCCCCCAGAAATAATCACTGTTAATTAAATCACTGTTAATCATTGTTAAGTTTGTCTGTGGCATTCTCCATATATAAGACAAATATAAACTTTATATATTTTCACATAAAAATGAGACTGTAAGACACTTAATATTCTGCATTATGTTTTTTCCACTTTGTCATATTCTATTCTTTTTCATAGTTATAGGATATTCTGTCGTGTCAATATAATTTATTAAACCTCCTACTGATAGGCATTATACAGCCTATCCCCTTTAAAAACCATATTAAACAGTGTGAAAGTGAAGACTTTTTAAGAAATTTATTTTATTGACACATAGCTGATTTACAAAATTGTGTTAATTTCTGCTGCATAGCAAAGTGATTCAGTTACACACACACACACACACACATTCCTATTCATATTCTTTTCCATTATGGTTTATCGCAGGATATTGAATATAATTCCCTGTGCTATACAGTAGGACCTTGTTGTTTATGCATTCTATATATACTAGTCTGCAACTGCTAATCCCAAACTCCCAGTCCATCCCTCCCCCACTGCCCCCCATTTGGCAACCACAAGTCTGTTCTCTATGTCTGTGTATCTGTTTCTGTTTTGTAGTTCATTTGTGTCATATTTTACATTCCACATATAAGAGATATCACATGGTATTTGTCTTTCTCTTTCTGACTTAGCTAAAGTGAAGATTCTTTTTTTTTTTTTTGCAGTACGCAGGCCTCTCACTGTTGTGGCCTCTCCTGTTGTGGAGCACAGGCTCTGGATGAGCAGGCTCAGCGGCCATGGCTCACGGGCCCAGCCGCTCCACGGCATGTGGGATCTTCCCGGACCGGGGCACGAACCAGTGTCCCCTACTTCGGCAGGCGGACTCTCAACCACTGCGCCACCAGGGAAGCCTGAAGATTCTTATATATAAATTATTGTATGTTTGTTCACACATTTCTATGGGATAAATTTTGAGATGTGGAATTGCTTTGCTGGTGAATTGAAAAGTATGTATATTTAAAATTGAAAAAGTAAGCTAAATGCCCTCCCAAAGGTTACGTTAATGTACAAGAATATAATTATTTACACAACCTTTTTTTTTTTTTTTTTTTTTTTATTCGTTACGCGGGCCTCTCACCGTTGTGGCCTCTCCCGTTGCGGAGGACAGGCTCCGGACGCGCAGGCTCAGCGGCCATGGCTCACGGGCCCAGCCGCTCCGCGGCATGTGGGATCCTCCCAGACCGGGGCACGAACCCGCGTCCCCTGCATCGGCAGGCGGACTCTCAACCACTGCGCCACCAGGGAAGCCCCTACACAACCTTTTTATTTAAGTATAAAGTGTAAGTACAATTAATAAATATATTTTAATGTCTTTAGGCTTCGCCAAACTTCACTGTTCATCTGAAAAAATGAAAACTATTCTTGGCTGTGTCCAAATACAGGTTTAATTTACTGTCTAGACAAAGACTATGAACTATACCTTATAGTTGTGTTGTCCAATCCGGGAGTCACTGGCCACACGTGGCTACTGAGCACCTGAAATGTGCCAAACTGAGATGTGCTCCAGATTTTGAAAACTTGAGATGCAAAAAATGTAAAATATATCACTAATAATTTTTAAAACAATAAATTGTTGAAATAATATTTTTTATATATTGGGTTACGTGAAATATATTATTAAGTTCACTTGTTTCATTTTTTCCCCTTTTCAATTGCGGCTACTAGAACATTTAAAATTACGCAGGTAAAGACATTTTTATTGGATGGCACTGCTCTGTGGAATATCTTTACACTTTAGTAAAATGTATTCAATAACTATTAGCTGCATGATGAAAGACAGGCTTTAAGAAGTAATCAGACTTAGTAATGTGTACTTAATACAACGCATTTTACCTAATCTCAGTGCTACTGAGGATGGATGCATGTTTTAGTATTAAAATACCTTTTACCAACCATACTAAGAAGAGATAAATATAATTTTGTTGCAGAAGAACAGACAAACACAAAACACAGTATGACACCTCATTATTAAAGACCCGAGAGCTTCATTCATTTACATTATGAATTCTGCTTAAATCATGATCAAATCCACTTACAGATAATGCTGAGTAAAAGACTGATAATCAATAATTATAATTACTTCCCAAAACCAAAACATTTCTTTTTTATATAAGTTATTTTCCAGCATCCAACTAGCAAATTGCCACACCCAGTCTGACCAGGATGATGCCACTGACCTGCTACCATTTAAACTAAGGTTTCCACAAGGTGATGTTCATCTTTGCTAGGACATTTCTTCCCTCTCCAACCATACCACACAGAGCAAAGCTTGCTCACTGGTGGAATCTAGTACCAGTGATGACAGCTGGCACATCCCACCAGCTCTTCTGGGGGTCTAATTTAAGGAAGTTATTTATGCTATTCTCATCTAGCCTGGGCCCCTTGTTAAATCCATCATGGCAGAATTCTAATGTAGCCAAGGTACCATTTTGGTGTCTGCAAAGGTCCTGGCCAGAGAAACAACTCAATAGCCACAGGTTAGAAGCAAGGGCTCTGGAATCAGACCAATTAGCTCAAATCCAAGTTTGTGCTTGCTACTTGGGCGAGCTACTTACCTTCCGAACTACTTCACGTGAATTAGCTAATTCAATCTGCATAACAATCCTATGAGATGTGCCTTTTATCATCATGCTAGGTTGACAGATGAGGAAACTGAAGCACAAAGATGTAAAGTATCTTGCCCAAGGTCTAAAGGCCAGTAAGTGAAGTGTCAGATTTCAAACCCAGACAGCTTAGCATCAGAGCCTATGCCTTTTCTACCTCGGCATGTAAACTGCTTTGCGGTGCCCAACAGAGTTTTATAAATGTTAGTTGTTGCTATTGCTAACGAGATCACTCTGATTCTGACCACACCCCGCACGCTGATGTTCACAAAGAGAGCCAGGTGAATACTGATGATAAAACTGCAAAACAATTCAAAGCACATGACCTTATTTATTACTTTTCTTTTTGCTTCTTATTTGGCAGTAATTTTAGGCTTGTAGAAAAGTTGCAAAAATAGTGCAGAGAACTCATGTATATCCTCACCTAGCTTCCTCTAACGTTAACAGCTTACACAAGTATAGTGTAATTATCAAAATTAGGAAATTAACATTGGTACAATACTATTAACTAAACCATAGACCTTATTCAAACTTCACCCATTTTTACCCTAGTGTCCTTTCTCTTTTCCAGGATCCAACCTAGGACCCCACATTGCACCTAACTGTGGTGTCTCCTTAAGTCTCCTCCAATCTGTGACAGGTGCTCAGGCTTCCTTATTTTTCAATGACTTGCTACAGTCTATAAAGTCCGAATTCTGAGCTTGACCACAATCTAGTGCTCACTTATTCATACAGCCTCATCTCCTGCCATTCCCCCATACTCAGTTTAAGTCTCTGCCAAAACAAATGCAGTTCCCAAAATGGACGTGTACACTCTCAGGTCTGTGTTTTGGCAAACATTATTCTTTGTGGCCTTTCCCTAGGCTAACTCTTCCTAGTCTGCTCACTTCACACTGTGAAGTGTGGACGCTGCATCTTACAGAAAGTCTTACCTGACAAGCGTGTTAATTTTACTGTTATAATCATCCAAAAACATGTCTACGAGGCACTACGGTAGACGGTTAAGGTTGGAACTGTCTTGAAAAAACAGTGCAATACTTGCCCTCAAGGGACACACAATTATAGCTACTTGCCCTAATAGTTTTAAAACTCATAAACATATGATAATGTAAAAAAGGCATTTTTGGCCACTCTCAGTTCTTTTGAAGAGCGTATATTTGCAACAGCAACGTCAACAGATAAACACAAGAAACCAAAGAAACTAACATTTTCGAATGCTTCCTACGTACCACACATATTCACCTTGTTTTAATCCTCAAACCAAATCTATAAAGTAGGGATTAGTATCTCCACTTATTAAATGAGAAAAGTGAGGCTCAGAGAATAAAGAGCAACCAAAATCATAGAGCCAGACAGAGCCAGTCTCCTGATCTGAAATCCTGGGCTCCTCCCTCTAGAGAACATTTAAAGCCTCACAAAGCTATTAAATTAATTAATTAGAAGTACAGTTGAGCTACAATATTATTAGTTTCAGGTATACAACACAGTGATTCAATATTTTTATAGATTATACTCCATCTAAAGTTATTATAAAATAATGGCTATATTCCCTGTGCTGTATAATATATGCTTGCTCCTTATTTATTTTATATACAGTAGTTTGTGTCTCTTAGTCCCATACCCTTATCTCGCCCCTCCCTCCTTCCCTCTCCCCACTGGTAAGCACTGGTTTGTTCTCTGTATCTGTAAGCCTGTTTCTGTTGTGTTAGGTATATTCGTTTGTTTCATTTTTTAGATTCCACACGCAAGTGATAACATAGAGTATTTGTCTTTCTCAAAGCTATAATTTTAAAAGCACCGTACTGGAGAAAAGTCTAATCTCAAAATTAAAGAATAGGTATTTAATCAGCCTGGTCAATTACAAAGTACTAGTAATAACATTCTTCTTTAAATCCTTCCGGGGGTGGGGGTGGGGGGCTGTACAGAAGAGACAGGTACAAAAGAAGCATGTATGTGAGTGAGTAAGTAAATGAACGTTCCAGGAGGAGACTGATCCAGTCTTGGAATAATAACAGCAATAATAATGATAGGAATGATGGCAACAGACACGTATATAGTGCTTGCTGTGTCCCTGGCACTGTTCTAAAAGCTGTATATATACTTACTCATTTAAACCTCACAGCAACCCTACAAGTCTCGTCCTATTATCATCCCCATTCTACAGATGAAGAAACTGTAGTCTTGCTCGGAGTAACTACTAGAGTGTCATATTCCAGACTGTCAAAGCTGGGATTCAAACTCAGGCAGTCAGGCTCTTGAGACCATGCTCTTAACCAGTACACTGAAAACAAACTTGGAGAAGTGTGAAGACTTGGAAACTTCAACATATGAAAAAACATAAACAAACTATAACAATTTAACCTGAGATTTAAGAAAGTGACTTTCAGTCACAAGATGATGAAAAGCTACTTTGCACTTCTGCAAAGTTAAAGAAAAATAAGCATTTCCTGATGAATTTTGTTAAATACTAAAACAGGTTAATTGAAGTAGTGAAATCTGCTTCTCTGAAGATATTTAAAAATGAGACAGATCCACATTTGTCTAAAGGGAATTTAATGACAGGCAGGCTCTAATAAGGATGTGGGATTAGCTATCTGCCTAAAACTGTCCTAACACAATGAGTTTAACATTTTTTTTTCAGTGTGCACCTGAATTACAAGTAGTTTCTTTGACACTGAGGCCCTGTGAGAGTGATACTATGTAATATATAAAAATAGTTACAAGGAATCTAAGTCTGAAAGCATAGCAATGTCACTTCTACTCTTGTCCCATCTTTTGTCTCCAAACTTTTAAGACTCCTTCAAGGGCTCACAGGGTTGAGGGCTTTCCTACACTCAGAAATGTCTCTCTGTTCTCATACAAATTATATTCCTCATCTCATTTAAGCACAGTGTTAACATTCTCTGGAATCCTTCATTTTTACCTTTTTAGCACATTGCGTACATGTATGGCATCATGAAAACGGACCAATATAATTCTATGTCTAAACAAGACTCCAAAATACAATTTTTATATTGTTCTAAAGAAATCATTTTTTAAAACTAAGGCAATTTCAACGATCTTGTCTTATTTCCTTATAATTTCTCTTTCAGGGAAATGCAAATATCATTTAACCCATCCATTCACAACAGTAGAACAAGAAGTAACTGAAACTATCTTTCCATTACAGAGTAAAAAAAAACGAGAGGCTCAAAAAAAGCCTCAAACATTGCTTTAGTTATTTTTCTGCTCCTGAAAAACAGAATCATCAAAAGAAATAGAAAAATGATGTAATAGCCAACATGCAAAGAGAAGAGATAAGGATAACAACACACAAGATTAACATTTTTTCTAAAAAGTAACTCACCGAAGTTTCCTTCCTTTGCTCGCTTTCCTATCTACTTTCTTGTGGATTTTGCTTCTTAACTTCTGGATTGCAAGCCACTGCCTAGGAAATTCACAAGCGATGTTATGCATCATCACTAATGGAAATAGTTACATGTATCGACAAATCGGAATTTTTCTCACTAACAACACTGCAGAAAGAAATCATCAACCTACATCAACTTCCTCAAGACAGTCTGGGGCCAAAGAGACTAATCAACGGAAGAGGATTTGTGCAATGGCTTAAAGAAACAAAAACAAAAACAAATGGCAGCTGGGAAATTCTACAGCAAATTTGGTTAACAATGCTCCTTAGTATTTGGAGTTACTGTGACAAGCACTAAATCTACCAGTCTGCAGGAAAACCCATCAAACTGAGTATAGCTGCTTGGGTTTGCTTTTACTGTTTTAGCTGCGCGGCCTGTTCTATGACTAATATTGCAGCTGCTGTTTGGTTTGAGCACGTGAATTCTTTAAATCTAATTTTCCCATTGTTAATGCCCAACTGCTTTTTCTTGTGCTTTCCACTTTTTGCTAAGTGTTAAGAATTATCCACTACTGATACTAGTTTTACAGTCATTTTATTTATTTAATTTTCATTTCAGCTATAATATTTCAGAATGTGTTGTTCAAAGGTAAGGGCTTTTTTCCCCCGCAATATAATCTCAATACCAAGAGCCCCAATATAATCTCAATACCACTGTCACACCTAAAAAAAGTTGACAATAATTCTTTACTATCAAATATTCACTCTAAATTTCCGAGGTCGTCTCAACTTTACAGTTAGTTTGCTTGAATCAGGATCCAAACAAGATTCATATATTCTGCAGTCATTTTATTTTACTTTTATTTTTTAACATCTTTATTGGAGTATAATTGCTTTACAATGAATGTTGTGTTAGTTTCTGCTGTATAACAAAGTGAATCAGCTATATGTATACATATATCCCCATATCCCCCCCTCTTGAGTCTCCCTCCCACCCTCCCTATCCCACCCCTCTGGGTGATCACAAAGCACCGAGTTGATCTCCCTGTGCTATGCAGCCGCTTCCCACTAGCTAGCTATTTTGCATTTGGTAGTCTGCAGCCGTTTTAGATTAAAAGAAATTAATTTTTCAAATAAAAGATACTGGGCTAAGAAAATCTTCATATATTGCTCGTATGAACAAATGTGGGGGGAAAAAAGGAAAAACAGCAGCAGTTACTCATCTTACCTGATTTACACAATGAAAATTTAACATCAAAAAAAAAAAATCCAGGGAAATCCAATTACTGTAATCTTAATATAATCTTAATTACCATAATCTATTTTATTGTAAAGTCAGATAAATGCACAATATAATCATCACTTAAATGCAATTTGCTCTATCACATTAAATTTATGGTGAACAGCTCTCTATAGCATTCCAGAGATATACAAAATATCAACATCCTACCCTAAAATTCATATGTTTTACTCACATAAAATTATTTCATCAACACAAATTTTTCATTGTGATCTCAAAATGCTGCTCTGCCCCAGAATCCCATTCTGATACTTGCAGCTTTTGTTTCCTTTCATGCTTTTGCAAATTATGGCTCATGGCTATTTAAATGTACACTATTCATTAGGTAGCACTCTCAACGTCCTTTTTATTTTCCAGCCACAGGATGAAGCATACACAAGGGCCTTCCTTCACTACTTTCCATTCTACCCTGACATCTGGGTAATGCCGCCACGTTCCATTTCTAATTGTGCCACAGCTTTCACTGAAGGGGTGGAGGTCTAAATTAGGGCACACTCTCCCAGAGCAAGGAACCTGTTGTGCACAGTGCCACGTCCTGACAGCTGAGAGCATGCATCTGGGTGGATGCTTTTTACCCACTGGTCAGAGATTCATACAGATAAAATCACAGCCCAGTCCAGAGAGCAAAGAGATTAAGAAGGACTTTGTGAAACAAACCCTAAAATAAACACCTATAGGCATTTTATAATCTCTTATTCAAACTGCACTTAAGGCAATGTAGGTAGGGTAAACAAGTTCCATCACTCTGTCTGTCTAGTTCTTGTTATCTTGCTTAACTTTTTTTTTTAATTTGGCTGTGCGGCATGACTTGTGGGATCTCAGTTCCCTGACCAGGGACCGAACCCGGTCCACAGCGGTGAGAGCCCGGAATCCTAACCACTAGGCCACCAGGGAACTCTCAACTTTTATAATTTTAGGACCAATCGTTGCCTTGGAGGCTGAATTAAGGAGACTCAGAGGGAGAAACTATTATACAGGCTACTTGCATGAATAGAAAGCCATATCTAAATTACCTTCCCATGGCCACCTGATCATTGGGATCCAAGGAGCTCGTCTTCCGTTCTATGAGTTCTCGAAGGAGCTAGGGGAAAAAGGAAAGCAAGTGATTTATTTATCATCTCCCAGCACCAACTGACTTTAAAAGGGCACAGGAGGAATTCTGAATGGCATAGTGACAGCTCTAAACTACAATCAATAAGGGACAACTCAGTGGCAAGAGCATGACTGAATTCCCATTAACCCTTTCATATTTATATATCTTTAAAAAGAGCTATAAGCAATAGCTGAGAACAAAGTCCATTTGAAAGACTTATTGTACTGCAGTTCATTTCAAATGGATCAATGAGTATGCAACATTCCCTTCATTGTTTTTATGATTAGTTTTGTCCACCTCATCGATATCAGTGGAGAATCTATAAAAGGTCAGGTGGGAAGGGCTGGGTGGCAAAGAGGAACACGCATCAGCTTCTCACCAATAGGATAATGGTACATGGTTAACTTCTGACCTATAACCTCTGGCAGTCAGGAAGGTCTTCCTTAGGCAAAAAGCCTTTATTAGATATAACTAAAAGTGTGGACTTCACTCTCTTGCTTTCCACAGCTGGTACCCTAGCATGTTTACTAATAAATAACTTAACCATATATGACACCAACACATTCACAGCCACAACAACTTTAATAAGGAACCTAAAGAAAGTCATATGTGCATATTGGAAACAACACAGACAGCCAGTCTCTCAGCCCCACAATGAACTCCATGGGAACTCTAAATCACTCTCCTACTCTCTTCTTAATACTGGGTATCCCACCGCATGCAATCAAAGCCTAAATCTGTATCTTACACACAGACTGAATAATCTGCATTGGATCTTAAAGTCCCACGTGAGAAGAAGTAATGGATTTAAAAGTTAAACACTAAAGAAGGAGAATTTTAAATTACAATAATAAAACTAGATATCATCTCTCCTACACAAGTGCTATATACAGGGAAACAGCAACAGAGATTAAAATTCCAAAAACCTTCTGAGAGGGACTTCCCTGGTGGCACAGTGGTTAAGAATCCATCTGCCAATGCAGGGGACACGGGTTCAAGCCCTGGTCTGGGAAGATCCCACATGCCTCAGAGCAGCTAAGCCTGTGCGCCACAACTACTGAGCCTGCGCTCTAGATCCTGCGAGCCACAGCTACTGAGCCCTCGTGCCACAACTACTGAAGCCCACGCGTCTAGAGCCCACGCTCCACAAGAGAAGCCACCGCAATGAGAAGCCCGCGCACCGCAATGAAGAGGAGCCCCCCCTCGCCGCAACTAGAGAAAGCATGCGCACAGCAACGAAGACCCAACACAGCCAAAAATAAATTAATTAATTAAAAATCTTCTGAGAGAAATCCAAGGGAAGACACTAAAATAAACTCCTTCCTGCTTATCACCTGTCAATAACACAGGTTTGACTTTAAAACTTGTTTCTTCACAAAAATAAGTAAGTATTTTGTAGGTAAGGCATGGGAGCAACATAGATAGTTCATCAAGTTAAACAGCCAAAGTCTGTGGGAGGATAACGAAGGAGGGATAAATTCCTACGAAAGTAGTTCACTCTCTAATTGTCATTTGTTTATGTAAGTAGGCACTGGAAGAAGCACAACAAATTTGTAAAACTACTCATTTCCATATAGGACGAATCTTTATTGCAAAAGGGAAAAGGATATCTCAATCGCAAATAAAAAACCTCCTGTGATGTTTTCTCATTTGCTTATTTTAGACATTATTACTACAATGGCAATTACATTTAAAAATGCGGGGACCAGAGGCCTCTGGTTTATTATCACTAGAAAGCAGCAAGCTATTTCTCTGCCCTGTTTATCTGATTGACTCCCAACATCTTTCTGGCAGCCAATCTATCAGTTTATCTCCCCTACTTCATCACAGTCACTTCTGGCAGCTAAATACAAGACCCAAATCCAGTGTTACACAGACATACAACACAGGAACCCTATGTAACACCGCTACTCTGTAAACAGCTGCCCTTAAGGCTAAGCCAAAATGGGCTCTGGTTCCTAGTCAACATCCTGTCAAAAGCAAGGTTAGGGGAGGCGGGGGGCGGGCGGGGAGGGGAGAGGTTAACAAAAAGAATCTTTTTCTCTTTTAATAAAAAAGAAGAAGAGAAAACAAAATAAAAAAGAAGGAAAATATTGGGATCACTACATCTCATTGCCCTTACCTTGTTCCAGCCACATAAGAGATAACAGCCACGATTCCTGGTTTTCTTAATGATCTCTGATCCCTTGAGACTGGGGCCATCACGGCCACTGGGAAGGAGCGCTCAGGGAAGGCTGCCCCAGCACAACGTGGGAGGCTGGAAACGGGAGCCGCATGACCGCAGTGGGTCTGTTACACTCGCAGTGGTCTCTGCAGTTCCAACACCAAGCTGGTGCAGCATTTACTCTCCTGTGTACTTTACATATTCTGGGTTGCATTTTCACTACCCAAGTGTCTCACAGCTATTCTTAGTCATTCATGGTTAGGAAGAGAGTTTTATTGGTCTATCTGGCTGAGTCTAGTTTATTCAGTCCAATGTTTCAGAAGACCCTGTTGTGTGCAAGGCAAGAATAAGAAAGCAGCAAGAAAATAAGTAAACAAATGCTTCTCATGGCTATTGCTATTTCCCACAGCTCTATCACTGGGCTTAAATTTAATTAGGAAAAATGCTTTCAAAAAAGTTGCCGAATAATGAAGTTGTAGGGATACTGCTGAAGAACTTAGCTTTGCTTCTCAGTTCAATTTTCAAAGCTTAACTTTATGACCAAACTTTTCCATTAAAATTCCGGTTTCTGTTAGTTACTGGAGCTTTTTATTTCAACAATAATGATACAATAGTCCTAATTTTCTATGTGATTTGGAAAATGGAGAGATATATGAAATATTTTTGTTCCAGTCTGTTATAACTCCTCCAGAGAGTCAATTCAGAAAGGCCTGATTGTTTCTCTAGTTCCAGGGGAAAATCACAGATGTAGCTGGGTTTCCAGGCCAGCCCACAAAAACCTATTTAACCCATAACAACATATGTGAGGAATGGCACCGACGGTACTATTCAGAATCGAATCAACGTTTATAATACTCTGCCTGGAAAAACGCACACCAGAGTCAGTTAAAAATGGCAGTTTGAACACATTAGTCTATCTCTTCTCCCTTCTCAACTCCTCTAAAAGACAGTGGAGGGGAAAAAATAAATGTATTAACCCGCAAGAAAGAAAAGGGAGAGCTAATGAGAGTAGCTTTTCACAAAATTTTCAAAGACAGTCAGGAGATGAAGGAGTAAAAGGAAGTTATCACCCAAATGTCCAGAGGGAATAAAGGTGAGGGTGGAGCTAATGAGGCCCACAGAATCCCTGTGAGATGAGCTCTTGGCGGGCAGTTACCCTGAAAGGTGGAGAAGGGGGAGGGGGCAGAACCATGGGCCTTCTCCATTATCCCACACAACCAAGTGACTACCCCACAGGGAGAAAAGAAGCTTTATTCTCTGGAAAAACTGAGCCACAAAAGCTCCAAACTGAGAGATGTGAGGCACGGAAGGCTGAGATGGAGCATAAGGGAAACACTCGATGCTCAACTCTAGGACCTTCTGTCTCCTTCCCCCACCCTCTACACAGAACGCTAGCACCATGTGTAAAATTTCCTAGGCAGGAGAGGAGAGGAGCCTTTTCTGGAGAAACTGCATGGTCGTCCCGTCTCCCCGGAAAATAAGATTTCCAAGTTCTGACAACCAAGACATTAGTTCACAGCAAAATTATATATAAAGGAGCCAAAAAGCTCTGCCCATGTTCCAGAGATACTTTTGAATGCCTTACTCTGAAACACGAAGGGACAGTTAAGGATCACCAACATCTGAGGAAAGCCTCAGACACAGACCAAAACAAACAGAAAAAAAAGGGACTCAAGAAAGCAACGCAGACAACAAACAAAACAAACGCACACAAAAAAAAAGAAGAAAGAAAAAGAAAAGAAAGAGAAAAGAACTCACGATGGATGACCTCAGAAGTGAGAGAAGACACATTTCCACAAGAACGGGATACTATGAGAAAAGAGTAAAACAAGAAATTAAATGCAAAACAGAAATGTTTAAAAATTTCAATAGAATAACTGGAAGATAAATGTACAAAAATCTCTTAGATATAAAACAAGAAGGCCCAAAGATGATATCCCCTTGATTATTTGTGAGAGAAGAAAAAAACTTAGAGGATAATCCAGAATGTCAAACACCTGCCTAACAAAGGCTGGGAGAAAATTATTAATGAAATAATTTTAAAAACTTCCCCGAATCGAAGGACAAGAATGAACCCACCACAACCTAGTGCAACCTAGTGCAATGAAGGAAAAAGGACCTTTTGTAAGATACATCATCATGAAATGTGGAACTCCAGAAGCAAAGAGAAGATCCTAAATGGTTAGAGGAAAAATAGGTCACATGTAAAGAGGGTGACCACATGGCCCCAGCTACCCCAGAGTCCTGGTTAATGCCTGCTGTCCTGCTATTCTTTCAGGCTAGCACCTCAAGGGTCCCAGTTTTGACAATGAATTATAGTCACCCTAAATATTAAGGACTGTAAATCTAAATGGGATTAGACATCTCAATAGCAATGACAGATGCCAGAGGACAGCAGAGCAAGGCCTTCAAAATTCTGAGGAAAATAACTTTCAACCTCAAGTTCCATACACAGCCAAAATACTAACCAAGTATGAGAGTTACATAAAGCATTTCACATAGGCAAGGACTCAACAATTTACCTTCCACATGCTCTTTCGCAGGAAGATGTGCCTCAGTAAAATGAGAGCACACGGCAAGAAGGACGAAGACAGGAGATGTTAGAAAACAGGTCTACCTCAGGAAAGAAGGAGGCAAGTCCCAGGACTACAGATGGCACAGCCCCAGAGAGCCTGTTCCAGAAAGGAAGAGTCCAGGGAGCTCCAGGAGCGAGCGCTCCAGGAGAAAGGGGGAAAATGATAGGTTAAGTACATCTTTTAAAAGTGGGTATTATTCGCTCTAGGAAAAAACAAATTTGTAAGGAAATGTAATCATAGTACATCACTTGTGAACATTTATTTAATCATATATTGGAAACAATTGTTTTCACAAAACTGCGACAATAAGTACAACAGAAGAATGGAGAACTGAAGTATTGGGGGTGAGGAGGGAGCAGGGCCTCACTACCACAATGGGAAATCAAGAGAGGATTTGAAAAATGATGGACATCAATAAATCAACAGTCACATAAACACGTTATTTAAAACCATGCAAGTAGGACTTCCCTGGTGGCGCAGTGGTTAAGAGTCTGCCTGCCAGTGCAGGGGACACAGGTTCAAGCCCTGGTCCGGGAAGATCCCACGTGCCGCGGAGCAACTAAGCCCATGCGCCACAACTACTGAGCCTGCGCTCTAGAGCCCGCGAGCCACAACGACTGAGCCCGTATACCACAACTACTGAAGCCTGCACGCCTAGAGCCTGTGCTCCGCAACAAGAGAAGCCGCCACAATGAGAAGCCCGTGCACCGCAATGAAGAGTAGCCCCTGCTTGCCACAGCTAGAGAAAGCCCACGTGCAGCAACGAAGACCCAACACAGCCAAAAAATAAACAAATAAACTTATTTTTTTTAAAAAATCTCTTATGGGGGCTTCCCTGGTGGCGCAGTGGTTGAGAGTCCGCCTGCCGATGCAGGGGACACGGGTTCGTGCCCCGGTCTGGGAAGATCCCACATGCCGCGGAGCGGCTGGGCCCGTGAGCCATGGCCGCTGAGCCTGCGCGTCCGGAGCCTGTGCTCCACAACGGGAGAGGCCACAGCAGTGAGAGGCCCGCGTACCGCAAAAAAAAAAAAAAAAAAAAATCTCTTATATTTTTCTGTTCCATAAAATAAAACATGAAAACATACTAGAAATAATACAAATAACATTTATTTTGATTTGCTGCAGATAATGCCAAACAACTGTTTATAACTTTATTGAGCTATAATTCACTTACCATACAATTCACCCATTCAGAGTGTATATAATTCAGCACTTCCTAGTAAATTCAGAACTGTGCAATCATATTTAATTTTAGAACACTTTCATCCCACCTAAAAGAAACCCCATACTAGCTGTCATCCCCAGTATCCACCAGCCACATACCCCCAGTAGCCCTAAGCAACCACTAATCCTTCTGTCTTTATAGACATGCCCATTCTGGACATCTCATATAAAGAGGATCATATAATATATGGCCTTTTATGACTGGCTTATTTCACTTAACAGATTTTCAAGCTTTATTCACATTGTAGCATATGTTGGTACTTCCTTCCTTTTTATGGCTGAGAAACATTCCTTCGTGGATGCCGTGGCATCGTCCATCGCTGCATGGAGCCACAGATGCAGAAAACAAGCTTACGGTCACGATAAGCGGGGGGTGGGGGATAAACTGGGAGACTGGGAATGACACATACGCACTACTATATATAAAGCAGATAACTAATAAGGACCAACTGTATAGCACAGGGAACTCTACTCAATACTCTGTAATGGCCTATATGGGAAAAGAATCTAAAAAAAGAGTGGATAGATGTATATGTATTGACTGAATCACTTTGCTGTACACCTGAAAATAATAAAACATTGTAAATCAACTATACTCCAATAAAAATTCTTTAAAATTTCATATGTTTGCAATAAAATTGATCATACTGAGTATTTTTGTATGATGTACATAAAAAAAAATATTCCTTTGTATGTATATACGACATTTTGTTTAGCCATTCACCATTGAGGGGCATTTGGGTTACTTCCACTTTATGGCTATTATGAATAATGCTGCTATGAACATTCACATACTACTCTTTGCACGGACATATGCTTCCATCTCTCTTGGGTTTATACCTAAGAGGAGAATTGCTAGGTCACTGCAGTTAACTCTACGTTTAACATTTTGAGGAACTGCCAGACTGTCTTCCAAAAATGCTGCATCACTTTACCTTCCCACTACCAGCATATGAGGGGTCCAACTTCTCCACATCCTTGTCAGCACTTGCTATTACCTGTCTTTTTCATTACAGCCACCCTAGTGGGTGTAAAGTATTATCTCATTGTGGTTTTGATCTGCATTTCCCTGATGGCAAATGAAGTTAATCATCATTCTGTGCTTACTGGGCACTTGCATATCTTCTTTGGAGAAATGTCTATTCAGATGCTTTGCCCATTCTTTAATTAGGTTGTCTTTTTATGATTGAGTTTTAAGAGTTCTTTATATACTCTGGATACCAGTCCCTTATTAACACCCATTCTGTGGACTGTCATCAAAGTTTTTAACTTTGATGTGGTCCAATTTTTTCTTTTGTCATTGGTGTATTTGGTATTGTATCTAAGAAGCCACTGCCTAACCCAAGGTCATGAAGATTTACTCCCATGTTTTCTTCTAAGAGCTTTATAATTTTAGTTCTTATATTTAGATCTAGGATACAGTTTGAGTTAACTTTTATGTGTGGTATGAGGTTGGGGTCCAACTTCATTCTATTGCATGTGGATATCCAAAATGCACCACTTGTTCAAAGACTATTCTTTGTTTTTTTAAAACAGCTTTATTTTTGTTTATAGATTTACTTTTATTTGAATACATTGTTTTTTGTGCTTTTTTTTTTGGTCTGCGTTGGGTCTTCGTCGCTGTACATGGGCTTTCTCTAGTTGCGGCGAGCGGGGGCTACTCTTCAGTGTGGTGCGTGGGCTTCTCATTGCAGTGGCTTCTCTTGTTGCGGGGCATGGGCTCTAGAGCGCAGGCTCAGGAGCTGTGGCGCACGGGCTTAGCAGCTCTGCAGCACATGGGATCTGCCCAGATCAGGGATGGAACCCATGTCCCCTGCATTGGCAGGCGGATTCTTAACTACTGCGCCACCAGGGAAGTCCCTTCAAAGACTATTCTTTTCCCCATTGAATTGTTTTGGCACCCTTATCAAAAATCCAAGTAATTTTTAAAGCATTTGGTTTTATAGCCTCATATTCCCTGGCTTTCTGAATTTGTAACCCACAGTTACTGACTCCTACCTCTCAGGTTTCCATGGTTCATAGCCACAGATGCTTGAGATGGAAAAAAGGTTGGGGCAGCCCTGTATGTAACTTACTTAGCCTCGTCGAGTCAGGATTTTTCAAACTCCCTCCCCAATACATAGAGAGCACATGAAAGAAGTGCAGTCAACCCCTCTTACATGTGTTTCAGCCCCTCCCTTACTGATAGATATAAAAAGTGGATTCATAAGGCTTGGGTTTACTCTCCCTTCAGCTTCCTCTCTAGCTCCCACAAGAATTCTTAGTGAAGAAATATTTCTGCTCTAACTCCTGCTTTACTACCCGTTTTTTTTTTAGTTCTCAGATCTCCAGTCTTTCAAATTATACCCAAAAGGAGTCATCTGCAATTTTCATACTATATTTGAAGCATACAAAAGATAAATCCACATATACTATATTGTCCACACCTATAGTATAAAATCGCCACAAGATGACCCACTGTCCGTAAGTAACTATTTTTTTCTCTGTCCCCTTTGCACATTGCCCACTCACTCCTCAACCAACTCTGCACCACCCAACAGTTCTGGCTCCATTATTCTACTGAAACACCTCAGGCCCAGGTCTCAAGATGCCCGTGTCTAATGAACATGTCATGACTCATCCTTCTAGACTTCTTTTTTTTTTTTTTGCGGTACGCGGGCCTCTCACTGTTGTGGCCTCTCCCGTTGCGGAGCACAGGCTCCGGACGCGCAGGCTCAGCGGCCATGGCTCACGGGCCCAGCCGCTCCGCGGCATGCGGGATCCTCCCAGACCGGGGCACGAACCCGCGTCCCCTGCATCGGCAGGCGGACTCTCAACCACTGCGCCACCAGGGAAGCCCCCTTCTAGACTTCTTGAAGCAGCAAGTGACGCTGGACATTCTCACCTTCCTGAAACACTCTTTTCTTGGCATCTTTGAGGCACCTCCTTCATTTTACGCCATATTCAGCCAGCTCCTCTACCCAAACATTAAATGCTAACATCCCTCAGGACTCAGTTCCAAGTTTTCTTTTTTCAAAAAAATTTATTTATTTATTTATTTTTGGCCGTGCTGGGTCTTCATTGCTCTGCGCAGGCTTTCTCTGGTTGCAGTGAGCAGGGCCTACTCTTCGTTGTGGTACGCGGGCTTCTCATTGCGGTGGCCTCTCTTGTTGTGAAGCACAGGCTAGGCTTCAGTAGCTGTCGCACGCAGGCTCAGTAATTGTGGCTCACAGGCTCCGTTGCTCCGCAGCATGTGTGATCCTCCCGGACCAGGGCTTGAACCTGTGTCCCCTGCATTGGCAGGTGGATTCCTAACCACTGTGCCACCAAGGAAGTCCCAAGCTTTCTTTTCTTCTCACTCTATATGCTCCCCGCCAAGAATTTATTCTATTTTCAAGGCTTCAATGACCTAAGAGTTATCCCTGGAATTCCTTTTCCCTTACACTCAATATCTAATCTATCTCCGAGACTTATATACGTGATCCACCAATTCATGAACCTGTCCATTTTTCTCTGTCTCCATTGCCTGTACCCTAGTATAGGCTGTTATCATCTTCATTCGCTCCATAAACATTTAGCACACTGGGGAAGCAATGAAGAATGAAACAGACGTGCTCTCACCTGAGTTAGTGTAGTGGGCTCCTGGCATCTGCACCTGCCCCTCCTTCATTTTGTTCTGCTCCGTACAGTCAGAGTAATGTTTTCAAAATGCACGTACGCCAGAGTATACAATTCTTATTGCAGCCTAAAGGCCCCTTTACCTACCTCTCCAGCCTAACCTTCCACCTCGGTGCTCCAGTCCCACCAGCACTCCTTTTGTACCTGAAATGCTCCCAGGCTCGCTCCCACCATGCAGCCCTTTTTTTGGACCTGCAACTGCTTGGAACATGCTTCCCTAGCCATTAACTGGCTTACATCCCACCTTCTCTCCTCATTCGCTAAATCTCAGCTCAACCACCTTTTCCTCAGGAAAGCCTATCTTAACTGCACCCCTCTATACACATATGCACATGATGTTCTTGCTGTACTTAATTTACATTTTACTAGCGGATTACATGCCTATTGTCTATGTCCTCCACTGGCCAACTGTCTACCTCACAGAGAGCAGAGAATGTATCTGACTGTGCTCACCACTCTATCCTGTCCACTGGCCATAGAAGGAGCTCAATAAATATACATACACAGAGGGGGAAAAATTGCTTCTGGCAGAAAATACCAATTTTTTGTTTATTTACCACACACACACACACACACACACACACACACACACACACTCCTTTTGTTTTTAAACAAAAGAAATACCCTGCCTCTAATCCAGAGCACCACTACCTACCCAAGCAACTGAGGAACCTCCTTGTTTTTATCACTACCGATTACCAGCACCTCCTCCTCCTGAAACAATATTCTCCTTCTCTCACATCTCACACAGGGCCTAGAGAACTGGGTGGTTTAAGTGGGTAGGAATTACCCTTTTTTTTAACCATTCCAAAAGTACCTGAATTAAAAAAAACAAAAACAAAAAACTATTTAATCCAAATGAATGGAAAGATCTTAAACACCTCTCATTATTTTACTGTTAAAATGATGTAGATCTAGCCTCCCTCTTGGGTCTCATTTCCCAAAGGAAAAACTTGGTTCTTCTTGGGAAGAGAAGAGAGGAAACAGATCTTTTGTGCTTCCTCTAACCACTCCCCCACACCCTGACCCCTTCCTGTAGTATCAAGTTGGTTTTTTACTACAAGAAAGGTGTCTTGACATCTTTATAATAAAGATCTGAATTAATTTCAGTATAGTGTTTTCTATTTAAATATCTTTTATCTATGAAATAGGTTTGTCAAATCTCAGTTGCAGGTTTCCATCTCCCATTTTCTAAGATCTCATGCTTCCGGATATGAGCTTTCAATTCCGTGAGTGAGTGCGCCCCATGGTTCAATGTAACTGTAAACATTTGCCAATGAGTCCGTAAAACGCCAGGGCTTTGGAGTCTGACACATCTGGGTTCTGAATTCCAGCTATGCCCGTTACTAGCTGCGTAGTTTGGGACAAGTTATATGACCTCTCTGAGTGACACTCAGTTTCCTCATAATAACTGTACCTCAACAAAGTTGATTTGTGATTTTAAAAGATGATAAAAGTAAAGCACTTAGCAAAATTAAGTATTTCAATAAAGAGAAATACTGTCAACATCAGATAATCACAAAATGCAATTTGGGACAAAAAAATTCAACACCTTCCAGAGCCGAATCACGACAGCTGCTAACAACAACAATGAACAAGTACAGTAATTCAATGTTCCTTTCTACTGGTTGTCAACAGTGGATAACAAATAAGATATGAAATGAAGGAAAAGCAGAATGGAAGGAAGAAAATGTAAAAAGCACAGAAGATTCACAAAAAATAGTGAGTCAATACTTGCAAAGTAGGCTATTACTTGCAGAGTTTTCCCAGACTACGCCGTGCTAAATTGGGGCAAAAGCGATGCTCTCCCTTATCATTTATTCTATTAGGACAACTAACTGCTCTTCCCTTTCCATGACCTGTGACCACACCCCCACCCCTGCTCCCACAATCCCCTCCTCCTCAGCCTGCCCCTCAACCTCACCCTCCAGATCACCCTCTCTCTCCTTTTGCAAGGGCCTGGATCAAACGCCATCTCCTCCCGGCAGCCTTCTTTAATTCTCCCAGACTGTTATTAATATCTCCCTCTCCTGAATTCTTTATCACTCCCTGGCCAAGCACTCTGGTTGTCTATGTTCATGTCGTCTCCCTTGCTTGGCTGTAAGCGTCTTGTAAGCAGGGTACGCTCTCACTCAAATTCTCTCCTCCCACAGAACTCTGTGCACGGCCTTGTACACAGTGACTATTCAATGATATTTCTAAAAGGAAAGCGTTGAGTTCTAGATATTGTGATCAAAGATGAAAAGCACCCAACTTCTGCAGTGGCAAGTACAATATTTACCAGAATAATAACACAGGGAAGAATGGAGGGAAATCAGGGTGTATGAATAAAACCCAAGTGCACCTTACTACTGAAGTTACAGATAACCCACCTTTGCTTACTAAAATCAGAAAATGGACAGCTAGAGGCTACCACTGAAAAAGTCAGCCTAACTCCGCCTCACTGTCCTTGTTCTCTAAGGATTTGATTAGGCCTGTGATTTGGAAGGGATGATGAATCCATTCACTGAATAAAGTCACACTGTTTTCTCAGCACAGTTCTAAAATATTTCAAAGGCCATGATATTTCACTTGGCTTGGCCATTTGGGTTAAAATTTATTAGTCGAAACAGAAAACTTTCTCAACAGACCCCATACGTTCCATTAGGTGTGATATATAGTGTCTCTCAATGTCTAATTATTAACTAGAAGTGTAAGTAAATCACTATCAGTATTAGGCTCTAATGTGTGAAGACAGAGTGAGAATTAGGCAATTCGACTGCTAAAGAACTTCTTTTTGCCAATTTGCTTTTCCTTTCTTTTTCCTACACATAGAAAGAATTGTACAAGGGCTAAGTGACTGCATTAAGCCACTCTTCCTAATCTATACCAAAAGTAACAATGTGCCAGGAGTGCTATTGTTTAGAACTTCCAACAGCCCCCATTTCCAGTATTCTGTCCCTTGGTCACCAGGCAGATGTCCTGGTGTGTGTATATATATATTTATTCTATCTATAAAAAAGGTGAGGAGAGGGCTTATATATCCTTTGGGACACCAGCTCAACCACTGACTATTTCTGGGCATTCTTTGGCAATGATTCCTCTAATGACACCATACAGTATATCGTTTGTACCGAAAGAATAAAGAGGGAGTCATTCAGAACTAGAGAAGATCTTACTAAAAAGGATTCACAAGTAAGAAACCAAAAGGGCAGTACTAACTTGTATTCTGTAATTATGTCCTTTAAGGATTAAAAGCCCAGCTGAAACAAACCTCAACCTCTTTCCGGGATTCAGACTCCAATAATTCTTCAGCCCCACCAGGATCGATAACCCATTGATCCTGCCACCTTTTCAGCAAGCCTCCTCCTCTCCTCACATGCTCCCTTCTCTCCTTACTCAGGTGCACATGATTCCACAGTCCATCAGGATAGTCACTCCTGGTCAACATCCTCGACTCCCCTGCACGCTGTCCCTTTGTCATACAGATTCACAATCCCTTGAGGATTGATGTGTCTTGGAATCCAGAACTTTTCCGATTTGGGGGAAGGTGATACAGTGTATATACCATAAACGTCCCAGTGAAGCCTGGGGCAGCAACCCGAAGTCAAACACATTAATATACTTATGCATGGAGCTTCCCTGGTGGCGCAGTGGTTGAGAGTCTGCCTGCCGATGCAGGGGACACGGGTTCGTGCCCCGGTCCGGGAAGATCCCACATGCCGCGGAGCGGCTGGGCCCGTGAGCCATGGCCGCTGAGCCTGCGCGTCCGGAGCCTGTGCTCCGCAGCGGGATAGGCCACAACAGTGAGAGCCATGCGTACGGCAAAAAACAAAAACAAACAAACAAAAAAAAAAAAAAACCAAAAAAAAAAATAAAGACAACACAGTCCATGGGGGGAAAAAAACCTAGTATAACCAAAGCTGAGTTCCAGATTTCTCCTCCAAACTAGCTTCTCTCACTGTTTTTCCCCATCTCAGTAAACAGCAACTTCATCCATCCAATTGCTCAGACCAAAAACCTTAAAGTCCTGGACACCTCTTTCCACACTCCACACACAATCCATCAACCAATCCTGTCAGTTCAACTTTCAGCATAAATTCAGAGTCCAACCACTTCTCAGCAGTCCCTCCAAAGCATCCTAGTTCCAGGTACCACCATCCCTTACCCAGACTATCATGAGGGTCTCCTATTTCCTGTTTGCCACCCTGCCTCCTTAGAGTTTATTCTCAACACAGTCCTCAGAGTGATTCTTTATTAGTCCAATCTTGTCACTCCTCTGTTCAAAACCCTCTAGTGGCTTCCCATCTCAATCACAGTGAAAGCCAACGCCTTACAGTGGCCTACAAGGTCCTTCAGGACCTGGCCTCCCATTACCTCTCTGACTTCCTCTCCTATCCCACTCTTTCTTACCTACTCACCCCAGTGGCACTGGCCTCCCCAATTTTCCTGGAACATGCTAGCCTCTGCAATGTCTCAGAGACTTGGCACTTGCCATTCCCTTTGTCCCCAACGCTCTTCCCCCCAATACCTACATGGTTCTGTTGCTCGCTGCCCTCCCGGCTCTGCTCAAATATCACCTTATCCCCGGACCACCCTATGTGAAAACAGTAACCATCCCATCCCTACCCTAGACCCCCTTCTTTCATCGTTTTCCACTGCAGGGTCACACTATCATCCTGTCTCTAAGCTAGAATGAATGCTCATGAGGGCAGGACTTGGCTTTGTTCCAGCCCCTAAAAGAGCTCCAAGAGACCTTTCTGTGATGCTGGGAATGCTCCGTGTTTGCACTGCCCACTACAGTAGCCACTAGCACATGTGGCTGCAGCACTTGAAATGTGGCTAGCATGACTGACAAACTGCATTTTCAACTTTACTTTAATTAATTAACTACAATTTAAGTAGCTACACGTGGCTAGCGGCTACTGCATTAGGCTGCACAGCCTAGAACAACAGTTACTCAATAAATATACAGTAGGTACTCACATATTTGCTGAATCAATTAATGGAAGAAAGAAATCTGAAGGCTTTTCTTCTCCTTAATTTTTTATTACAGAAAACTTCAAAACTACACAAAAGTTGGCTACAGCAAAATGAACCCTCAAATACCCATCACCAACCTGAATATGCTCTTTTTTTTTTTTCCTTTTTTGGTGGGGGAAGAAGGAAGGATTTATTATTACTTGCAGCAAGTAAGGAGAAGACCAGGGATCTTTCCCAAAGCAGTGTCTCCCTGAATGCTCTTCTTCTTCTTCTTTTTTAATATTTATTTATTTATTTTGGCTGTGCCAGGCCTCAGTTGCGGTGTGCGGACTGCTTAGTTGCGGACTGCGGGATCTAGTTTGCTGACCAGGGATCGAACCCGGGCCCCCTGCATTGGGAGCACGGAGTCTAACCCACTGGACCTCCAGGGAAGTCCCCTGAATGCTCTTCTAATCTGAAATAGGTTTCAGTGGATACCGGCATCTCAATACTGGCTTCTAACAATGACTATATGCCTGGAAAATAGTGAATTTATACTATTGTCCAGAGTTTATATCTAACAGCATCTCTTAGAGTCTTTTACAGGTTATTGAGACATGACTTTAGGAATTAGATCAGGTGTCTGTTGAGGGAAAAACCTGTGTGCTAATGAATGTCTGAGGCACATTTGTGATAAGACAACACTAGGCAACTATATGTACGTTTTTATATCAAGGACCTGATTGCTCTCTTGCACCATTTATTTTCTCCACTTAAATTTTACCAAAGTCATACTTTTCAAGAGGAGCTGTGTGACTATACAAAATTGAGGAGAATCTTGCTCTTGTTAGATGACATAAATTCCTTGGGCAGGGGTTTTCTCTTATTAGTCTTTGTAAACCTAGCATCTGGTACAGCAGTTGTTAAGTGAATGAAGTTCATAATTGCACAAAAGTGGTAACATGTGAACTGTCAGAATGCAAACAGATACACTGGATCTCCAATTTCCTAAACAGATACAAATCTGAAAAGGAAACGCTCAAGTGGATTTTTAAGTGTGTCAGATCAAAAGGCAGCAAAATACGCTAGAAAGAAAATCAAACTGGGAACAAGAGCACATGGGTTTCAATGTCCTAAATGAGGTGATCATATCCTAGTCACTTACTTCCTCTAGGCCCTAGTTGGTAAAAAGTCAGTTTGGCATTGATGATTTTCAAAGACGCTATCTAACTTTACAGCAACTAGGTTCTATTCTAGATCTACAATACACATACATATTTTAAGATGCTTATTAACTTCCCCTTTCTATGCTAAGTCATGGTCCCTATAATTTACTTTAAAGGAGCTATACATGGAATATAATTTCACAAGGAGACTTCATGTCCACTTTAGTAAACACGTAGTGTTCCCCATTTCTAAAGTGCTAAATTCTTTACTTGGGTCTCCTAAAATACTGCTAGAGTGCTGTGTTTAATTTACACTCAGCCAGCTGATATTGGGCTTATTAGTAGTACAGAAAAGGCAATTTTGGCCACGTATTTGCCTAGTAAACTGCCAAGGTACCCCTTGTGTTCGAAAAGTTTCTTCGAGAGTTCTAAGCCAATTCTTATCTCTTTCCTAGCTGGCTCCATCAAATGAACTATTTTAGGCTTTGTTCTGAAGTTTTTTTACCTTTGTCTAAACGAAGCAGTAGTACTGAAGTCAGGCTCTGGTGTTTTTTAAAGCAAGGAAACTGAAAGAAATCAGGGCCAGTCGTGTGTGCCTTCCCCTGACGCTGCCGTGTGATGAAATTTCTCGATCTTGCATTTAAAATGTGGCTTTTGGGCTCCTGTTCTGTGCAGCCTGCACAACAGTGAGCCCACGCTGGCAATCCAATGCCATCCGATGCCATCCAATGCCGATGCTGATACTGTATTGGGTCTAAACACTGAGAGATCAACAACAGCAGCACAGGAACAATGCATCTCAAATAAAATTCTTACACATGGTCAAAAAATAATCTTGTAATTATTAAAACTGAGGTTTAATTGGACATTGATATTGGTTTGGAGTTTAACACCTTTATTATGTCTTAAGAAATCTAACTGATTAACTCTCTTCTGTAACTTTTTTTTTTTTTTTTTGGCTGCGTTGGGTCTTCGTTGCTGCACGCAGGCTTTCTCTAGTTGCAGCGAGCGGGGGCTACTCTTCGTTGCGATGCACAGGCTTCTCATTGTGATGGCTTCTCTTGTTGCAGAGCACGGGCTCTAGATATGCGGCCTTCAGTAGTTGCGGCTCGTGGGCTCTAGGCGCGCAGGCTCAGTAGTTGTGGCGCACAGGCTTAGTTGCTCTGCGGCATGCGGGATCTTCCCGGACCAGGGATCGAACCTGTGTCCCCTGCATTGGCAGGAGGATTCTTAAACACTGCGCCACCAGGGAAGTCCCTCTCTCCTATAACTTTAACTGTAACTTCAATCTTCAAATTTGTGTACTTCATATTCACGTCCTCTCTAAAGTCACCATAAAGGTCTATATGTAATAAATGTTATCAAAATTTTTAAGAAACATCATCCACATCTCAAGTAACAGCAACATTTCAAAGTCAACCTAAAAATGAAATACTACTCTGAACAGAAGGGATGTTTCCCAAAAACAAATGAAAAGCAGGAGGTTTAAATCAAATTTTAAGGCATACTCTTAGCCATCAATTGAACCACTGGAAAGATACATGCCAACAAGAACACAGTATTGCCTTAACCATAGGAATAGCTTCACACATCCCTTATTCACACTACGATCTAAATGCATACTATTAAAGCCACGACATCAGCCGTCCATATTAATCACTCACCAATTTAATTAAAGTAAACCAGCTTGTCAGAAAGCTTGCCTCTTCTCTATTTCTTAACATTATTGACTTTTAATAGTTCACTGAAATAGTAATTACTTGTTTATGGCATTAACAAATGTCTTGGACACAAAAGTCCAGCGTGTGGCAGGGTCAGTTACAGACATGTCCTGATGGCAAATGAAAGGAGAGATTTAACCCATCAAAGTGGCCATCTAAAGAACAGAACCTATTATGCCTTTCTCCAGACGCTCCTGGTTAAATTCAAAGTGACAGGACAAACCAGATCAAAACTAAACAGAGCTAGAAGCAACATACAAAATCCTAATGAACCCTCAGAAATCCAGGTATCAATCTGTCAATATCTAAGCTCAATTAGTCCTTTCAGAACAAAATACCTCACGAGGTAACAAGAAACTAGTTTGAGGTCCTGGCTATGAAAAGGATAAAACCAGTCACTTTACTGCACAGCATATTGCTAAGTGCAGTCATATCTCAACATGGAGATCTTGGGAGGATTAAATAAAGACGTGAGTCAAGTACCTGTCTACTCAGTCCAGGAGCTGGTACTAACTAGTGTTCAGTAAATGTTACTCCTTCCTCGATCCTTTAAGAACTCAGGCCTATCAAGTCAAAATCAACGGATGGTTTAAAAAAAGCAAATCAAAACAAACAAAAACTTTAAATGGAGATATAGACAACACATCTTAAAAGCACTTAATGTGGGCTTCCCTGGTGGCACAGTGGTTGAGAGTCTGCCTGCCGATGCAGGGGACACGGGTTCGTGCCCTGGTCCAGGAAGATCCCACATGCCACGGAGCGGCTGGGCCCGTGAGCCATGGCCGCTGAGCCTGCGCATCTGGAGCCTGTGCTCCGCAACAGAAGAGGCCACAACAGTGAGAGGCCCGCATATCGCGCAAAAAAAAAAAAAAAAAAGCAAGCACTTAATGTTAAAAAAGTAGCAAATGGGATCGTGAAAATGAAAAATAGATACTGAAAACATTTCTGAATGGCTCATCCTTCATGGTCACTTGCAACCTTCATATTTTGTGAAATCATCTTCAGGGATGAGCTCTGACAAGAGCTAAGCCAGATGCAAACTGATTCCATCAGGGGGTGAGACTTGGCAATGTTTGCAGCCAGTGAAGTTTCCCTCCTGAAACCATCACCACTGGGCACACTTTGGGCTTTCGGCAACTCCAGTTTCCAAACAAACCAGTAACACAACTAGAAGGCTAATTTTTTCATTAGAATTGTTAAGAAACCAGGAGTTCAATAAATCATTTGCCTTCAAAGGGAAAAAAATTACTTTCTAACACATAATATTTCTTCTGGTTCTAAGAAAATGAAGCTTAGTTATTTACGAACTAAAAACTGTAATACTATAGTGAAGTCTTTTTATGGCTCACAAATGCAATGTTTAAGAAATAAAGTTATGTGAAGAATAGGACTTGGCCTAAGCAGTCTTGAGGTCAAGTACTAGTGCTGCCATTTACTATATGACTTGCAGGAAGTTACTTAACGTCTCAGGGACTCAGGTTCTTGTGTGGTTCTTTTCAGCTCAAAAGCGGTATGATTACTTACAACATCTGATACTCCTCAGTGCCCCCCTCTCTCTATGTATATGCTTACACACACATACACATATACATGTACCTTTATTAAATAATGCAGACATATTTTTTAAGTTGTAGTAACTTAAGGCCCACTGTGAAACAAAGAAAGTGTGTACGTGTTGGGTGTTCTGACCCTGAATACCATTCTCAATGGTGAGGGCATTTACAAAGCCTTGTGACACCTGAATTAACCAAGTAAGCCTTTAAACCCTTACAATGAAACATTAAAATTCAATGTGGCTATAATCTCTTCCTTACAAAACATGGACCCAAAGAGTCTGGCTTCAAGTATGGTTTCAAAAAAAAAAAAAAAAAGGCAGATGTATTATATTCACCACCCAGCTCTTCCCTATGACCACATAAAAAAACACAAATGAAAACTCACAGGCCCATTGTAATACATTGTACCACTTCTGAATGCAACACTTAGCTCAGGCTTACTACCCTGACAAATAAAGGAAAGCATTTTATGAAGCCAATTTAATTGGGAGGTGACAGAAAACATACAGCCATTTTCTTCAGCCTTATCATTGAACTGGCTTCAGCTCCAATCTCTGGCAAATCCCACTCAACAGAAGAAATTAACCAGGTCAGCAGAACAGGTGCTACGTTGTGTCTGTCAAGGGCCTGGCATCACCACAATTACTTGCACACAATGAAGCAGTAATCTTTACAGATCATCTCTCCCAAGAAGCATATTGGGGAGGGGGAGAAAAACTGAAGGGAGGAAGGCAGGGTCGGGGCAGGGGGGATGGTAGTGGGAAGAAGAGGAATAGGAGGCAAAGAGAAAAGGCAAGAAAAGAAAATGAATGTGCAGCTGCCTTGCGGCTCAGCAGATGTCGGGATGTGATGTACGAGGCTAGGATAAGCTGTCGTAGCCTGCTGCCAAAGAGTGGTAAGTGATTAAAGCCTGCGCACTTCTAAGCACCATATTTAGAATCTGCAGGGTTTCGAGACTTGCACCCATTCCTTGCTGTGCTGCCAGATGTTGGCAACTGGTCCAGTTCCTACTGACTGTGCATGGATGGCAGCAGTTGGTACGGCAGCAAAGCAATCTGGAATGCTTCCGGAGATGCTGTACATTAACAAGTGTCACCCATCATTCACCTTTACAGAAGGCTGAAACAACTCCAATTTGCTGCCACTTCCCTCTTGGGAAACAGCCAAGATAAAGTTGCACCTGGCAGCCCCATTTGTTTCACTCAGGTGTTTCAGCTGCCTTGCTGACCTCTATTAGTTTAAGTTTTAATTTAGATTAACCCCAGCACCCCAATTAACCAGCAAGGGTAAAAGCTAAGATGTGACTAGTCATAACTGAAATCAGAATTTATCAAAGTTAAAATTATTAATTGGGATGAAGGGCCAATCAAGTAATACTATTTCTTTTTCAGCAGACCTCCAGGCCAAAAAAAAATATATATATATACACACACCTATATATATATATATATATCTTTCAGACTAAGGATTGCCAATAGAAGCAACTTCCCCCCGCCAGTAATTTCAGTTTATTTTATTAAGCCTATTTAATTTATGATGCACTTTCCACTGAACAACATACACTTCAATTAATGAAGACTGGAATATTTTTGATTGTCTCCCATGATCTCACACAATTATACAGCATTAATATCCCATATCAGGTACTTCCTTAGACACTCTAGAACAAAACAGAATCCCCTACTCTTCTGACAAATGGATATAATAAGAGAAGAAAAGGAAAAAAGAATCAGGACCTCTGACTAGGAACACCTGGGGCCACATCAATCCTCTTTCCTATACCCTCTCATCATTACTTTTGAGACTTACAGCAATAATTTTATTGAACATCACAGAGTGAATAGCAAGATTAATAAAAAGTCTCTCTTTTTTTTTTTTTAGGGCAAAACCAGAGGCATCCCCAATATAGAATCACTTGTCCTACTTGCTTCACAGGGTAATTTTCCTAAGTTCCTTCCTTCGTATTCCATATACTACACAGTACTGTCGTCATAGCTAAACCTCCAACAAGCACCTGTAAATTCTTCGGCAAAAGTTAACACTAAAAATTCAGCAGAGGAAAAAAAATTGACCTTGATAAAATAATGGCTCAATCAAAACTGGTTTATCACTGCTGAGCAGCATCCTCAACTCTCCAGAGCTAGAGGGTACATCCTAAAGCACATTTCATTAAGAAGTATGACTTAACAAGAGACCCAGGATTACAGGAAATTATTTTAGTTCTTTAGAACAGCCCAGGTGTTTAGTCTACCTTAACGGTCACCACCATCATCAAAAAGAGCAGCACGACAGCAGATCACAGCGTCAGGGAAAGAACTGGGGAAATGTTTGTGAAGAGATATTGAGAACGGGACTAGATTTCAATCTCTAGCAATTCTTTCTGTCTTCAAAGCACTACACTATTATTATAATCAACACTAGCAGACAATCTCAATAAATATAAATACTTAACTGATGTGAACATGCACACATACACAGAAGTTTTAAGAGAATAGACTTAATAGGTTAATAGAACCAGAAGTGCAATTCAAGAATTCTGGGATCCCAGCCCTTCAGCTCCATATCCTTATCTAATAGTAATAGGATAAGAAACCAAACAAACAAACAAAATCCTCCACTAACATCATCAAAAGCTGCTGAGAGAGAATAAACCACCTGATGCAAAGAAGTTGAAACTGTTTTACAAATAATTCACACTCTGCATCAACTAACAACGTAGCTGTAGCTATATTCATTTCAAAAGGAAAAATATAAAAGTAAAGCAATAAATCCAGAACTACACAGTAAGTCAATTCTGAACACTAGAGTTCTAACTCCCTATCTGACTCTATCCTTCCAAAGTAAGCTATCTTTTGGTCTGAGAATTCTATCAGCTGTTTTAAAATGCTAAAGCCTGATTTATAACAAAAGAGTGTAAAAATCATACCTGGTGGTAAAAGTCATCATCATCAAAGATTTCTTCATCCACGTCCTTCAGGTGGGCACTGGCAGGGGCTTGAGGAAGGATCTCCTATATCAATGAGAAGGAGTGAATCCCAATGAGGTTACCAAAGTAATTCAGCTACTATAAATAATGTGTATAACAGTCAAAGCACTATTTTCCTTAAGATATAAAGAGCTCTTCAAATTAAAGAACAAGGATTTCCCTAGTGGTGCAGTGGTTAAGAATCCACCTGCCAATGCAGGGGACATGGGTTCAAGCCCTGGTCTGGGAAGATCCCACATGCCACAAAGCAACTAAGCCCATGCACCACAACTACTGAGCCTGTGCTCTAGACTCCGTGAACCACAACTACTGAGCCTTTATGCCACAACTACTGAAGCCCACGTGCCTAGAGCCCGTGCTCCACAACAAGAGAAGCCACTGCAATGAGAAGCCCATGCACCACAACGAAGAGTAGTCCCCGCTTGCCACAACTAGAGAAAGCCTGCGCACAGCAATGAAGACCCAATGCAACCAAAAATAAATTAATTAATTAATTTAAAAAAATTGAAGAACAAAAACAATGCAATTGAAAAATGGGCAAAACATTAATAGGCACTTGACAGAAAAAAAACACAAGCAGTCAACAGTTATATAAAAATATGTTTAATCTAATTCTAATTAAATACATGCAAATGAAAATGAGAAGACACCATTTTTCACCTCTAAAACTGGCAATCTTCAGTAGGAAAACACAGCTGGTGGGATTGGAAATTAATGCAGCCTTTTTGAGGCAATTTTACAACATCTATCAGGATTTAAAATGCATACTCTCTTTGATTTAACATTTCCACTTATAGAAGTCTATCCATATGTTCACACAAATACAAAAATAAAAATGCTCAGGAATGTTTCCTATAGCACTGTTTCTAAAACTAGAGACAACATAAATATCCACTGTTCAAATAAATTATAGTACACATCCATACAATGGAATACTCTAGCCATTAGGAAAAATGAGGTAGATCTCCATGTAATAACATGGAAAAGTATCTAGAATAATTAAGAAAGTAAGATTTTACATATAGTTTATAACATTTTATATATTTATACACACACACGTATATATATATATATCCAACCCATTTAGTTAAAAAAAGACAACCATATTTTTATAAGTGCGTACGTGTTATATGCGTGCGTGCGTGTGTGTGTGTGTGTGTGTGTATTTATATATACAAATAGAAAATACCTGAAAGTGTGTTACAACTATGAACATTGGTTAAACCTGAGGAGTGGAGTTTTTAGACTAGGGGGAATTTTACTTTTCATTTTAAATTCTTCTGAACTTAAAAAATATATTAAGTATATATTCCTACTATAAATAAAAGAGTTTCCTTTAGACACAAGAATCTGCCTATTTCAATTCTGGATCCTCTTCTGGAGCATCTAAACATCCAAAGGAAAGCCTAAAGTACACGCTTGCTTCGATACTGGCATTTCTAAAGAAAAAACTTTAAAACTGAATTTAAAAAATTGGATTACAGGGCTCCCCTGGTGGCACAGTGGTTAAGAATCTGCCTGCCAATGCAGGGGACACAAGTTCGAGCCCTGGTCCGGGAAGATCCCACATGCCGCGGAGCAACTAAGCCCGTGAGCCACAACTAATGAGCCTGCACTCTAGAGCCCATGAGCCACAACTACTGAAGCCCACATTCCTAGAGCCTGTGCTCTGCAACAAGAGAAGCCACTGCAATGAGAAGCTTGCGCACTGCAACGAAGAGTAGCCCCTGATCACCGCAACTAGAGAAAGCCCGTGCACAGCAAGCAACAAAGACCCAACACAGCCAAAAATAAATTAAAAAAAAAAAAAATTTATTAAAAAAAAAAATTGGATTACAAATGCTTCCATGACCAGACTCAGATCAAACTCAAAATTAAGAGAAGGCTACACATAATAACAGCTTCATTTTTTAAAAACTTCCCCCTCCCACATATTCTCAGTTTCTCAACAATCTAGGAAAGTAGTGCTTTTTTCCCTTTCTTTCACTGACTTCTTATACCCAGAGGAATACCTACAAGGAGATGATAAGATTTTTCAATTAATTAGCCTCCTAGAAACTGCTCCCATAATCACCATGCATCACAGTTCTTACCGGCTGTCCTGGCAAACTCTCTGGGACAGGCTGGGCTGCAGGCTCAGGTTTGCCAAGAACTCGGTAGATAGAGCGCTTGGTCTGTGTCCTTCGAAGTAATCTTTCTTTGTCCATCAGAATATGATCAATCTGAGTCAAGATTGAACGTTCAAAGGCACCAAAACCCTGCAACAACATTAACCAGTGTCAGATAACATGGAAAGTCTCTGCTTGAGGCAGCTATGTTGGTTTCCCTATTTTTCTGTGTCAGCAGAGAAACAGACAATCCTCCTTCCAGGAGGAGCTTTCTGTTAAAGACTGAGTTTGTGAATGGCTCTAACTGTTCTCAGAAAAAAAAAAAAAAATTAGTCCCTAAGCAGGTCATATTAGTTTCCTATACCCACAGATTAACCTCTGCTCCTTTAATAATTGTTTTAAAGTCCATTTCTTTAAAGTATTTGTATTTCCAACACTTACAAGATCACAACTTCTAGAATAAAAAACTTTTTCTAATAAAGTTGAAATCCCATGATTGAATGGCATAAACCCCAATGGATTAGGGTTAGGGTTAGCGTTAGGGTTCAGTAAATTTTTTCTACGGAAGTGACTGATTACTATGACACTGAGGCATCATCCATATAAGGGAGCTGTACTTCCAATTTCTCACAGCTGCTTCAGGTTGCTATGACCTGCCTTACACACATGAGTGCACACACTTGCCTTCCCCAGTTTTCCAGAAGCCAGCTTGGTCTTATCATGCCACTTCTGGAGCGTACGGTTCCTGTAGACAGTGAAGTCGGCGAAGCGCTTCGCTATGAAGCTGGGGTAGTCCTCAGTCTCCAGCTTCCTCTTTGCTGGGGCCCTCCTCTGCTGCTGCTGCTTCTCTTCTATGAGCTCTTCATCTTCACTGGAAATCTCCTCCTCACTGGAAAACCAGTAAGAACACTGAGTCCAATGTAAATAAACGTTACCTAAATAAAAACTTAGGCGTGCGACTTCCCTGGTGGTGCAGTGGTTAAGAATCCGCCTGCCAATGCAGGGGACACGGGTTCAAGCCCTGGACTGGGAAGATCCCACATCCCACAGAGCAACTAAGCCAGTGCGCCACAACTACTGAGCCTGCACTCTGGAGCCCACGAGCCACAACTACTGAGCCCTTGTGCCACAACTACTGAAGCCCACGCACCTAGAGCCCATGCTACGCAACAAGAAGCCACCGCAATGAGAAGCCCATGCAACTGCAACTAGAGAAAGCCCACACGCAACGAAGGCCCAATGCAGCCAAAAATAAAATTAATTAATTAATTAATTTTTAAAAAACAAAAACAAAAAAAACCTAGGCCCACATGCAGTCAAGAGTATTTGGGCTTTCCCTATGCTGTCTGCATCTTAAATAGCACGGGAGACGTGAGGACGGCTTTTTTGTTGTTGTTGGAAGAAAACATTCGTGAGGTCAAACAAAAATTCATGTATCTTTTAAAATAAATATAAAAATAGATGGTTTCAAAATATTTTTTAAAAAGTAAGCCAACTATAAAAATAAATGAGGTTGTTAAAAACATTATTAGAAATGCACATGAACCAGGCCTATACTGCTACAGGAGGGTCTTTAAAAATTAAACATATAATCATACTTTTATGACCTCAATCCCCAAATCAATAAGGGAAATATGTCTCCCTGTAACCAACTACTCAGGAAAGCTGAGTAATATTGGTTGAACCAAACGAAGACAAGCAGAATGTGAAGAAATCTCAAAGGGGTAGGCCACAGAACCCGAGCTAGGCTGTAATACCCTCAACTGTGTGAGAGAGCACTAGAGCCTACAGCTACAGAGCCAGCTACACTGCCTGGACTACCGACCCCAGCGCACAGGAAGTGCTTACTAAATGTGAGCTCCTTTCCTTTGTCATTCCAACTAATTCAATAGAAAGTTATGGAGCAGAGGGGAAGCCCAACGGAAAACAACAGGCAGGTACCCTATGAAGAAGGCTCAAACAAAGGGGGGAGGTAGAAGAGAACCTTCATCAACTGTGATAATTTCAGGAAGGGAAAAAATGTTTTCTTCTACTATTTCCTGAAATTTTTCTACCCTTCGCAATAACTGCTTCTTCCTTCACTGAAAAGTCAACAGTTGTGACTGGCAATTCCGTGTATGGGCAACAAAGTGCTTCATAAACATTAATTAAGCGTTCATGTTAAAAATGCGCTTTCACCTATAGTCTCACTAGATCGAAAAAGAAGGCAAGATTTTTGCAGAAGCTTACAAAGAAGCTTAGGCACAACTATGCATAAAAATCCAAAACCTAATTCCCAATTTATGTGTCATCCTGGCCACCAATTAAACGTAAGAGGCTCTTTCTATTTTACTAACATTAAGTCCGGTATCTGCCTGGAAAGGACGTGACTTTCTTTTTCATAAATAATGGGAAACCATTCAGACGAAAAGAAAATAAGCAATTCCATAGTTCCATTCCCTCCTTACCTTTCTGCTTTGGGCTTTGTCCCATCTACTAGGTATCTAGTGTCTGGATACTGGAAAAGCAACTCTTCCTGAAGATCTACCAATGACCTCAACAATGCTTTAAGTGCCTTGTGACCTGGGAAATAAAGCAGAGGGAAGGAACAGTTAATTATCTACAGTTCTCCAAAGTAGGTGATGCCTATGACGCTGGACTCCTGAGCAGTAATGGCTGAGGGGGTGGGCACAGGGTACGCCGGGACTGAAAACTCTCTGAAATACAGAATTCCTGAAAGGAGATAATAACAGTGCCTACCTCATAAGGTCGTTGTGAGGAACAAGCAAGGTAACAATGTGTAAGGTACTTAGAAGAGCGTCTGCAGTAAACTGTGAGTTCTTAAATTTAATAAGTTTGACACACTCCTTCCCTGCCTGTCATCATAACCAATAATTTTTTTCCTTTGGTGTTTCTTTCTCAGATATTTTTCTACAGGTTACCCATTGACCTCTTGGATTATCCCTTTACTGATCAACTCCTTAAGCAATTCCTTCTCTTCTGAAGAGCACAGCTTAGTCCTGGGGCCCCTACCACCACCACCATCACCACCACCCTCCCCCAGGAGATCTCCTTTGCCTCTGGTGTGAGCTACCACCTCATTCATTCAATCTCCCAACACATACCCTTAAGGAAGGTTCCAGTTCACGAATAGAAACCCAAGTTAATGACTTACTGTTTGCAGTACAGTCATCCCTCGGTATCCTCAGGGGATTGGTTCTAGGAGCTCTCCCCCAGGATAATGAAACCCATGGATGCTCAAGTTCCCTATATGAAAGGGCCTGGTATTTGCATGTAACCTACACGCATCCTCCCACATACTTTAAATCATCTCTAGATTACGTACAACTAGTACAATGTAAATGCTACAAAAATCGTTGTGAATACTATGTAAATACTATGTAATACTATGTAAATAGTTGCGAGAGTGCTGCAAATTCAAGTTTTGCTTTTCGGAACGTTCTGACATTTTTTCTTTCCAAGTATTTTTGATCCAAAATTGGTTGAATCCGTGGATGCGGAACCCAAGGATATGGAGGTTCCATCGTACTGAACTGTGTATTAAAATTTTGCACACCAAGAATATGTTCTCACCTGATTCTCCTCACGACCAAAAGGATGCACATGTAATAAAGCTGGTCAGGATTAAGTTTCAAGTCTATGACCAAGAACTTTCAGAATAAAATCTGGCCCTCTGAGAACCAAACTCTTACCTTCTTTATCAGCAAAATCCTACTAAAGGGGCTAAATAGACATGGATAACAACTACTAGTTAAGTTTTGACAGCACTCAGACATCTCGCTCTATAATCAAACTTTCCCATTTCCAGCAACTGCCAAGAAAATCTTCACATGGATGCTCCATCACTCCCTCAAACACCATGTCAGAAACAAAACTTTTTTCTTCCAACCTAATACTTCTTTGTCTGATTCTCTCACCTCTGTCTAATGTTTTCACAGGAGATCACTGACATTTTGGAGCCCTTATTCAATATATTCAGTCAGTTGCTAAATCCTGTGGTTTCCATACTTCCTATCACTAACAGTTGTCCATCTGTCTCTGGCTATGCTTCGATCACTCCTTCCCACTTTCCTTTAAGTAACTGTAATCTTCTCACAAGCATCCTTACTCTCATTTAGCAATCCCTACATTCATTTCTGTTTTATATTCTAGACTAACTTCAGCCCACACGAACTTCAGTTTAGGTGATTTTTATGAATTTGATTCTCTCTCTTCTGCTTCTACCTTGCGCAGCATGAGTAGCTTCCTCACTATTTTACATCTCAACCTATTTCATCAATGGGACACCAACACATGACTCAGACAAGTTCTCCAAACAGATCACACTGCAGCATTCCATTTCAACATATGGCTAAGAGCTTACCTGAGAAAGCCTCCGTGGATTGGTCAGAAGGAACTCAATAACCCAATAGCTACTTTGCATTCCTCCAGTAATCTCCGTATAAGACTATACAGGGACTTCCCTGGTGGTCCAGTGGTTAAGAATCCGCCTTCCAATGCAGTGGACTTGGGTTCGATCCCTGGTCAGGGAACTAAGATCCCACAGGCCTCGGGGCAAGTAAGCCTGCACGCTGCAACTACCAAGCCTGCATGCCCTGGAGGCCACGCGCCACAACTAGAGAGGAGCCTGAGCGCTGCAACTAGAGAAGCCCGTGAGCCACAATGAAAGATCCTGCATGCCACAACTAAGACCCATTGCAGGGACTTCCCTGGTAGCACAGCGGTTAAGAATCCACCTGCCGGGCTTCCCTGGTGGCACAGTGGTTGGGAGTCCGCCTGCCGAGGCAGGGGACGTGGGTTCATGTCCCGGTCTGGGAGGATCCCGCATGCCGTGGAGCGGCTGGGCCCGTGAGCCGCTGAGCCTGCGCGTCCTGAGCCTGCGCTCTGCAGCGGGAGAGGCCACAACAGTGAGAGGCCCGCGTACCGCAAAAAAAAAAGAATCCACCTGCCAATGCAGGGGACACGGGTTCAATCCCTGGTCCAGGAAGATCCCACATGCCGTGGAGCAACTAAGCCCATGCACCATAACTACTGAGCCTGCAAGCCACAAATACTGAGCCCGTGTGCCACAACTACTGAAGCCTACGCGCCTAGAGCCTGTGCTCCGTAACAAGAGAAGCCACCACAATGAGAAGCCCGCACGCAGCAACGAAGACCCAACACAGCCAAAAAAAAAAAAAAAGACCAAATGCAGCCAAAAAAAATAAATTAATTAATAAAAATAATAAAATATTGTTCTTGTAGCCAAAAAAAAAGGACTGGGGCTTCCCTGGTGGCGCAGTGGTTGAGAGTCCGCCTGCCAATGCAGGGGACACGGGTTCGTGCTCCGGGTCCGGGAAGATCCCACATGCCGCGGAGCAGCTGGGCCCGTGAGCCATGGCCACTGAGCCTGCGCGTCTGGAGGCTGTGCTCCGCAACGGGACTGCAACGGGAGAGGCCACAACAGTGAGAGGCCCGTGTACCGCAAAAAAAAAAAAAAAAAAAAAAGAAAGGACTATATAAATACAACTTGCTTATTTAAATGAAACAGAAGATCCTTGACCACATCTTTTCTAAATTCCACATTCTAATACTTTTATAATCAGTACATATCCACATCACTTGGGGGAACCTGCAATACCTAAATATTACCTGAAAAAAATCCAAAATGCCTTGTGTTCTAAACCCAGGTTCTCAACCTGTTACTCTGAATCTTAACAAAACAAACAAACAAAAAAACCTTTCCACCAAATATAAAAATAAAGTTACTCTCATGAAGAAGAAAAAAGTAACACAATTATTCTTCGGACAGTTTTGGGGAAATGGATTAGGCACAAACAAGATGAGAAGTAGGCAAGAAGAATAAAAAGAATAAAGATATAATAATTTTAAAGAGAAGAATTACTTTAAATGTGCTAAGTGTGTAACTAGGATAATGCAAAATTATGTATATAAACATGTAAATTTTTAAAGTAATGAGGAAAGCAGAGAATACAAATAACTACAAATATTAGGTTACCACCAATGATCATCTATGAAAAGAGTTGAATATTATAAACAGAGATTCCATATAGCTAAGGTTCTGAGAGTTATGTTACAGCCAGAACCTTAAGAAAATAGAAGAGACACTAATACTTGGAAGGAAGCCCATGAAAACGCCGAAATCTCCTCTCATCCAAATTCTGTGCAAATATGAACCATTGTTTTTACCTCCTTTTCTAGAAACAGCTACATCTTAAGAGAGCCCATGTTCTCCAAAGTGAAACTACAAATCAATTTTGCATTTGCAAAGTAGTCTTCAAAATTCCCAAGCCTAAACCTTGAAAATATTAGGCTATGTGAAATAAGTCAGTTGCAAAAGGACAGATATTGTGATTACACTTATATGAGATATCTAAAAAAATGGTCAAACAGAAAATAGAAGGGTGGTTACCAAGGGCTGGGGAGAGGTGGGAATGGGGACTTATTGTTTAATGGACACAGAGTTTCAATTTGGGATGATGAAAAAGGTTTTGAAATGGACAGTGGTAATGGTTGCATAACAATGCAAATGTACTGGCTACTGAACTGTACACTTTAAAATGGTTAAAAATGGTAAATTTTATGTCATATCTATTTTACCACAATTTTTAAAAACACCTTTAAAAAAACCCTAAGACCAAAGTAGTAATAATTCTACCATCCCAGTCTATCTCCCTACAGAAAAAAATCGTCTACATTCCTTCAACCTGGAGCCTAGTCCAAAAGGACAATGGAATATTATTCAGCCTTAAAATGGAGAGGAGGAAAAAAAATGGAGAGGTGGGCTTCCCTGGTGGCGCAGTGGTTGAGAGTCCGCCTGCCAATGCAGGGGACACAGGTTCGTGCCCCAGTCCGGGATAATCCCAGATGCCGCGGAGCGGCTGGGTCCGTGAGCCATGGCTGCTGAGCCTGCGCGGCCGGAGCACAGGCTCCGCAACGGGAGAGGCCACAGCAGTGAGAGGCCCGCGTACCGCAAAAAAAAGGAGAGGAATTCTGACACATGTTACCACATGGATGAACCTTGAGGACATTATGCTAAGTGAAATAAGCCAGTCACAGAAGGACAAATCCTATATCATCCCACTTATATGAGGTACCTAGAGTAGCCCAATTCATAGCAACAGAAACGGTGCTTGCCAGGGGCTGGGGCAAGAGGGAAATGGAGAGTTGTTGTTTAATGGGTATAGGGTTTTAGTTCTGCAAAATCAAAAGGTTCTGGAGACTGGCTGCACAACGATGTGAATATATTTAGTACTACTGAACTGTACACTTAAAACAGGATGGTAAATTTCACGTTATGTGTCTTTTTACCACAATAAAAAATTATAAGAACAGGAAAATCAAGTGCCTGTCCCTTTCTTCCTCTAGGTACCATGTGTCCATGATCTAAAATATGAGATCAAGAACCATGCAGGGAAGAAGCTGCAAAGCAGTTCATAATGTTTATGGCTGCTTGCCCCCAACAAGCAAGTCATAATTTGACTCTCTAATGTAACATAACCAAGAATTCTAAAAACGTCCAACAAAAAGACTACTACTTTTAAGGGCCACTTTCAAGTAGCTACACAAGCCCTTTTTTTTTGTTGTTCAAGTCAGTTTTAAAAAATCCATCACAGATATATTAGACAGCATATCAATCCAACAAGAAAGCAGAGAGCCAATATCAGTAAATCAAAGTGTGCCTTTCCGTTAATACTCTCTCATATGTTCTCATTTTATACACCCCTTCACCCAGTCAGAAAGTAGCCCTAAAGTATTTAAGCTCCATTCAGGGATAGCACCACCATGCATCAAAGTGTCAAGAGACCTACCAGAGGTGAAATCTGCAATTCTGTGCTGCTAACCACCAAAAAAAAAAAAAAAAATGTTTATCAAAGTCAAGTCACCAGTGGCCAACACATGGACAACCTCCTGCGAAGAGATTTAGAAGCCAGAGCCCAATTCTCGTTTCTCTGTGATATTAGGGCCACATCTCCTTCTAGTAAAATTTTATGTAAAACCTGAAGAGACGATGAGCAATCCTCTGCTGGTCGCGGTAGGCCTCCTGGAAGACACAGCCGACGAGGATGAGGAAAGACTCTCTCCCAGAGGCTCAAATCCAATAGTGAATTCTTCGCAGCCAAAAACCAAACCAAAACAAGCAACTCTCTTTAGCATTCATATAGGGCTGAATTCTATTTGTTCAACCCTATGAATGTGAAAGGGAATGGGATCAACAGTTTCTAGTTCACCTCTAGCTTTTCTCCCAATTAGCGTCAGAGTTAAAAGTTAACAAAAGCTGCAGATACTTTCTTCTTGTTCAAACGAACAAGCCCAAACAGTAATACTGACAGAATTCGGAATTATGATACAGTAGAGCCTTCACGTAGTTCTTTGTTGAAGAAGTTAGGGCACCTGGCCACAAAACAAATGGCGACCGTCAAGGACATATATGCTTATTTTGTCTTACATGGTCCATTTCCAGAGGCTTTTCCCTTAAGAGGAGATTAAGAAGGACCGATGCCTCACCTTATTACCAAGATTCAACCCAAGCACCTGGGCACTGGCTTTAGGAATAATTTCCCAAGTAGAGAATAAAAAGAAAGAGTACTTTACTAAGGGTCAGGAGCCCTGTATCCTAACTGACACTATCACCAACTAGTCATTTTCCACTGAGTGGACCAATTTAATCTCTTCAAGTCCCAATGGTCTCATCTATAAAATGTAGATAATCCTTTGCCTGCTTATCTTACAGAATTAAGGTGAAAAATAGCAAATGCTTTTATATATTAAGGTATTCTGCCAATTTTTTTAATGCTGTACAAAGAGAAAGTACATTACTATCACAAAATCAGCATCTTTCACATGGTGAAAATCTCTAGCTCTGCCTGTTCTGATCTACAGCAATAGGACTGAACTAGTATTCATACATTCCTATATTAAGTATCCATTTACATGCTACCCATATGCAAGCATTCTATATATAAAATGTCACCAATCTAAAAACCATTTTCACTTAACAGCTTTATTTTTTTCCCTGATTCATCTAGGCTGTTCGATGTAAACAAAACTGTAGGCAGAGAATAAGTTTGGACATGGGCACACAGTTCATTAATTAGATTATAAGCCAATAAGTAAAACTTCTGGCAAGGGGATGGAGGGCAATGGGAAGAGCAAATGTATAAAGTAAAATAAAGCTCACCTTATCAGTTTTTAAATATCCACACCATTATTTTTTAAGTAAATATGCAAACATACAATTATTTATGTGCAAGTAATATAAACTCCCACATTCCTATTACCCCAGATATATACATTGAGGTAGAATATACAGATCGCAAGAGCATTTTTTTTTTTTTTCCTTCCTCCTTCTGAAGTAACTCTAGGACTGCAGCTAAACTATAGGTCAAAAGGACACACGATATACTGGCCTGAGAACAATACTTTTCATTCAAATCCATACAAGCCTGCCACTTGCAGCAGTCATCCCCGGCAATTAATCCCCCAAGAAAGACGTTTGATTAAATCTTTTCAAGCAAATCCTTTGCTTTGCTTTTGTTAGTTCACTTCTTGTCAACATCCATTAAAATATGCCTTTAATTCTCCCACAATCTTAAAAAACACCGATTCCACTGTCTTCAACTTTAATCAACTGTATGGCCGGCGTTTTTCATTTCATAATAATGTGCTGCTTGGAATTCAAGAGGCAGGCTCAGCATCAATCATCTGGTAAGAATTTTTCCACTGCAATAAATATGCAAATGAGGAGAGCCAGTCAGTCGTATTTCAGGCCCGACTTGCTAGTGTTTTAAAAAAGACACAAATTTATTAATTGCCGGTGGCCAGAGGAATCCTATTACTTTGGGCATTGATTACAAAGCTGTGTGAGTGATTATTGTGCAACTCGCGGGCTACCCAGGCATGAGGAAAAATTATTAAAGCAAGGCAGAGATTATCAACTCGGAATAACAATAAGCCTTAACATTTAGGCCCTAACTTCTTTAACAAAGAACTACGTGAAGGCTGCACTGTATCATAATTCCGAATTCTGTCAGTATTACTGTTTGGGCTTGTTCTATATTCCCCAAGCAGGATGGCGTTACCAGTAAGAAAGAGCACTGCAGGTTACAAATTCCTTAACACCCACTGTGTGGATGAGTCGCTATCATTTCCAGTGTGGGTGCAACTAGAATTTTTATATATCCATGTAGGTATACACATACACAGGTGTGGGCACGTATATAACCCCCCGATTTATTAGAGGAACAGATGTACTCTTAGGAGGACCATATTTCGACTGCAACAGTAGAAGAAGTTCTGTCCCACTGTGTTGGTTGGTTGTGTGAACCAAAAGTAGGATCTTTTTTTTTAATGGTACAAAATCACCACCAGGATAACTTTTCCAAAGCAGAGTGTGGGGACTTATATTCTAAAATCATGACAACTAATCCAAAAGCAGACTTGGGTTTTCCGACCTCAGGGAGCCCCATGGTAGAAGGCATGCAGTCTGTGCAGGGGTCTAGGAGGAAATGATTTGATGGGCTAATTCTGAATGCAAAGTATTTTTGTGAGAAACATTCAGCCTAAGACATATTAAATCAAGTAAGAAAGAGGACTCAGTGGACAAAAGTTATTTTTTCTCTTAAGAGAATGATGCAGGGAACTGGGGAGTAAGTGGAAGTTGAAATAAGGGAGAGGTGGAGAGACATAGGATAAAATATGTTGGGTGAGCCCCCTCTCAGAAAGAAACCAAAAGGAAAACTCCCTCCCATTTTACATTACTGCCGCACTAAGTAACATGACAGATAGTGTGCATCTGAGTTCTGTGGAGGGACATCCCACTCGAGCTGTAATTTCTGACCAGGTATGAATGTGTAAGGAAGGGAAAAGAAGTGCAGAATTTCTTAGGTTTCCCTGAATACTCTCTCAAATACCTTGATGAAGTGTGTCAATAAATCCTTAAAAAGCCCTACAGGACACAGCAATCTAACTGATCAATGTACTTCCCGAAATCCACTAGCTACCTTCCGTTTCACAGTTCCTAGACAACCTCCATTGTTCCAGAGTACTTACCTGAAAAGGGAAATTTATTTTTCCCCTTTAAACAGAAAGGGTAAATGCTCAGAGCACGAGGTACTTAAAATCCAAGTTTATTTACCACAGTAATTGCTTAAACTGTCTAATATAGGATTTACCCTGGGAGAGTGGAGATACTTTCATTTTTATTTGATATACTTTTGAACTGTTTGAATATTTTATAAGCACATATTACTCTTACAATTTAAAATGCTATTAAAGTTTAAACTCTGAAGTAAGGGAACTTGTTAAAAATAAAATTAAAACCACAATCCAAGTAACCTTCTGTTTCATATAAAATAGTCTGATCCTTTCATATTAAAAAGCCTTTAAATAAACAGATAGTGAACTGTCCCGAACCAAGTGCCCAAACAGGTAGTGAACTGTCCCGAACCAAGACCCTATACAGTATGGGTCTGGAAATGGGGGTTCCCATGCAGTTAATCCTTCCTCTCTCAGTATCCTTCACAGCATTGCTACAACACATATTGTACTGTGCGTGTTGTAAGCAGCTTGAGACACAGACCTTGTCCTGCCACTCTAGCAGCCAACACATCACTTGGGCCATAAAAAGTACTCTACAAATATTTCAGTTCCAGAGAATCGATGCCCAAGTCACATGACAGAACATCTAACTACACTATCATTTCCAAATCTGAATTCTGACATGCAAATAAAATGTGGACTCCCTATCTGCTACCTTCAACAACTGTGTATCCTCAACAAAGTGACCTTTTGTTAACGGAAGCAAGGTAATCAAGCTTAACTTTTTCCTTATTTGAACACGCCAACTATAAGATGTATAGGCTACTCCTAAGAGTCTCAAAACCACTGTATCAGATTTAAGAACTTACAAACATGAAAATAATTAACAATTTTTGTTAGGCATGTTACAATGCATTCTCATGAAAACAGTCATTATCGCCACTTAGATAAACTGAGGCTCAGAAAATAAAAGATTATTTTATTTGCGTTCCTTTTAATATTAGTGAAGGTAAGCACTGCTTATTCATCAACCCCAAAACGAAACACGTTGAGATGTTGCTTTCATGTAAAAACATTTAAATGATGCTTTAAAAGTGGTTTACCTATCTCCACACCTTGCTGTGAGCATCCTGAGGCAGGGGCTGCACCGCTCACCTTGGTATACTGGGTGTTGGCAAGCGGCCGACTCCACATTGTTGAATGAATAACTGAATATAAATGACATCCTAATATTCTTCCTGGCATGTGCTTTTTGTGTGTGCCTTCCAAATCTCCAAAGAACTAACTATAAGTATAGTACCAGTATTTATTTATATAACCCCTTTAAGAAGAGGGAAACAAATACTGTGTCCACAGAGCTATAGCCTAAGAAAAAAACTATTACCACTCTTAAGATTTAATAGCTAACACTTATCAAGGACCTACTAAGTACCAGACACTAGCCTGAGCACTTTTCATGTAGTAACTCATTTAAATCCTCACAACAATCCTTTCAGGTACATACTATTATTATATCACCATTATACAGATGAAGAAAATGAAACACTACTACAAGCTTTAAAAAAAAGCTGCACGTTTTTCATTTTCTAGATCAATGTACCCTTATGGGATATGTATCAAAACTACCTGGAAAACGAAATGAAATTTTCAATTCCAAAAAAATGACAAAACTGCCCTCCTCAATACCATGACACAATAAAAAAACACTAGTGGGGCTTCCCTGGTGGCGCAGTGGTTGCGAGTCCGCCTGCCGATGCAGGGGACGCGGGTTCGTGCCCCGGTCAGGGAGGATCCCATATGCCGCGGAGCGGCTGGGCCCGTGAGCCATGGCCGCTGAGCCTGCGCATCCGGAGCCTGTGCTCCGCAACGGGAGAGGCCACAACAGTGAGAGGCCCGCGTACAGCATAAAAAAAAAAAAAAAAAAAAAAAAAACACTAGTGAGGGGACTTCCCTGGTGGTCCAGTGGTTAAGACTCCATGCTCCCAATGCAGGGGGCCCGGGTTCGATCCCTGGTCAGGGAACTAGATCCCGCATGCTGCAACTAAGACCTAGCACAGCCAAATAAATAAATAATTTAAAAAACAAACAAACAAAAAACGGTAGTGAGTTTCTGTTAAAATGCTATATCTGAATTTGGTCCTCACACTTGAAAAAACAAAGTGGAGAAATTAAAGAAAGCCCAAATCATACAGATGGAAGGCAGGTCCTGTAAGACAAGATAAAAGAATATTTGCTTAACCCGAAAAAGAAAATGTTAAGAAATGGATTAATAGTCTCCAAAATTCAAATGGCCAAATACATCCAAAAAAAGATGCTTAGCCTTACTTAAAAAAAAAAAAAAATTAAAACAATGTGATACTTTTCTGATAGTGCTTGATGCTGGCAAGAATGTGAAGGGGCATTCTCCATACACAACTGATAAGAGTTAATTAGCTAAAGGGATCCTGAAAGCAATCTGGCAAAAAGTATCAAAGTTTTACAAACACATACCTCCTGACCCTACTATTCCACTTCTAGAAATTAATTCTAGAGAAATAATCAGATAAGAAAGCAAAGAGGTGGGTACAAAAACATTATTTTTTAGCATTATTTATAATAGGTAAAAACAGCAAACATCTTAAGTGCCCATTTATAAGGTATTTAGCCAAATAACTTTCTGGGCAGCTGTTGAAAAGGATTAAGTATAAACAGAATTTGGTCTGAATACACTAAACCACAAATACTTTGGGGGATAACTGCAGTAATCTGAATATGGAGCGGACATATTACTTAGGACTGTTAGGAAGTATTGATTTGGTTAGAGTAGATGAGTGTTACACAGGAAACACTCTTACTTTTTAGAGCTATTTATAGAAGTATTTAGAGGCAAAATGACATGATGATGAGTACTTTAAAATACCTCAGGAAAAAAAATGAAAACAAAGATAGCATAGTATTTTTTTTAAAGAAAGAACAGGTGGACTTCCCTGGTGGTGTAGTGGTTGAGAACCTGCCTGCCAATGCGGGGGATGTGGGTTCGGGCCCTGGTCTGGGAAGATCCCACATGCCGCGGAGCAACTGGACCCGTGAGCCACAACTACTGAGCCTGCGCGTCTGGAGCCTGTGCTCCGCAACAAGAGAGACCATGATAGTGAAAGGCCCCCGCACTGCGATGAAGAGTGGCCCCCGCTTGCCGCAACTAGAGAAAGCCCTCGCATGAAACAAAGACCCAACACAGCAAAACTAAATAAATAAATTTTTTAAAAATCCTTCCCTAAAAAAAAAAAGAACAGGTAAGACATATTTATTAACATGGGAAGATGGTTCTAGTTCAACGTATCCTTATGATCTCATTTACAGTTTAAAAAAAGGTTAAATTGACAAATACCTAGAAGAATATATACCAAACTGCTAGAGAGAGTTCTCTCTGAAGAGCACTATTAATAGAAAGGAAAAAGAGGACTTTCACCATCCATGTTCAATATTTCAGGATTAGGTCACGGGGAGGGGGATAATTAGTACTGTTTGAAAAAGAATTTTTTTTTTACTACAAACTTCACTTTAATAATTTTTTTTAAAAGCTGATTAAGATTAAATAAATATATTCAAGAATACAGAGAGGTCTTCTGAAGTAGATATAATTCTTCCTGTCAACAGAATAATCAAACAAAAAGACAGATTAAAATAAAAGCAGGAGAAATTAGAAGTAGCCATACATTTGATTGACAAGAAGATCACCCATCCCTAGAACTAATATAAAATTTTCCCTGTATGACTCACAAAAGAAATATGAAAGACCAATAAATGTAAGGAAAAAATGTTTACCCTCGTTAAACACTGGGGAATGTAAATTTTTTTAAAATGCAAATTAAAAGAAGCAGAAACCATTTTCCACCTATCAAAGTGACAAAGATGAAACAAAATTATAATATCCAGGGTTGACAAGGATAAGGGAAACTGACATTCATATAAAGAAGATGAAAATGTAAACTGATCCAGCTTTTCTGGAGGGCGACTTGGCCATACAGATCAAATGCCTTAAAACTGTGCATATCCCTAGAATACATACTAATTCCACACCTAGAAATTTATTTTATGAAACAAAGTTATCACAGATGTGAGTAAAGATTTACTAACAATAATGTTTACTGCATTATTTATAAAAATGAAAAACTGGAAACAATCCAAATGTCCAACAATAAAGAACTAGTTAAACTACCCATATGATGGAAAGTCTCTGCTGCCATTAAAAATAATGCTGTAGAACAATATTTAATGACATGGAAAAATATTCATGATCTCTGTTAAGTAGAAAAAAGCAGACTGCAAAACAGAATATAGAATATGGTTCCATTTTTGTTCTAACTACACACCCACAGAGGGAAAGAAAACCAGAAAATATTTACACCATACACCAAAATATTAAAAGTACATAACTCCAGCTGCTGGGACTGAGGAAGATTATCTCCTTACTTTCCCTTGGCCATTTTCTAAACTTTATATAATGAATATGTAGCACATTTATAATAAGAAAAACACATTTTTATCTTTTTCTTTATCACTTAAAAAAAGTCTTGCCTGCCTATAGGGGAGGGACCAGATCACCTGATCCCCCAAGGGCCCTTCTAGCTCTCTTACTGAAAAAGCAGTACTCAGGAATGATCTTTAGAAAAACTGAAGGATACATTTACGAGTCACACTCTAAGCCTTCTGTTTTACAACGAATTCATCTCCATATTTCTCCTGCCTTCATTCCTTTAAGCTTTGGCATTTATTCCATTTCTTTATTCCCTCATACTTTCTTTAAAGGGAAGATTTAAAAAAAAAAAAACAAAACACAGATTAGAGTAGTTCAGACTATGTGCATAGTGATGGCCTAGAGCAGTGGTTCTGAAGCAAAGCAGACGTCATACTGGCCTTGCCTCTAACTGTGTGGCCTTAACCAGGTTACTTAACCTAAGACTTGATTTCCTCTTCTGTACAACATAGTTATCAGCCAGCCCCTATTTCACAGGCTGCCATGAGAACTAAATGAGACATTCGTAAAAACTTAATACAGTGCATGGGGAGTAGTGCCAACTAACATATGGGAGCTATTTTATTATTTTAGAGAATAGTGGCATCCTGCATTGTACTTGCTCAATAAAATACCAAGATAGAAGTAAATTAACCAACCCGATTCTCAAAAGGTCACTTCTGATTTCTTTTCCCTCGTGTCCTTCTACCGCATGAGCCTTACTGAGGACACAGGAAATGCTTTCTAATCACTCGAGTTAGCACATTTGTCTCTGCCCTCTTCCAAACTCCCACCACTGCTGACATTCACGTAGCGTAGATTATGTGCCATCTTAAGGACGAACGAATCTTTAAGATTATCTGAACAGCCCCTCTACCTATAAAAATTTTCCTTGCATGAAACAATATGAATAGCTAGTAAAAACTCTTCTCAAAATAGTAGCATTCTGGACTTATACAGAAGCAAATTTATTCAACTGCCTCAAGAAAAACAGAATCTGGGAGATTTGAGACTAAACACCAAGCAAAACAATCAATGTTACATGAGAGCAAATGAAAAATTACCAAAGAACTCAAACGAAAGTGTAGTCCAAGCATAACAAACTTTCAAAGCAAGTAATATGGGCAAATTTATTTGGGGACAGCAATAAATTTAATAATTATAATAATCAAGAGAGAATTATGTCTAAAGGTATCATGACATACTGACTTTCTCTAAGATAATTTATAACTAACATAATAATAGCTTTTGCTTTTATTCCCCACACCTCCCAATCTCCTCTCCTTGTCAAACTTCCATTAAAGCTTAATGGAGGGCTTCCCTGGTGGCACAGTGGTTGAGAGTCCGCCTGCCAATGCAAGGGACACAGGTTCGTGCCCCGGTGTGGGAAGATCCCACATGCCACTGAGTGGCTGGGCCCACGAACCATGGCCGCTGAGCCTGCGCGTCCGGAGCCTGTGCTCCACAACGGGAGAGGCCACAACAGTGAGAGGCCCGCGTACCGCCCAAAAAATAAGCTTAGTGGAAAAATATATATAGTGGAAGAAAATATATATTAAATATATTAAAATATCTGGAAGAATACACTTCCATTGTTTTCTCTGAGAAGGAGGTATGGGGATTTGGGAAAGTGGAAGAACTTTCACATACATCTCTACTGTTTATGTATTTTTTTTTACAGTGAAGATTTTATATATACCTTTATATATAAAGATATATGTAAAGATTTTACATATATATTGTAATGGAAGAGTATAAGGACAAATTAAATTAAGTCCCATAAAAGCCCTAGCAAGTTTCATAAATATCAGGGGAAAAAACGTCTCCACTCTTTCGAAAAATGCTTTGCTGCTTCTCATGGTATTTTTAAAGATGGACTAGCTACTGTTGGGAAAATACATTATGAGTAGGTGAAACTGGAAAGCAGGAACCTGCTAAACCAGTGATCTGATTTCACATTTCCAACTGCTTTTATACCATCTAACATATCAAGATGGAGACCGCCTCCAGCTTTGACCAAGGCGTCCAAAAGAAATGGTAACAACCCAAACACTTTGGAAAGTGATTTCATGAAAAAGAAACTCACAAAAGGAATATTATGAAACAGCATACTTGACATAAGCACAGGGGTATGCTCTTCCAGATGTCTGGGGTTATTTGGATTATGAAAGGCAACCTCATTTATCAGTACAACTACTATTAATTACCAAGAGGAAAAAAAAAATCTGCAAATTCAGAGTAAACAGAATTAAGCCTCCTACATTTAGCCAAGTGAAACAACCAACAAAACCCAAACACATAAATTCTCTATGTCTTTCAGAGTTTTTTTTCCCCTTTAAACAAAGGATTTACTTTCTGCTCTTCCTGTGGCCCCCTACATTTGGATCCTTCTTTCCTACTTTGGTACAATGTATCCCTAAGTAGTTTCAATGAGTTGTGAATTAACTGTCATTCACAAGCCAAAAAAAAAGAAGAAGAAGAAAGAAAGAAAAAGCAGGATTAACTGCAATTGCCACTACAACTGAGAAACTTGCATCTTGCACTCTTACCATGTAAATAAGGCACAGATCCTGCAGGAACATGCCAAACACCAAGATTCTTAATTAATGGAGCTCTTTAATGTGCAAATCAGGAACAAATTGCAAGTTCTGACTTGCATTGATTATGAAAACATTAATTGAATGAGCAAGACCCTAAAAAAAAGTCACAATCCTAAGTCTTCAAAGAGACCAAAAGAATACAAAGCTCTGGAAACCAGACAAGTCTGACCAATGTGTAAAATGTAAACCTAAAACTGAGGCCTGCTCACTAGTACACAATGAATTTAAAAACAAGAAACAAAAACCTCAACAGTTTAATCAGAAAGCCATCACCATAAAAGCATCTATTCCACCAACATCTAGCATTAAGCAGAAAAATGACTGTTCACTCCAGAAGCTCACAGACACTGCTTTAAGGAAAAAAAACCCCTTTATATATACACACACTTATATGTATATAGGTATAACAAAACAATGCTGTCTCTTTAAAAAGAAATTCATCCTATATAAATTATAGCCATAAACTTTTCCTGCAGTGCAGTCTAATTAATTCTTGTTCTATACACAAAGGGAAATGCTGGGTGACAAATGGGTGTGAAGCCAGAAAGCTGCCAGGTCTGCAAAACATTTTCTACTTCAATTTATAAGCAATTTTGCAGTAAATCATCAACCAGAACCTGGAATCTCAGGAATCTCTGAGTGTCCAAACCACATTATATCACTTATCAAAGAGAGAAGGAAAAGGAGTTTAAAGACATCTCATTTTTCAGTTCTAACCCACATCAAAATCTAGAAGCTCTGCATAATCTATTATTCTCTTCTGGGTAAGGTTTTAGTACCAGAGATATATTTTTCAAGCAAAAATGACACTATAGGTTGATGTAGCCCATTCCTCCATCCCTAGAAGTACTGTATCATGTACCCATTACCATAAGAAATATTCCCAGAGTTATGTGGGAATAACCACATAACTATTTACACCCCTCCCTCAATCTAAGCAAAATGTTCACAATCAAGCCAAGCGGAAGGGTTCAGAGGCAGGCCAGCAGACAAAATTTAGGGATGAAACACTCCAAGGAAATGAGTCTACCGAAGAGGAAAATAGAAACTTACAGGAAACAAAGAAGAAAGCAGGGCTGCCCCTTTGTAGTCAAACCCTTCCCCCACCCCTAACCTCTACCAGCCACTGATCTATTCTCCATCCCTTTAGTTTTACTTTTTCCAAAATGTCATATAAATGGAATGTTAAAGTATACATATAATATTTTGAGACCGGCATCTTTCACTAGCATAATACCTTTGAGATTCATCAGTGATTCTGCGTTTATCAATATTTTGCTTTTTATTGCTGAGTAATGTACCACAATTTATCTGTTTGTCTACTGAAGGACATTTGAGCTGTTTCCAGTTTTTGGTGATTATGATTAATGCTGCTATAAACACACATATACAAGTCTTTGTGCGGACATTATGTTTTCATTTCTCTAGGGAAAATATCTAAAAGTAGGACTGCTGGATCATCTCGTAAATGTACGTTTAACTTTATAAAAAAACTAGCTTTCTTCCACAGTGGCTATACCATTTTGCACTCCCACCAGCAATGCATGGAAGTTCCAGTTGCTCTGCACCCTTGCTGACACTTGATGTTGTCAGGTGTTTGTTTTGGGTCATTCTAATAGGTATATAGGGGCATCTCCTTGTGGTTTTAATTTGCATTTCCATCAACACTAATGATTATGTTAAATAAACATCTTTTCATGTGCTTATTTGTCATCATATATCTTCCTTGGTAAAGTTTCTGTTCAAGTATTTTGCCCTTTTTTTTTAAAGGGTATTTTTTATTGTTGGGTTTTAAGAGTTCTTCATATATCCTGGACACAAATCCTTTGTCAGATGAGTGATTTGCAAATATTTTCTTTCAGTCTGTAGCTTTTCTTTTCATTCTGTTAATGCGTCTTTCACAGAGCAAAAGATTTACTTCTGATTTAGTCCAATCATCAGTTTGTTCTTTTAAGGATTATGCTTTTGATGATCTAAGAACTCTCTCTAACCAAAGGTCATGAAGATTTTTCTCCCATGTGTTCTTCAAAACACTTTATAGTTTTATGCTTAACATTCAAGTTGATGAACTATTTTGTGTTAATTTTTGTATGAAGTATGAGCTGTAAGTTGAAGTTCACTTTTTTGCAAATGAATGTACTACTGTACTAGCACCATTTGTTGAAAGGGCTATCTTTCTCCACTACCTCTGCACCTCTGTGAAAAGCCAATTGCCTATATTTGTGAGAATCTATTTCTGAACTCTCTATTTTATTCCACTAGCTAAAATACATTTAAAAGGAATAAACCCACAAAGGAAGGACAAAGTACAAGCATACCTTGTTTCATCGCACTTCGCAGATACCCTGTGTTTTACAAATTGAAGGTTTCTGGCAACCCTGTATCGAGCGAGTCTATAGGCACCATTTCCCAAAGCATTTGCTCACTTCATGTCTCTGTGTCACAGTTTAGTTAGTCTCACAGTATTTCAAACGTTTCCATTATTATCATATCTGTTTCGGTGATCTGTGATCAGTGATGTCTGATGTTACAGTTGTGACTGTCTCGGGGTGCCACAAACCATGCCCATATAAGACGGTGAACTCAACTGATTGTTGAGATGACAACAAAGGATTCAGAACATTACATGAACTTAGCTGATAAAGCAGTGGGAGGGTTTGAGAGGACTGACTCCAATTTTGAAAAAGGTTCTACTGTGAGTAAAACACTATCAAACAGCATCCCCTGCGACAGAGAAATCATTCATGAAAGAACAATCACTGCGGCAAACTTCGCCGCCCCCCCCCCACCGCCTCCAGCAAACACCACCCCTCCGCCCCCCCCCAACACCCCCACCACCCCGCCGCCTCCCCGCAATCAGTCAGCAGCCATCAACATCAAGGCAAGACCCTCCACCGGCCAAAAGATTACAACTCACTGAAGGCTCAGATGACAGCTAGCATTTTGTAGCACTAAAGCATTTTTTAATTAAGGTATGCAGATTTTTTAGACATAATGCTATTGCTATTATACACTTAACAGTATAGTGCAGCCATAACTTTTATATTGCGCTGGGAAACAAAAACAGTCGTGTGACTCACTTTATTGAGATATTCACTTTATTGCAGTGGTTTGGAAATGTACCTGCAATATCTCTGAGGTACACCTGGATAAGAGAGATGACAGCAACTAAGTTTTGTAAGCTAAAAAGCCAATGACTACACGGTTATTAGAATGTCTGAAATTAAAAAGACTGACCGTGCCAAGTGTTAATAAGGATGTGAAGCAAGTGGAACTTTTATACACTGCTGGGAGGATTATAAAATGGTATAACCACTTTAGAAAACAGCTTGGCAGTTTCTATGAAAATTAAACATATCTACCATGTGACCCGGCCATTCCGTTCTTAGTTCTTCAGGAGGCATGAAGTATATGTCCCTGCAAAAGCATGCACACAAATGTTCATGGCAGCTTTATCCATAACAGCTAAAAACCAGAAACAAAACAAAGCAAATGTGCTATATCCATATACTACTACTCAGCAGTTAACTACTGATATAGGCAAAAACATGGCTGAATCTCAAAATAATTACACTGAGTGAAAGACAGACAAGAAGAGGACAAACTGCATGATTCCATTTATATAAAACTCTAGAAAATGCAAACTAATCTACAGTGACAGAGAGTAGATTAGTGGTTGCCGAGGAATGGGGAGGGACAGAGAGAGATTACAAAGAGGCTGAGGAACTTCTGGGGATGGGGAATATGTTCGTCATCTTGACTGTGGTGATGGTTTCACGGGTGTACACAGAGGTCAAATTGTACAGATGCTGCTGACAGGTGAAGTAAGACGAGGACTGAGAGAACTGACCATTTAACTCAGCAACATGGTGGTCATCTGTGTCCCTGAGGAGCAGTTTTGGTGGAGCAAGAGGGATACAGGCTTGACTGGAACGCGTTCATGAGAGAACAAGAGAAAGGGATTCAAGACAGTGAGTACAGACAACTCTTTCCAGGGATGCTGTTTACAGGGTTAGGGTTACAGAAATGGGACCTATATGCAGGTTACTGTATGTCAATTATAGCTCAATAAACCAGTTGTTTTTTTTTTTAAGCAGATGGACAAATAACTGACTTAGCAAACCTGAGCTAGTTGACCTTGGTGCTGGCAGTGAAGAAAAAGAAGCAATCCCCTCACGGTCCGCAAATACAACCCCAGAAGCTTCAAGAATTAGCAGTGCCAGGCACCTCTAGGAGAGTAGAGGAAGGTAGGGCTACAAACAGTCAACACACCTCTTTACTCAGGCAGACATTTAGAAGTTTATCCCTTGAAGAGAGTTAAACATAGGGTCTCTGGACAGGGGGACACCAGACACAGTTGAGGCAAGGGCATAGTTCTCGAAATGAGGAATAAGCAGAAGTTCACAGACTGAATGCTGAGACCCCAGCCTACCCACCTCCTACAATGCTGGCAGCCAGGCAGGAGATTAGAAGTTCTCTAGCAACTAAGATCCCATAAAGAACAAAGATCTAAAAATACTGACATGGGGGTTTCCCCACATGGCCCAGATAGAGCACTTTACAATGGAAACCACAGACAAAGAGCCTCATCCAAACATCCAAAGCTGCTAATCAGCTTTCGAGTTCCCCACTCTTGAAAGTCAACAGTGGACAAGAGATCACCAAATATTTGAAGAAAACATCGAACATATTACACCCAGGTTAAAACAAAAGAAAACAAAGCAGCTTGGAGGAAACAGACTACTCAGGAAGAACTCTTAAGACTATACATACATATATACACCAGGTATATCCCCAGAGAAATAAAATGTATGACAAGAAATAAAAATACTCAACAGATGAGAAAATAAAGCTGAGGAAATGTCTTAGGAAGTGGTGGGGGGGGGGCAAGAGAAAAGAAAAAAAAACAGAGAGAAAGAACTGGAAAACTGAAGAGAAAAAAAAAGAAGAAAATCAGACGAAAAGTCTAACACCAAATGATAGGCCTTGCAGAAAAAGAAGAGAAAAGAGAGGGTAGAAAAATCACTAACAAAATAATTTCAAGAAAATTTTCGAGGACTGAAAGATACGAGTCTCCAGCCTGAAAAGGCCTGCAGGCACTCTGCACAATGATGAAACACATCCACAACAAGGTGCGGCATCATGAAATTCCAGAATTCTTTGGACAAAGAATTCAAAACAGGGAGGAAAAAACATTAAGATCAGGGATCAGAATGGCTTCTGACTCACCAACAGCAACTTCGGAAGGTGGAAAGCAAAGGAATATTCTATAGACTTTTATATACAGTCGGCGAGTCAATCAATTGTGATGATAGAGTAAAGGTACTTTCAGACAATCAAGGTCTAAAAAAGTTTCCCTCTCATGCATCCTTCCACAGCAAGCTATTAGAGGGTGTGCTTCACCAAAATAAGGGAATAAGCCAAGAAAGGTCCTGACAAGGAGATCCACACAAGTGGGAAGTGAAGGTAATCCCTAGGATGGTGGTGCAGGGAGATCCCAGCATGACGCCGGGCACCAGAGAAGGGTAACAGTCCAAATTAGAGCAGGTGAAAAGGTTCTGGGAGACGGGGCTTCCCTGGTGGCACAGTGGTTAAGAATCCACCTGCCAATGCAGGGCACACAGGTTCAAGCCCTGGTCCGGGAAGATCCCACATGCCACGGAGCAACTAAGCCTGTGCGCCACAACTACTGAGCCTGCGCTCTAGAGCCCACGAGCCACAAGTACTGAGCCTGTGTGCCACAACTACTGAAGCCCACGCACCTAGAGCCTGTGCTCCGCAACAAGAGAAGCCACCGCCATGAGAAGCCCGTGCACCACAACGAAGAGTAGCCCCCGCTTGCCACAACTAGAGAAAGCTCACATGCAGCAACGAAGACCCAACGCAGTCATAAATAAATAAATATTTTTTTAAAAAAAAAAAGGTTCTGGGAGAGACTTCTTTAGGAAGGTAAGCTGGCAGAAGAGCTGATGCAACTGATTATCTTGAGAGGAGATTTAGACAACTAGAGAAAAGTTCAGGCTTGAATTACAGCATAGAAAACAAAATAAACAAAAAAGTAACAGTTATTAACTCTAGAAAACAAAATGATGTGTGAGAAAGGAAAAATAATCATGGCATATATATTACCCGGCTGAGCTGTGAACAGTGTTTACACAGACATAATAATGTAAACACTGACTACTGATCTAACCAAATTACAATATAACCAGGAAGGGACAGAAAGTGTGCATGAGTGTAGTAGGAACAAGGGCTAAATCCTCATTTTCTTAATGAGGAGTCAATAAATAATGCCTAAAACTGAAAAATCTAGTAGAAATGAAACATGTCAATTAGAGATACAGAGATAAATTCATGAATTCAAAAAATAATAGTAATAATTTAAAATATAATTGTTGCTTTAGGAGAGTGGGTTATGTATGGCAAGGTAGTGGGGTGGACAGTCAGCATACACTAATTTTCATAACAAGCTCTGTAGAATTATTTGACTCTTTAAATTGTATACATGTGGGCTTCCCTGGTGGCGCAGTGGTTGAAAGTCCGCCTGCTGATGCAGGTGACACAGGTTCGTGCCCGGGTCCGGGAAGATCCCACATGCCGCAGAGCGGCTGAGCCCATGAGCCACAGCCGCTGAGCCTGCACGTCCCCAGAGCTTGTGCTCCACAACGGGAGAGGCCACAACAGTGAGAGGCCCGCGTACCACAAAAAAAAAAAAAAAAAAAAAGAACTAGGAAATTAAACTCAAAATTTTTCTGAACACAGATACAGAAAATCACAGAAAGATGGAACATGTCAGAGAAAAAACAACACTAATCCAGTCTAATACCTAAAAGAGAGCAGAGATGATGGAGAGAAGGAAATTAGCAAAGAAATATTAGAAGAGAGTTTCCCAAAACTGAAAGACCACACAATCTTAAGATTAGAAGGGCCCAGTAAGTACTCAACACAATGAGTAATAAAGGACCCATACCTAGATATAGCTTCGGGCAATTTCAGAAAACCAAGAATAAACAGAAGATCCCAAACATTTCCAGAGAACAAAAACAAGTCACCTACAAAGGAATGAGACTCAAACCAGCAACCACCCTGGACAACATCTGGATGACAGAAGACAATAGGGCATGTGGAAGGCTGAACAATGGTCCCCAAAGAGGTCCACATGCCATTCTAATCCCCAGAACCTGTGAATACCTTACTTTACAAGGCAAAAGGACTTCTTCGCAGGTGTGATTAAGTTAAGGCTCTGCAATGGGGAGAGGATCCTGAGTTGGCCAGGTGGGCCCAATGTAAACAGAAGTCCTTACAAGAGAGAGGCGACAGGGTCAGTCAGAAAAGGAACACTTGGTGGGATGGGATTGCTGGTTTTGAAGATGGAAAAGAGCCATGAGCCAAGGAATGCCGGCAGCCTCGAGAAGCTGGAAAAAGCAAGGAAACAGATGCTCCCCCAGAGTCTCTGGAAGGAGCACAGCCCTGCTGACCACCTGGGTTTTAGGATTTCTAGCCTCCAGAACTGTGAGACAATAAAGTTCTGCTGTTTTAAGCCACCAAGTTTGTGGTAATTTGTTGTAGTTAACAATAGGAAACTGGGACTTCCCTGGAGGTCCAGTGGGTAAGACTCCAAAGCTCCCAATGCAGGGGACCCAGGTTCAACCCCTGGTTGGGAACTAGATCCTGCATGCATGCCGCAACTTAACAGTTCACATGCTGCAATGAAGACCCAGTGCAGCCAAAATAAATAAATAAATATTAAAAACAAAAAACAATAGGAAACTAATACAGGGCAGTACTTTCAAGTTCTGAGCGAAAGTAATTTTCAACCCAGAAATTTATACCCAATCCATGAAGAATATATTGATATCAATGACAAATGAGGCAGAGCATTTTTAAATCTGCAAAAAATCAGATCATTTACTCCCCATCCATGTTTGGCACCAAACTGACAAACTGAGATACAGGAAGAGCCAGAACACAGCTCCACCCTAGAAGAGCAAGGAAAGGAAGTCCCAGGAGGACCCAGTGCGCCAGACCCAGAGAACAACCCACTCAAACTGGGAGAATGTAAGAGGAGAGACCACATGATTTAAAGTTTGGGGGAAGAAGGACTGAGATGATAAAACTGAGCCATCAGGGGAAGAAAAGAGTATCTAGAGACCTAGGAAAAAAATGATATAATAGATAAACAGTCCAAATGTGAAGCAAAAAACAAAAGCAAAAAAGAAAAAGAAAAAAAACACAAAAAAATAAAAAGAAGAAAAAAACAAATCTGAAGCAAACTAAAATACAGCATGATTTTAAGCAACTGATGGAGGGTTATAAAAAATCTACTTGAACTAGGAACTAGGCACCTGTACTGAACTAGGAACATACTCCTACAGACAGGCCTCTGAACACACAGGAAAGAAAAAGTCATTTTCCAGTCCCTCCCTGCCCCGGTATTACACCCTTATTTACAGGATAATAACACATTGTAAATGCAGTTGACTGGTTTTCAACTCCCAGGGTCAACATATGGATAGAGCACGGGAATCTTGGTTGCAGTTGCAGGGCAGAATGTAAAAACGTAGTGGAAGAAGAATGGAATGACTACCTCATACCTTTTCCTACAAATTTCTACCACCTCCTTCCTTACTCCTCATTCACAATTTATGACCTTGGTTTCTATTTCAAAGAAAATAGAACGATGAAAAGAGAATTTTCAGAGACGCCTACCTATCTGTATCTACTCATATACTGTCTTCCCACCTGTCACTACGATTAAGCTGTCCCCACTATCAAAGGCCACCATTCCCTAAGGATGCCCTAGTCCCATCTCACATACCTCCTCAAGGACATTGCTACAGATATCCACCCCCATCATCATCAATTTCCCCTCTGCTGCATCATTCTTGCCAACACACAAACATGCTGTTATTGCTCCCATCTCAAAAACAAAACACTTCTCTTGACTCCACATCCTTCTCCATCTAACCCCCCATTTCTCTGCTCCCCTCTAAAGTAACATTCCTAGAAATAGTTGTCTATACTCACTACCTCAGATCCCTTTTTCCCATCCTCTCACAAACCCATCCCAGTCAAGCCTGCATCCCTCCTACCCCATCAAAACTGCTCATCAAGGTAGAGGGTGGCCACCATGTTGCTAAATGAAATGGTCACTACTCAGTCTTCATCTTAACCTGTCAGTAGCACTGTCATCTTTCATACCAGAGGATAAAGAAATCAAGAAATAGAGATCTAAACAAATTATTTAAAATTATAAAAGGAAAACGAAATAAAATGAGACTGAAAGTAAGGCAAAGGACTGTTGTCCTCCTGAATGCTTCTGTACTATTTATCATATTCATGTATAATTTTAATAAAGTGATTTAAGAATAAGTGTTAAGACACAAATAACAATAACAGAGTAGCATCTTTCGGCAGTGGTCAGGTTCTAAAGTCTGAGCATAAAGCAAAAATCAAGTTCTCACAAAACTGCTTTAAAAATCCCGAAAATTGCCCAGAAAGTACAGCACCACAGTCTCTGTGCCAGTTCAACATGGTCAGTTTCTCCCCTCAAACACTACAGCCGCTTCGTCGATTAAACACAAGATGATTACATTTGGGGACCGTGCTGGACAAAGACTACAGGCTGTAACTGTAACCACTAGATTCGCAGTCTGTCTGACGAGATGCTCACTGGAGAGGTACCCAGAACAAAAAATAACTACGGCAGCCACAGATTCTACCTGCCACCCATGCTTACTCCAGGGCATGAGCACACTGAAAAAGATGGCAGGCAGAATCACTGGCACTACTTAAGCTGTTTCTCTCTCCCTCTTTTTCTTTTGGCCAGGCATATATGGTTAAAGGTGAGTTCATAAAATGTCCATATAAAGAGACTCCAACATACACTGATGTGTATGACTTCACTGTGAATCCAGCGGATAGGGCAATCCTACTACATATGTTACTACTACTACTACGACGATGATGACGACTACTACTTACTACTAGTACTACCTACTACTACTACTGCCTACTACTAGTACTACTACACGTCCGGGTTGCTTCCTTATTTAACTCATCACAATTAAAGATTGTTTCAGGCCTGAAGACAACCTTAATTCCTAAGAAACCCAAAACAATAAAACAGATGTTCTGATGAAATTGGCTGCAGTAGTTTTCAAGCTTCCACAGCTCTGTGAGCCATCTAGGGCTCATCTTTTCAGGGTGGTTGAAAGAATCTAACACTCTCCTCCTGGGTCCCCCACTCAGTTGCTTTGGAAAGGGAAGCACTTGCTCTGTTGACCCCACTTTACTTTCTACATAGTATAAATGCCTAATTAACCACGTTGGACAAATTAGGTAGTAGCTCAACAGGGACCAAAAGTCTTCCTACATAGAACTCATTCTCTAAGAAACAGACCAAACATAGCATAGATTTCAAAGCTGACCAAACATAGCATAGATTTCAAAGCTAAGTCAAGAGGTATTATGTAAATATCAAACAGAAAGTTATCAAGAAATGATTGCCTTCATTTCTCACCTACAGTTTAGGAAAAATAAGAGGATCAATAATACTCTGTGGTGGGAGTCCAGGAAAACAACTGTTACAGATGAGAATTAAATGGTTATAATTCTTCTAAGGACCAACTTGGCAGTATCTTCCAAAAGCCTTAAAAAAGAAACAGAAGTACGATCCCTTTGTCCCAGCAATTGAATTTCCAGGAACGTAGATCTGTGCTGTCCAATTCAGTATCCACATGTGGCTACTGAGGACTCGAAATGTGGTTAGCCCAAATCGACATGAACTGTAAACGTAGAATACACTCTGTATTTCAAAGACTTGACATGAAAAAACATACATAAGATTATCTCATTAGTATTTAAATATTGACTAGATGTTAAACTTTTAATATTTCTTATATACTGCATTAAGTAAAATATGTTACAAACATTAATTCTACCTGTTTCTTTTTACAATTTTCTAAAAATTTGATTACTAGGAAATTTAAAATTCGTATGTGACTTGAACCATATTTATATTGGACAGTGCTACTTTTAGGTAAAATGCTTGAATATGTATGTACAAGAGTGTTTATCAAAGCATGCTTTATAAAAGTGAAAGGCTGGGGCTTCTCTGGTGGCACAGTGGTTGGGAGTCCGCCTGCAAATGCAGGGGACACGGGTTCGTGCCCCGGTCCGGGAGGATCCCACATGCCGTGGAGCGGCTGGGCCCGTGAGCCATGGCCGCTGGGCCTGTGCGTCCGCAGCCTGTGCTCTGCAACGGGAGAGGCCACAACAGTGAGAGGCCCACTTACCGCAGAAAAAAATATAAAAAAAAAAAAAAAAAAAAAAAAAGTGAAAGGCTGAAATAAACCTGAGTATCCATCAATACAGATTGGCTAAATAAACTGCAGTAAATCAATAAAATGGAATATTCTGTAGCCACTGAAAATGCTGACGTACATCTAAATATACTGACATGAAATATGTTAAGTAGAAAAAAATAAGCTTACAAAATAGTACATACTTGTAAGATTCCATGTTTGTTTAAAAAAGTGTGTGTGTGTATGTGTGTGTAAACACAGAAAAAGGTCTGAAACGATATTCATCAAAATGACAACTGTTAGGGCTTCCCTGGTGGCGCAGTGGTTGAGAGTCCACCTGCCGATGCAGGGGACACAGGTTCATGCCCCGGTCTGGGAAGATCCCACATGCCGCGGAGCGGCTAGGCCTGTGAGCCATGGCCACTGAGCCTGCGCTCCACAACGGGAGAGGCCACAACAGTGAGAGGCCCGCGTACCACCAAAAAAAAAAAAAAAAAAAAAAAAAAAATGACAACTGTTGGCTACCTCTGGGTAGTAAGATTACAGGTAATCCTTATTTTCTTCTTTATGCTCTTACGTATTTTCTGAATTTCTGAAGTAGGCATGACATGATTTTATAATTAGAACAGTAAAGCTATTTTTAAAAATAATAGCCATCAGCTGAAACAAAAAGATCAATCTTCCTCACACCATCTTGGCTAGATGAAGTCTACAGTAATAAGAGTCCTTAATCCTACACTATGCTATACTTGGAGAAGCTTGCAAGTGCCTTCGTCGTCCCAAGCAATACTTAAACCTATCCCAAGTAATTACGGATATTCCAGGGTTCTACAGATCATTTGTGAGAACTCTGTCATGAACCCACAAAGCGTTAATCGAGCTAACACTGAAATAGATGTTCATGGATTTGTCACCTAAGGCAACTAAGTAATAACAAAGGGGGAATTTCCCTGACAATATTGGTTGCCTGTGGGATAGGGGACTGGGTAGCAGGGGTACGGGGTGGGAAGGAGGATTTTCTCTGCAGAGTCATTAGCATCTTTTGAATTTTGAGCCATGTGAATACAATGCCTACTTAAAAATAAATAAAATTTAAAAAACAAAACAGAAACATTATCTATCAAGATTCCGATTGCCATGACTTACTCAAAATTTTAAAAGTTGTTCTTTAAGGTGTCTATTAGTGCTGTGGTCAAATAGGCATTAAAATTTTTAGTCTATTCAAGTCAAAATAGTTGAGGGGCTGGGGGAAGAGCCACAGAGGGATGAGAGGGTGAACTCGAACTAGAAGTGGGAAGATGCGGGGCGGGCACAAACAAAACGTAACTTCTTAATAGTGGAATTTGTGTTTATACTCTTAAGCAAGTAGAAAATCTCAACACTTCCTCTCTATTTATATTACATTATACTGTGTTCTTGGGGGGATTTTGCTTATAGGAAATATCAAAATGTCAACCATTGTTTCCATTAGAGGTCTTCAATGATATTGCATTTTAGACCTATAATGAAACATGGTGCTCACTGCAATCTGTACTGCATCTCATTAAATACATTAATAACATGCATTTCACTAAAAGGTCAACTTATTATGGCTGAAGTTTGGCTTTCCTTTAATCATTTCATTTAAAGCTATAGAGCAAACTCTTAAAAGACAATAGAGAGCGCCTCTTACAGGAATGCTCCCTCAATTCCCCATCTATTCAAACCAGTTATGTTTATTAAGAAATCACTGTTAGTGTTTTTGTGTGGGATGATATTGTGATTTTTTTTAAATGCTTTTCTCTTAGAGATCCATGCTGATTTTCTGATAAAATGATAGGATGTCTGGTGTTTGCTTCAAAATAAAGCAGAAGTAGGGGGTGAGTTAGTATAAGTAGATGAAATAAGATACGCCGTGACTTGATAAGTGTTTAGCGGGTAAAGGTATATGGGTTCACTATACAATTCTCTCTACTTTTATATAGGTTTGATATATTCCATAATGAAAAGTTTTAAACAACTCATGCTGAGGTTTCCTTAAATAACATGCCTTTTTCCTTATACATTGCTGCTACCAACATAAAAGAACTGCCTCCTAACGCTACAGAAGTTTTTAAAAGAAAATCAGAGAGGAAAAAGCTAACCTCTTTAGAGGAATGGTTTTGTGCATGGGAAATCCCTTAATTTTGCTAAGGCTACTTCATGACTTACCACTTATGCAACTACTAAAATATCAAAAAATGCCTCTGAAATTATTTCACATCGAGAGGTATCCAACATTTGGGGACTAAGTGTGTTGGGGAAGAAAGGAGATATTTGTTTAGTTTCTGAAAAGTAGAGTTTAAGGTGCTTAGAGTACAAAGGCATGCTGCTCGGGACTTGACTGGCTGAAATACAGCTGGAAGTCTGCTCTGTTCTAGAGGCTACTGTTAGGACTATGAGAGTAAATGACAGAGCCAAGGAGAGAATATGCCAAGAAAACACAGCCTGAGAACAGGATCTTAAATGCAGTGAAACTGACACTGAGAGGATAAAAGAGGAGTCAGAAAAGCAGGAGAACCCACACATCACATGCAGTAGCGCCAAAACCTAAGGGAAAAATTTCAAGGAAAGGTTGAAAGCTTCACAGAGGCAGCAGCTGGGTCCGGCAATAAGGAAATCTCTGATCACCTTCTCACAGTCATAGAGGCCAAAGCTGAATTCTAAGTATTACACTAGAATATAACACTACTGGGCTTCCCTGGCGGCACACTGGTTAAGAATCCGCCTGCCAATGCAGAGGACACGGGTGCGAGCCCTAGTCCGGGAAGATCCCACATGCCGTGGAGCAACTAAGCCCGTGTGCCACAACTACTGAGCCTGCGCTCTAGAGTCCGCAAGCCACAACTGCTGAGCCTGCATGCCACAACTACTGAAGCCCACATGCCTAGAGCCCATGCTCCGCAACAAGAAGCCTGCGCACCACAACGAAGAGTAGCCCCCGCTCAACACAACTAAAGAAAGCCTGCGCACAGCGATGAAGATCCAATGCAGCCAAAAGTCAACAAATAAATTTATTTTAAAATAATAATAAAAGAATATAACACTACCCATTTTCCAGAACAAATGGTTAATTTAAATTATATAGGGAATCTGAACACTAACAAAAAGTCAAAAAACACTGGAGACAGTGGGAACGATGGTTAGTTACAGTGACAACCGTCATTCACAGGGCTGAACACTGCCAAATGCCTCTTTCTGCAGAAGAGGAGAACACATGTACATAACATTTGCGGTGTGCAGTGTGCCAGACACTGTGCTAATGCTTTATATCGATTACGTCCTTTAATCTTCACAATCATATTATCCCCATCTTACTGTGAAGTTAAGTAACTTGCTCCAGGTCACTCAGCTAATCCACTGCTGAGATGGAATCTAAACCCTAAGGCAGTCTGACCTTACTGTAAGACCAACCAAACTGAAAAGAGATTTAATTAAAGAAATTAAGTTCCAGTGTTTGTTCTGGGGTCAGTACAAATTCAGCCTATGTTCCACACCAGCTATATAACATAGTATAAATTGTTCATCCACAGTTATGTAACCAAGAAGTTTTTCTTCAACTCTGCTCACCAAGATAGGGAACTACACAACATATTATATCATATTGTCATAAAGGTAGAAACAAGAATTAGCTACCCTTCAGATGCATAGAAATTCTGGTAACCAGAAAACGCTCCTAGCTAACTAATAAGGACCTACTGTATAGCACAGGGAACTCTACTCAATACTCAATTCCACAATGGCCTATGTGGGAAAAGAATCTAAAAAAGAGTGGATATATGTATAACCGATTCACTTTGCTGTACACCTGAAACTAACACAACATTGTAAATGAACTATACTCCAATAAAAATTTCAAAAAAAAAGAAAACTCTCCACCCTCCCACCTTAGAATATGTGATACCAAATAAACATTCCTTTCTTCTCCCTCTTCCGCTGCAACCCACCTAGTCAGATTAGGAGACATCTGTCAGATTAACTGGAATTCATCAACGAGGCAAAGAGGCAATTGGTTAAGTACAAAAAGAGATCGGGGAATTCCCTGGCGGTCCAGTGGTTAAGGCACAGCGCTCCCAATGCAGGACACGTGGGTTAGTTCCCTGGTGGGGGAACTAAGATCCCACATGCCACATGGCACGGTCAAAAAAATAAAATAAAATAAAAATGTTTCTTTTTTAAGTGTTTAAAATGATCGGAACTGTTGCAAAATAAAAGTTAAATAACATTAAAACAGCTAAAAAACTGAACTGTATCCAAGAGTAAGAATGCGTCCCTTATACCGAGCACTGATAAAACCTTAAAATATCTACATCTTGAGATGAACCCCCAAAAAAGCGGGGACAGGGTTGGCTCAAGCAAGAAGAGTAATGAGTAACAAAATGGCAAAGGCCTTATTGTGAAACATTTAGGACATTTAATCTAGAGTAGTCTTGGTCTAGGTCTCATTCCAAAGGCATACCGGAAATCAGGGCACTAGGGCGTTAAAAATAGCAGAGAAGTGCCCCCAAAATGTCAAAAATGCTGAAAACCACCAAGCTACCATTTATTTGAGGGAGGAAGCGGGGAAGAGCTGGAGGAGGGGCCACAAAAGACCCACCCTCACAGTAACTGCAGGGTTCCTGACTTCAAGTGTGTCAAGACACACAATCTAAAGACTGGCCCTTGGGAAGTAATTCCTAATTAAACCAAGTAGTCCCCACCAAGAAAGGTTCACACAATTCCTTACCCTAGAAATCCTACCCATTTATCTTAAATGGTTTAAGGTGATTCTAACCAAGAGGCAGAGCCAAATCAGACTGAGGTCCTCCTCAGGCCCCTTCTCAGGCTAACTCCACGATATTATAAAAACAAGTTTGAAAGAGCAAATGACAACACTAAGTCTCAGCGTGCAAGTAAGGGATGGTGATTCCAGCCTCTGTGCGCTCACCCCGCATCTCTCTCCTCGGCCCCAGTCCTCTGGTGCCACTGGGTACCCAGGAGGCAGCCCCTAGATCGTAAGGCAGAAAAGCTGGGGGAGGCTGTCTCTGCCGTGCATGATCGAGCTCTCCAACTTTGGGCGACTCATTCTCTTTGGGCTTTGGCTCTCTCCTCTGTAAAATGAGGGAGTTGGGAGCCAAATAATTGCTAAATTCCTTTGCTCTTCTAAAATTCTTGGACTTTACAGCCCAGCAATTCTCTTTCACAACTTTTTCCTCCCTCTGCGGTCACCATCCTTCATCACCCTCTGTAACCCAAAGGGAGACAGGAGTAAGGTCATCTCAGCATTTTGTTCTAGAAACCACCCAACAAAGAAAGGCATCCTTTAAGCACGTGATATACAAGTTAAACGAACTGAGGTTAGTCATTCACTGTCTCCCTTTCATTCTATGCCAGTGGTTTTTCCCTGAGCGCTAAAGCAGTAGCTCAGAAAGCCAAGAGGAGGGGGAGGGGAAAGTGAGAGCAGGGCTGGAAAAAAGAGGAACAGGCATGACTCAAGCACCCGACCTGTTTCGATCAAAGTTGCCTTCCGTTGATAAGAGGGTTATACTGCTATTTTCTTTTAAGTTAAAAATCACCATTTTATACCATATTATGACTAAAGCCAAGTCTTCTCAACTCTGTGGTGCTGTGAATACAATCCCAGTATATCCCAATGAACCCCAGTGGTTCTAAGCATCCCAATATGCGATAAGTATTCTTACTGTTTTTCAAGGCGCTGGCAAATTCTGGGCCACCTTTGTCCTTGAAAATAGGGAAAACATCTGGTTGAGGAAGCTGATTGGTGGTCAGCAGAGCTTTTTGTAGCTTTATCCTTCCTTCCAAGAGCTGGTCCCACAGTGCTGAGAAAGAAAAAAGAATTCCATTCCTCAGTTAATAAAATCTTCCTGGGGCAGGGAGAGGGGGAGGGACTGGAAATCAAAGCAGTCCCTAACCAGCATGGTTTTATCAGCTTCATGCCATGGAAACACTCTATTTATTACAGGAAATAAATCCGGTGTCTGGACGCAAATTGACTTGCTACATGAGAGAGAGAATGCTACAGCCCAACGAGAGGAGCCGCCGCCCTTCTCTTCAACCCTCCACAGCTGCCAGAAGTACTAGAGCAGAACCAGCAAAGCAGCTGAGTGAAGCAAGAGCAGGCCAAGCACAGGGGAACAGCGCTTTGGGCCTCTAGGTAAGTGGGGCACGTCACCAACTAATTGGAAGGACACAGGAGACAGCAAACGCCCACAAACAAACAAAAAGGAGATCAAATGTGGACACTCAAAACAAGCAAACAGCAAGCCGTGTACAAACCTATCTGGTTCTTCACAGCTTGGCCTTTCTCCACTTCCTCGGAAACTTTGACCTCGGAGAAGGTCATCACCACCCCGTCGTCCTCACTGGTCCTGTCTTCAGCTTTGTCTTCCTCACTCTCACCTTCAAAGTCTTCCTCACCACCCCCTTCCTCCATACCACTCTCCTGCTCTTCGTCTTCCTCGTCCTCACTGCTACCGAGGTGATCCATTCCCTCGGTAAACTTTTCAAAGTCACTGATGCTCTGGACACTGAAGCCCGACGCCTTCCTGGAGTGGCTTCTGCTCCTCTTTTTCCAGGCCAGGCTACTGTCACCATCAGCACACTCCAGTTCCTCAGCACTCATGGCATCCTCACCGGATTCCTCCAGGCCCAGACCCTCTGAATCTCCACCTCCAGACCCTTCCTCATCAGATATTTCTTGATCTAAACAAGGGAGGGAAGAGGAGAAAAAGAAAAAAAAGTTACCTTAAAACAAATACTAGGCCATATCTTTCATTTTAACTAAAGTATCATGACACCTATCCAAAAAAAAAAGTATTACTGTATTCAATGCAACTCAACTAATATTTATTACACATCTACTATCTCTAAAATGCTAAGGGAGAAACAAAAATGAATAAAACATGGGTCCTATGGGATTCCCCTGGCGGTCCAGTGGTTAAGACTCCGCGCTTCCAATGGAGGGGGCTCGGGTTCAATCCCTGGTTGGGGAACTAAGATCCTGAGTGCCACACGGCGCGGCCAAAAAAAAATAAACAAACAAAAACAAAAAAACCCCAAAAAACATGGGTCCTATCCTACTGAAAGGCTCTAGTGGGAAAGACAGACCCATAAAAACTATAATACAGAGAAGAATTAAAAGCACTTTGACAGAGTTTTGGTAATCAAGAGGAGGAAGAGATTTTAGCTGTGGAGCAAGTGAATTTAAGCAAGGTTATAAGAAAAAGGCAGCCTTTGACCTGGACCTTGAAAAATGGTCAGGGCTTCCCTGGTGGCGCAGTGGTTGAGAGTCCGCCTGCCAATGCAGGGGACGCGGGTTCGTGCCCCGGTCCGGGAAGATTCCACATGCCGCGGAGCGGCTGGGCCCGTGAGCCATGGCCGCTGGGCCTGCGCGTCCGGAGCCTGTGCTCCGCGGCGGGAGAGGCCACAGCATTGAGAGGCCCGCGTAACGCAAAAAAAAAAAAAAAAAAAAAAAAAAGAAAAATGGTCAAATTTCATCTGGTGTGAGGGAATTACTGGTTTCCCCAAACCTGCATCTGAAAAAACAGAGTTTATCACTAACTGTCCCAAATGCACAATCTCTGTCACCCTAGTGATGCCTATTAAACACTTATTAAGCACCTATTATGAACCAGCCATGGATAAAAACTAGAGACTGACAAACAGAATGTAGTATCTGTGGGGGCGGGTTCACAGTCTGCTAGGAGTGGTGGATACGCATAACCAATAACTACATTACAAAAGCATTAGTACAGTGTACAGAGAGGGGTGAGAGATGGCTTCATGTAAAGGACACAGTATAGTTTTACTTATTACGCATAAGTAACAGGTCATCAGACAGAAAAGAGGGAAGGAAAGGAAAAGCAAAAGATGCAAAGGTCCAGCACACAAAAGTGCACTGGGGTACAGAATGCTGGGATATGAGGCCAGAGAGTCGCTCAGGGACCAAATCAGGAGGGGTCTTGTCTTCCACGGGAAGGAGTCTGAACTTGATCCTTCAGTAAATGGAATATTAGTTATGGCTCCTGATTTTACTTATGCTTGGGGTATCCTGACACTTACAGGTCTTTAATGATTATCCAATCTCTTCCATGGTAGAACACAGGAAGCATAATCATACAGGGACCTGTTACCAACAACTTTCTTCATAAAATAAAGATTTTTATGAAAACATGATCTCTTAAAGTACTTCTTTAAGTAACAATATATAAACTCAAGACAGAGAAGGCTGTCAAAAACATATATACAGAAACTAAGTGCCAAACAGAAAAGAGAAATAATCCTGTAAGTTCTTTAAATGTATGCCATTTCTCAGATAAAGAAATATTCACAGAGTAGTAGTTTAAAGTATAGATCTTAGAGTCAGACTGCCTTATTTGAGTTCCAGCCTGTACTTACTAGATATATGACCTTGAGCAAGTTACTTAACCAATGTGCCCCTCTATTTCCTTATCTGTAAAATGGGGATAAACAGTACCAACCTCACAGGGCTGTTGGGAGGATTAAATGAGATAATACATGTAATGATATGGTGGTAACATTTTCTGAGGACTTACTATGTACCAGGCTCTTAGAATTTAAAGGACTTACCATAGTGCCTGACACATGGTGAGAGCTCAATAAATATTATACTGGTCCCAGGACTGGTCTATCATTCTCTAAGTAAAGAATATGAAATGAGCTTATCATCTGGGAGCCCCAAGGACTGTAACAGGGACTAAACCATGGATATCACAGCATGAGTGATTGTTTCTTTTATATTATCTGTGGATTCTCAACATGGTCCCTCTGACCTCTCTAAAGGAAAACAAATAGCATCCACTCAATAATCACCATATCCCGCCCCCTTCTTCCACTCTGAGAAACTCACAATCTTTAAAACTATAAGCTCACATCCTCCTAATTGTTGCAGGGAACAGGGAAAGACTATGAAATTTCTACAGTGGCAAAAAAATGAGTGTCACAAATTAATATTATCCAGTGACTCGATGAAAGGCTTGACAAACCAAAGGAAAAGGGTCAAAATCCATGAGTAGCGTGCTCATCAGACACAATGCTTTTTCAACACATAGCCCTCTCCAAAATCCAAATATGCAAGGCCTTTTCTCTCACTCCATTTTAGGGTGAGCCATTAGTGCAAACATTAGGAGTATAGCTACTTAATAGCTCCAGACTTCAGATTCCTTACCAAGTGAAATTCAGTACTTTAAAGGGCCCTTTCTAATGTCAAATCAGTGGTTTCTCCTAAGACAGTAAGTGGGGCATCTGGACTAGTTCTGCAGAGAGCATCAAAAAAAAAAAAAAATTTTACCCCAAAAAATCAGGAAAGAAAGAGTACCATGGAAATAAATACGTCTACTCACCAGATGAACCTGGCAGAGTCTGCTCCCAATGGTCTGCCTTCCAAGCTCTTCTAGAGGTGGTCTTGCCAGAATACCTCTTGTCTGTGTCCAAGAGGGAGGCTGATGCCAGCTTTCTAATGCTACCCACCGCCAGGAAATCATCTTCCCCATCTTCCCCTTCATCAAACCTGTCAATCACTTTGGCAGCAGTGGCTGTCGGGGGAGGGGGAAAAGTAATCAGAATCTCCTGGTTAGAACATACTTTAATGGTAACCCTGTTCAGCCCTTTAAATTCACGCTTGAACGTCCTCTACAAAATCCCCACCAACTTCCAAGAACAGGGACATCATCACCTCCCAACGCAGACCACTTGCTACCTTGCTGCTACAGAAAGCTTTCCTGTACAGAAAGCTGACTCTCTGCATCTACTAGAAGGATATATTTCCATGCCTTGGGTCATAGAAAACTAGTCTAATCCCTCTTCCATGTGTAACAGTCAGCTCAAATATTTTAAGTCAGCCATCATCATGTTCTATCCCACTCCAGCCCATCCCTCAAGGAGTTTTTTTTTTTTTTTTTGCGTATCCTGGCTAAACGGCCCCAGTTCCCTCAACTAATTATTCCTAAGAAACGGTCCAGCACTCACATCTATCCCTCCGTATTCTCCCTTCCTCACACTTCTCTGACTCAAGCCTAAAGGAGGATTACTCCCAACTAGACCTTGAACACCAGCCTACAGATCAGAAATATCATTCGGCAGCCGCTAAGCAAGTGTGCTGAAGCCTGAAAAGGCTGAAACAGCACCATGGAAGCCTACTTCTTCCTTCATCCTCCAAGTAGGTTCTCAGGGACAGGCAGAGTTTTTTTAAAAAAAGGATGAGACTTTTTCTTCTCATTTCTAACGCAATGCCAGTAAGGGCATCCTGAAAGATAACCTCCAACCTGCTACCAGACTCTGGCTGCCTGCAACAGCACTGGATCAACAGTTAACCCAAGCCTGAGTCCTCCAGACGCTCCGCCCACCCGAGCACCAAATCTAGAACGCGCGTCCGAAGGATTCCGAAGCCCTCCTCCCCTGCCCCGGGGGCCACCCTCCCGGGAAGCAGTTTTCCTCTGCGCAAGGGGAAGGAGAGTAGGCTAGGCGGCGAGGCCCAGCTGCCGGCCCCTCACAAACCGCCCGGGTCCGCACTGGGCCCGGCCCACGGCTCCGCACGTGGCCTTGCCCCCAACAGGCCTCACCCTCCTCCGGGTCGGCCTCAGGATCCGCCTCGCGCGGTCGCGGGTTCAACAACTGTTCCAGCTGCAGGGCTAAAGGCTGCGGCCCCGCCATGGTCACCAGGTCTCGCCCTGCGCCGCGCTACTGAATGTCGCTCTCCCCCTTCCGAGTCCTCTCGCCCAGAGACTAAGCCCCAGCACATCCAGGGACGCCCGGAGCCGTGCACCCTACTCCCGGCCGGCAACTTCCGGGAGGCTCCCGGGAGGGGGCGGGGCTTGCGTCCCTATGTGCGTTGCTAGGATGAAGGCGGAAGCGCCCGGAAGGCTGTCGCGTGTGCGCGTGCGCGTGCGCCGAGGGGGGTGTGTTGGGCAGCGCGGGAGCGCGCAAGGGCACGGCATCGCCGCTGGCCCGGAACCGAGACATCCTTGCGTGCAGCCTGTGTCCTCTTGTATAAAGTATGTCACAAGATTTGTCCGAGATTTGCTTAGAAATAAAGTGTAGTGTAACCGTGACCCGTGGTGGCTGATTTGGGAAGGAGGAGGAGTAAAGGGTAAGCGTCTCGAAGCTTACGTGTGATTTAGGGCACGCACAGACTGGGACCAAAAGAAGGTTTGGCATTTCACAATTTGGAGGAGTCTGGGGCCGGGCACATGCCTCTGGCCCCGCGACGGCCACGATTTGGAAATCGTGCCTCAGGGATGGGCATGTGTAAGTGTGCGGTGCACTGCTGGCATTTTTATCAATAGGAATTAGCAAGCGCTATAGCTGTGCGTAAATAAAGATCGATTCTGTAGCTTCTGCAAGTAGCTTTGTCTGTGCAGGGAAAAGGGGTGGAGTGGGGATTACTCTACTGCACACCCATCGGTATTGATATCCTTGCTGTTCAAGGATGAGGGCATACTCAGACACTTGAAAGTAGTGCACAAATGCGGGAAAACTCAGGTCTGCAGTTAGAGGGGCACAGGTAGACTCAAAATATAAAGACCCAATAGGATCAGTTTAACTGCACCCAGGCACATAGAAACATACAATCCCTTTATATGCTCTTTCCTTCATCAAGCATTCCCTGACTGCCCGCTATGTGGCAGGCACTGCTAAATGAGATACAAAGATGAGTAAGTTAGATTCTCTTCTGGCAGTGATCAGCCTAGCGGGGCAGACAAACATGTGAAGAGAAACTGCAAAAAGGGATGATCAGGGGAGTAGAAAGTGGTCTATCCTTCCAGTATCTGTTTGAGGTCACCTGTAAAGAACTAGAAGCCCCTAAATGGACACTGCCTCAAATGGATCCAGGAAACAGGGTCAGGGGTGCCCTGTGCCCTTCCTGGGAACAGCCCAGGCCAGTTGGATCCCACAGTTGAACAGCCTGGGGAACCCTCAGTTCTCCAGTGTCTCCTGTGGAACCCAAGGGACATGAGGGTCCCTGAATTCCCTAGTCTCCATATGCATCCGCAGCGTCAAGAGCAACAAGAGACCACTTGTTCCATGTCCCCTTCCTAGGTGGTGGCAGGAAGCCCTCAGGGTAGATGCCCACAGACACTGGGAAGGGAAAGCACTCCAGCTAGGATGGTGGCACCGTAGGCAAGGCACTGAGGCAAAGAAAACTGCTTTTTACCACCTGCAATAGAATTCAGTCGAAAACAGCTTTAAAACAAAAACAAAACAAAACAAACCATATCCCCTGTAATTGCAGTCTGGTGCCTGCTGTCTGGGGCCTCCAGAGTAAAAGCAGGCTCCACGGACTGGGACAGGCATGGCCCCGGGCTTTGAAGGACAAAAATGTTTCCCTCACCCCACATTTAGGAAACTACCTCCCCCGGTCCTCTTCCCTTCCTATTTGGGACACTAATAAGGCTTAGGAACCTAGCCTTGGGGTAAAGAAAGGGGAGAAAAGGAGCCGGGAGGTGAGGCAAGGCAGAGAGCACCTCTAGCTGTCAGGCAAACAGGACACTGCTGGATAATTCTGGGCAGAAAATGCCTGCTTCCCTACTCTTCTGTCTCTGTCCAGGCACCCACTGACTTGGGAAGCCTTTTGAGGAAGAAATCAAGACCACTCTACTGCTGTTGCACACAACCCAGGGCCCCCAAAATGCTTCTCTAGCTTTCTCACCCCATCCTGAGAGTAGGGAGGGGCCTCCAGGAGTGGAGGAAAGAAGAAAGAGTTCTAGGACTTAAGATGCAGCTCAGAGATGTGGAGGCAGGAGGCAGCAACCTCCTAAATCCCCTCTCTGGGGGGTCCTCCCTACTTGATTCTAGTTTCTTGAGAAGGGAGGAGGGTTTTCCTGATGGGAGTGGGAGTGGAGATGGACGGTGGACTATGGGAGGGGCTATTTCAAAAACTCTACCTCTTAGAAGAAATGTAAACCCTGACTGCCCTTGTGATGTGAGCAGATGAGATGAGGAGGGGGATGGGAATAAATGCGAGCATACTCCGAAAAGAACAGTCCTCTCCAGAGAAGGTCAGAAGGTCTCCCAGTTCATGGTCCCTCTGCCTAAGGGCTGCAAAGTGGCACACAGGTGTAGGAAGAGCAGAGGATAGGCAGGGGTGACATTGGATACCACCCCCCCCATTGTCCCAATCTCCTGTCTGTTCAGGTGACCAGGAGTTTCAAGAGTTTAGGGAAACCATGTTCTTACCTTTCTCTCTTCTCAGATACTATCAAGGGTCCCAGGCCCTTTCCAATGCCTGTCCTGGCTCTCCACGCATCGCCCTCCCCCATCTTGTCTAGCCCTAAAGCAGTTCCCACTTTACCCCATACTGGAAAAGAGAGGTGGGTGAGCTATGCCTCCCTCGTCCAGGGCAGATGGCAGCTCCCAGTCACTGGAACCCTGAGGGCAGGTGGCTAGAGGCACAGAGGTGGCAGCTTTGAGATGGCTGTGGGGAGAAACCAGGCGGCCAAGCCCAGACAGGAGAGGAGACTGTGTTGGGGGTCGGAGGGGACCGCCTGGGTGCTCCCCTCCCACCCGCAAGCCTCTCCGGGGAGCGCCCAGGCGCAGTGCAATGGTGCAGCGCTCCTCGGTACCTCAGGGCCAGAGGTGGGCAGCACAGCTCTGATGGGAACAAGAACAGTCCCTGACATCCCTAGACCTCCCCGCCTCGGGCGACTCCACATTTGACTGCTGAAGTTTGCCACCTGTCCAGGGATTCGTTAGGGCTCTGGACACAGCTTCCAAGGGGAAAGACCGAGCTGCTGCCAGAGAGAAGTCAGAGAGAAGAACTGTGTCCACACCGAGCAACCAACTCTAAAATGCTTATCAAGTACCGGATTCCACAATAAGGCTGCTAAATAATTCAGCAGCCTTGATAGGAAAATGTGGCTTCCCAATGAGCATACGTTCAGTTAAATGAATGTCTTTAAAGGAGGCTGGCTATAATGAATAAGTTGGCTATGATTTAATGTATATAAATGCTAAAAGGGCAAAAACAAGGCGATCTGCATACAAAGCAGGTAAATGTGTTGCATGCAGAGGCTAGGAGTTTCAAAAGTCTCCCCAGTATTTCATAAATTTGGATTTCTGAAAGAACACTGTCATATTCCACCCCGATAGTCCTCCCCATTGAATAAGCTGTCATGTGGATGCAGTGAAATATTTATTTTAAAGCCTTCTTAGCAAGAAATATACACTTGGTTGTGTCTTAACAAAATATAAAAACAACACTGGAAATTACATACCATTTCATGTAAAACCCTTGATTTAAAAAAAAAAAAAAAAAAGGAAATAAAGAATCCAGACTGAAATGTAGGTGACATGGAAAAGAAATTCTGGAACTGTGGTAGTGTCTGATAGTAAAACATACACATGTATTTCACAGCAGATAAAATATTTAAATTCCTTCCATGTTTAATGAAGACTTGGAAGGGATTGAACTACTTTTCAGAACCTTATGGCAACTCTCAGTTGAAATCTGATTTCTATATTGGTTATTTTTACTCCTCTTTCAGAGAAAGTAATATGTATCTTGTGCCAAGCAAAATCGTTTTCCTTCTGGGAAACTTCAAATGAAACAAATACTATAAAACAACTATTTCACATCAGTTCTGTGAAAGGGATTAAAGTATTTCATTTATAGCTGTGCTGTACATTCATTTTATGTTATCTTTCAAACCACCAAGTTAGAAAGCAGGATTATCTATGGGAAATGAATTGAAATAGAAAAGGACCACCTCTAACTACCTATTTATAGGTAACTGACGTTCAGAAATCTGGTTTTGCCTGTTTAGAGGGGAGAGGGAGAGAGTGCATGGGGTCTCAAGCTTAATGACAGACTGGGACCACTCATTTTTAGCCATGGATTTGATTTCTATTTCCAGTTCTATATTAACTTATCAGCAAACATCTCCTCAATTGTATCCGTTAAAATTCACAGAATGCAAATCTGTAGTTAATAACAGCAGGAAGGCACAGAGAAAAGCTTGGTTGGCATTAGCAAAGGGGTTCAACTACAGCCAAGGTAAAAACAGATCCACCAGTCCTGTCTCTCTTCCTCCTGGCTTCTGAGAGGTCATTCAGCTCCGTCACAGCTCAATTCTAGTTGTTAAAACATCAAATAACACACCAGTTATCTAAACATCAGATTTTCTATTTTTATTAAAAACTCACAAATTTATTCAACATGTTTTCTTTCATACAGTGAATGGTCTAATATGCACTGGAGGTCACACAAGCTTAGGTTTATCAGAACAATAAAAGACATATGAGAAATTTAATATATAAAGAAAAAAGTAGCAGCTGTTGACTGCATATTTGACCATAAAATTTAAATATTTTGGACTTTTATTTTAAAGACACAAAAATAAAACCTGTGTGGGTCTATATAAGTCATATTAACAATTCCATGAATGTTCAACAGGACTAAAAATTAGCAAAGATGTTTTTTTTTTTTTAAACCTTGTAACACTTTTTTTTTTTTAACACTTTTTCAGGTTGTGGTGCCAGGCACCTTTACAGTATTTGTGCTATAATTACTCTATTTGGCAAGTGTCTGAATATCACGTTTTCTCTTTGCCTTGTGTAAACAACACCTTTTTACATACTAGCACAGTGAGCTGTGAGCCCTGTAAATCTGTCAGAACATCTACAGGAAAATAAAATGAACAATTTTGGTTGATTGCTCAAAACATTTTGTTTTGAACAAGAGGTTTCAAAACAGGATATATTAGTAAAACACTGAACTCCTGAATTTAACGTTATACGTAAACAGTTGACTGTTTTTAGTTCAATAGTTTTTTTTTTTTAATTTTGTGTGTGTGAAGGTAGAATACTTTTCTTGTACAGCTGATGTTCAAGTCATTTTACTAAGAGGTCTGGCTGGAGACCATCCTATTGTGTGTGTGTGTGTGTGTGTGTGTGTGTGTGTAGAGCTTTGTGAAGGTAGAAGAGTTGATACTGAGGGCTTTACATTTAGAATTTTGCAATTTTGGCAAAAACAAAAAAACCAAAAAACCCAGAGAGACAAAAAATATATATATATATAGTCCCACCTGATGCACAGCAGGTCGGCGTTTCTGAAGCTGTGTGTTGTCGCTGTTGCTGAACTCTGAGACAACACTAATAAATTTCCCAGAGCCAGAACCCTCCTGGCTGGCCCTGGAGAGCCCCGGCCGCTTCACCGTCCTCAACCGGCTGCGGACGCAGCCTCCCTCCCCGCGGCTCCTGGCGTCACCACCGACTGGCCGCCTCCCGCGGCTGCCGTGGGTGTTTTTATGCAGCCCGCCGGGCTCTCGCTCACCCCGGCGGTGTCTGTCCAAGAATCCGGGTCCAGGCGGGAGGTGGGGAGAGGTCTGCGTTTCCCTGCGGGAGCCCCAGTTCTGCACCTTGCCAGCCAGCGCACGGATCCCAGTTTTACCTCCAGGCGGATTTGGATTCTATTTCGTGTCCCCCTTTCCCATCCGGTCTCCCCAGACGGAAAATGACCCCCCAAGCTGGAGGAAGTGGGGGGGATGACTTGCTTTTATGTTTTTTTTAATTTTTTTTTCTGTTTTTCTTAAATAAAGGTTCGTTTCTGTACAACCACGAACTCCGCGTATCGTGCGCGACTCCGCTACCACACGGCCGCCTCGTTCATTTCGGGGGGGTGAGACAGGTGGTTTCCGTAGCTCGCCCCGCCGTTGACCGACAGCGACGAGAAGGGTGGGCTGGGCCCGAAGACCTCGGCCGACATTGAGTGGAGAGGCCCGGGCAGGCTGGGCTCGGGGCTGGGCGAGTCCCCGGGAGGATGCGCCAGGATGTCGGTGAACCGCTGAGCCTCGCTCGACGGGTGGTGGCCGGGCAGCGGGTGCTCCAGGCCACCCAGGGGTGTCCCGGAAGGCCCGGACGACGGCACGAAGGGCAGGTCTACTGGCGTCTGAGCCTGCGAGGACGGGGGGCCTTGCGGGAAGAAGTCGTAGTTGCCTCCGGGAGCGTAGTACTCGCTCTGGTAATCTGCGGAGCAGCGAGGAGGCTGTCAGGGCGGGGCCCTGGGTGGGGCAAGGTGACAAGGCGGGAAGGCGTGCGCGCAAGCCGGCTGGGGAGGGCGACTCGGGGAAGTCGCCACTCGCCCGGCTCCCCTGCCGGGCCGGAAGCACGGAGAAGGCTGGGTGCGAACGCTGGAGCTGCTCCCTACCTGCCCATTCGCCTCATTCAGGGTCGGGAATTCGGTCCGGTCTCACTACCTCCCCTCGATTTACTCCCCAGCCTCCAGCCATCTCTTCCCTACTCTCCACTTCTCTATAGAAAGCCAGAAGCGCCTCTGCGCTGCCACCCGCTTCCGACGAAGCCAACCCCGCCTGCCCTGCCCGCGCCCCGCCCGCGCCCTGCCCCTAGGCAGCGCACCCACCTCCATAGAAGGAGAAGGGCCCGTTGGGGATGAGCTCGCCCGGCTCCAGGCGGTCCACGAGCGGCCGCATCCGGCGCGGACTGCGGAAGAAGGCGTGGCGCCTGGCGCCCAGCGCGCTTAGCTGCTTCATCCTCCGTTCCTTGGACCGTCGGTTCTGGAACCAGACCTGAAGCACACACGCGGGGGGGGGTGGGGGTGAGGCCCCGGAGACGCCACCTCCGACTTCGGGTGCGCGGCCGGACCTGGCCCCTCACCACTTATCTCGCGGATTCCGGGCCGTGTGGTGTGTCTGTGTGTTGTATATGGCGGGGGTGGGGGTGGGGGCGCGGTCTCTGAGTAGGACCGCGCAGGGTGGCCCTTGAGCCCACGGTGAACAGGATTCCCGTCAGAGGAACTGGGCAAGCCGCCCTGCTCAACATGAAGCAGTTGGAGTTGTTTCTAATAATTCCACCGACACAGTTACAGCTTCCCGGGGGCTGTACACACCGAGGCTCAACCTCCCCGAATAGTATCAGACACATAGCTTCCCTTTCAGGGACCCTGGCAGCCCCCTCCGCCACATGACAGTGACAGGGATCCAAACAGCCTCCTGTTGACACTCAGTCTCCCAAAGATAGTGACACCAAAACCCACAGTCTCCTTTTCCACCCACGTACAATCTCCCAGTGCCAAACGTACTTATCCACAGCCTTTCACTGGTAGTGACACAGACAGGCAGCCTCCCCTTCACCTGCGCACAAGATCGCACAACCTTTCAGAGGCAGAGGGCCCCCGTGGAGGGCAGCCTGAAGAGTGTGCCCATGCACACAGCCTCCCGGCACACCCACCCATACCCCCGCAGAGCCTCCAGGCACCGGACACCTAACCTTGGGCCCAAGACTGGGGCCCGGTTCACACGCAGTCTCAAGACCTCACAGCGGGCACCTGCGCAGCTGCCTGGATGGCCACCTCCCATCCCGTGCTACTCTGGACAGGCCGAGGTACAGCTGACTCCCACCCCGACCACCTTCCCTTCAAACCTGGACAGCCCACCTCTCTTCGGAGGGGAAGTCTCTGCTCTGGGGCTTGTTTAACTGGGGCAAGAGACCCACAAAGTTGGGGGTGGGGACCCGCAGAGGGAGATCACGTTGTGCAGAAGCCAGTGGAACCGATTAATTCCGAGAGGCACAGTGACTTCTTAGCTCCTCCCGAACAGGGGTGGCAGTGCAGACAGATAGGTCCCAACTCCGTCGCGGTGTCCGACAGTGTCCCCTCCTCCAGCCTCATGCTCCCCGTCCCTCCCCCACCGTCACCACTCTCACCTGCGCTGGACCAGGAAGACGAGGAGGTATAGGGAATTCCAGATGCTCTACCCATCTGGCGACGCTTTGAAGTTCGAACCGGGTAGGGTTGTGTCTGGGCCTCTCCCTCCCCCTCCGCCAGCCTACAGGGACTCACTCTCCTCCTCAAAACAGCCCCCCGCCCCAGCTCGGCCTGCACGGAGTAGCTGTGTGGGTCTCTAGAGAACTGAGTGGCACGCTCGGGCCCTGACCTGAATGACACGCATGTTGAGGCCAGTCTCCTGAGCCAGCTGCTCGCGGATGTGGCGCGTGGGCTTGGGTGTAGCGGCAAAGGCGGCCTTCAGCGTCTCCAGCTGCTTGGCTTTGATGGTGGTACGCGGCCCTCTCCGCTTGGCCCCCAGGTTCTGGTCGTCGTTCTCATTGCTGCCGCCTTCCTTGTCCGACACATTGGCGCTCTCTGAGTCCTTGGCGTCGTCCTGCGACGGGTCTTGGGAGTCCGGAGACAAACTGGGGTCACTGCCCGTGGTGGCTGGGGAGAGGGAAGGGACAGGTGAGCAGCAACCTTGGCAGGCCTTCCTCCCCCAGGACCCACCTGCCCCTAAGGAGCCGGGAATTAGGGCCTCACCTGAGTGGAGACTGTTCTCTTTGGCGACGCTGCTGTTGCTTAGGTAATCCTCTTTGCAGACGAACTTGTTCTCATCAATGATGTAGAGCTCCTCGCCGGTGGAGAGCTGCTTGTTACACATCATGCAGGTGAAGCAGTTCAGGTGAAACACTTTGCTCCGGGCTCTCCGCACCAGGTCGCTAGGGGAGATGCCCTGCGCGCAGCCTGCGCATTTGGTACCGAAACACCTGCAGGGGGGCGGGTTGGCGAGGACCAAGGGAAGACAGAAACAGGGAGAAAGGCGATAGAGAAAGAAAGTGGAGGAAGAAGAATAGGCAAGAGGAAAAGGAGAAAGAGAGGGAGAGCCAAAGAGAGGCAGAATGCCGATTAAGCAGGCAAGAAGGCAGGAGAAAGTGCGGGGCACCAGTGAGAAGTCAGGGAGTTGATACACATGGTTAGAATGATGGAGTAAGGAGCTCAAGCTGCCCCCACCCCTAGCCTCACGCCCAGCGTTGTCAGAGAGGGAAAAAGCGCTGCCGAAGAAGGCGGCAAGGTGGCGACGGGAAGGGAGAGGGAGGCACCTATTTTCCGATTAGATTCAGAGAACAAAATTAGAGCGCCATACAAATGCGTCTCGATCACCGCTTTTCTCTATATTGCCTCTCCTTCGTCGAAAAAGAAGGCGCACACGGGCTCGGGGTTGGCAAGGTCCGGTCCAGCCGCGGGTAAACAAACAGCCGCGGAGAGCCCGGATGGCCACAGCCAGGCCGTCGCCACGTTCAAGCCCAAAGCCCAGCAGGTTGGCGCAAGCTAGACCGCATGGGGGCTCTAGGTGCCGGGCCGCGCTTCGCGGGAGCCAGGCTTCTGGGGCCCACTGGCAGTCGGCACCGTTCGCCGCTCCCTGGCTCGGCTCCCGCCAGTAGCGGGAAGCCCGGCAGCACCGGCGGAGGCCCAAGAGGCTCAGCCTGAGCTTGCTCTCGGCAATACCAGCGGACAGAGCTTTGCTCCATGGTCCGCCGCTACCACAGCCGCGCGTCCCGGGGATGCACTGGGGACAGCGCGTCCCAGGCCTCTGAGCAAAGCGACCCGGGTGGCTTCGAACCCCCACTCTGTCCCCCAGTTTGATCTGTTACCACAACTCAGAGAAAAGCAGACACCAAGTCAGCCAAGTAAACTGGGAGATTTCAAACGGGCACAAGGGAATTTCAATTCGAGTTTGCTCCAGTTCTCTGTTGACTTGTGTGTTGTGTGGATTTGGTGGCAAGATAGTAACTTTAAGAGGATTCAATTAAAATGCTAAACGGAGGAGGGTTGTCGGGAGAAGTCCCCCGGCTCCGACGACCCGGGTCTCGGCTTTTCCCCAGGTTTCGGCAAGGAGGTGGCGGGCTGTGGTGGGCAGAGCCTGGGAGGGCTCCGAGCGGAGCCTGCGCCTCAGAGCTGAGGTCGGCATTGGGCGGAGGCCGAACCTCCCGCCAACCCAGGCAGCCAGGTAAGGTCTAGGCTACCGTGCAGTAGTGTGCCCAGGTCGGCGCTGGGAGGCCCAACCGGGTTTCAGGAAGACCCTGGGGCGTGCAGGATAGGCACGGTGGCCGAGCGCTTCCCTGCCGCTGCCACCGCAGGCGACTCAGACACTCCATGCAAAAGGCTCGGCGGTTCCCGCCAAGACTTCTCGGAGACGGAAAAGACAGTGGCATGGAGCTAGCCTGGGCTTCTAAGCTCAGCCTGGAGGACGAGCAAAGCCGGGAGGCCCGGAGGATGCAGTCGCTGGAGAGCTCTGCAAGGGGAAAGGCAGGAGCCGGGGCTACACCTCCTGAGGCTGAGCTACCTCTTTCCAAGCTTGGAGAGGCTTCTGGCTCAGAGGCGAGCTCAGACCCTTTCTTCCCAGGCACGTGCAACCAAGCCCAGACCCACAATTTCCAGGACGAAAGCAGGCCGCGTCCCGGGGAGCCCAGCGCGCCAGCTGGTGAAGAGGCGGGAGCCCCCGGGACTTGGCTGCCCTCTCCAAAGGCAGCTCCTAACGCGGCCGCCACGGCCACGCTGACCTCTGATCCGAAGCTGGCCGGGAAGGGCCCGCGGGGAAGGAGCAGCAGAGGCGCGCGAGGTAAGTACTCACCGGAAGAAGTCGTTTTTGCAGTAGAGCTTGCCTTCCCGGGAGAAGCACTTCTCGGTCAGGTTGCATTTACATTCACAGCACTGGACGCACTTGACGTGCCAGGCCCTGTCCAGCACGTTCAAGAGGAAGCGGTCCAGGATGGGCCTTTTGCAGCCGGCACAGTGCACCATGGTCTTTGGTTTGGTCGGGTGAGGCCCGGAGAGAGAAGCGCAGGTAGAGCCGAGGGGATGATTCACCAAGACGACCGGCAGGAACTCCCCAGCCCCTCCAAAATGGGGAGACACACTTGGCAGTGCAAACTGAAACCCGCGCCGGAAAATCAGAGAGAGGGAGGAGGCTGATGAGGGTCGGGGGGCGCCTCGGTGGAGTGTGCAGCCCGACAGTCCCGGGGCCCCGGGGCACAGCAGCACCGCCGCCGCTCCTGGGGCGAGGAAAGAGTCTCAGGCGGGCGAGAAAGCGACTCTTCTGCCCAGAGCCCGCGAAGGAGTGAAGGTCACCGAGAACGGCGACGGGAACGGAAATAAATAAATAAAACGCAGTCGGAGAAGGAAGAGGACGACGCGGCGAGCTCGGCTTGCAGGGAAAGCGCCGCTGAGTTCTCTCGGGCTTGAGGTAGAGCTGTCAGAAGTCAAAGTGCATCTGCTTTTGTCGGGGTATGAGGGCGGGTGTGTGTGTGTGCAGGGCTGCCCGTCACCGGAATTTCCCCTCCTCTTTTTATAAAAACAGAAGAACCAAACGAGTCGGGAAGCTTTGGATCCTAAACTGTCGGCCTCGCGCAACGGGTCGGGACGCCCTGGGAGCCTGCGGTGGGCCTGGGGGAGGGGGCGGGGGCAGGCCGCGGGGGAAGGGAGGGAGGGAGGAAAGGAGGAAGATCTCGTTGTTGATTGTTGTTGTTACTTAGGTTTCCCCCCTTCTGGAGAAGTGTTTGTGTCAATCGAGAGTGAGAGGGACAACTCCGGGCGGACGCAGCCAGGTGCGCGCGCCCGCTCCCCACCGCCCCAGCCCCGTCACCTCGGCCCGTGGCCTGCCTGGCGGCCTCCGTCTCCTCGGGACGGCCCTCCCTGCGCCTGGACTCCTTCGGGGAGGGGTGCCGTCTGGCTCCTCACCGCGCCTGGCCGTGCATCGTGGCTCCAGTAGCAACTCGCGGCCGCCTGGGCGCGCAGCCCCACATCGCTCGGCCCACGCTCCAGCTGCCTGCGTGCAACCCCACAGTCTCTCGACTTTTCTTTTCCTTTTCCCCTCTTTTTTCGTTGTGATGGCAAATCTGGGTTTCCTTTCTAGCCTCTTTCCTTCCTTCCTTTTTTTTTTTTCTTTTCTTTTGCAGCGGGAGGAGTCGGGGGGAGGGGGAGTAGCTTGAAGAGCTTTTTAAAAAACGTCCTGGTGCAGCGGCTACAGTTCTGTGCGGCTGGAACAGCTCGGCACGGGCCGCCGCTCTCGCCTTCCGGGCCGCAGTTCGTTGTAGGCTGTCCCCGGACAAGCGTCCCTCTGTCCCTGGTCTCCTGGCCCAGTCCGCCGCCCCGGCGCGTCTCTCCCCAGTTCCGGCGGCTCGGTCACTGCTCCTGGCTGTTGGCTGGGCTCTGGAAGCCCCCTCGCCTTAATGCAGCGCCCGCCGACGTCACGGCGGTCTGCGACCAATCAGCGGCTCGCGGTCCCTCTGTAAACCATTCTGCATCCCCCGGCTGGGGAGAGTGCCGGGAGACCGCGTTTAGAGGATCAGTGGCGGCCGCAACCGCGGCCCGGCGCGGTGCGGGCGGCGGGCAGCGAGGTGCCCGGGTCCCCTGCTGCTCCGGTAAGGCGTCGGTTTCGGTGGGAGAGACTGAGAGTTGCGGGAGTAGGCGCAGGCCTGCCGGAGAGGGGCAGTAACCCCAGATCGAGCCTTGTTGGAGGTTGGGGTGCAGCTGGGTCCGGGAGCGGCCCAGGTGCACTCTTTGGCTTTGCAGTTCAGCGGGTGCTGGCTTTTTTTTTTTTCTCTTGCTTTCTTGGCCTAGAAGTTTGCCCCGGGCGCAGCGGTTGTCTTTGGGGGAGTTGGGCGGGGGAGGGCGTTTGGCAGCAGAATCTCCTTCCTCCGGTCCCTCCTTCTGTGCCCCCTCCCCCAATCCATCCAAAGTCCACAGGGTCCGGGTCTCTAGGAGATCTGGGTGTCTGTTTCCCGCAGCGCAGTCTTGGAAAGTTGATTCCGGAGGTTTCCTGGTGGGGCGGGGGAGACCGGAGGCGCGGCGCCGGGGCGGGGGAAAAGAGTGGGTGGGGAAGCGCCTCGGGTGAGGAGTTGCAACCCCGGCGAGAAGTTGAGAAAACTGTGATCCGGAGACACCTTTTCCATACAAAAACAAAAGACTAGGCGGGCAACCGTGGGGAAGTAGTGGCGGCTGGGGGGGATGGTGGTGGTGGTACTGACGGTGGGAACGGGGACGTCCTGGGGGCTCCACGGCGAGGCTGCAGGGGATTGGGGTGTGCAGAGTACGGGCCCGGCCGCCCTGTCCCCTTTTCCAGGCTCCGGGCTGGCACCAGCTTCCCCGGACAAGAGCAGAACAACCTCCGGTAGTTCACGTCTTAGGCAGCCTATACTTCCCTAATTTTCCTCAGGGTATAAACTAGGGACCACTGCCCACGGGGGCAGATTTTCCCAGAAGTAGGGGTCGGGTCCGGGTCCTGAGACTCTTAGCCTCGAAGAGTCACTCTAGTTCCGCGGCCCACACCCATCAAATACCAAATTCCGTTTCGACAGCACCATTTCTATGCCTAACTGGGACTTCTCCCCAAGTGAAATCTGAAGGTGGCAGGGCCGGGCAGTCCCGCATTTGCTCCTTGTTTTTGTTTTTAGGGGACAGGGGTGTTAGAAAGGCGCATTTGGCCCTAGTGTAGAAGGAAATAAGGATGGGCCAGCCAGCCAGCAAGGTCTAGCCGGTATTTTGAGAATGGCCTTTTGACCCCCCCACGCGGTGCTGGGTTCAGACATCTCACACAGGGCCGGAGCTAAGTTGGGGGAAATAAGCCCTGCAATGCAATTGTTATGATAGTGGCAGGCAAGGAAGCCAGTTCTTTGCAAAATGAAATACCCTCTTCGAACGAACCGGTTAGCCACTACAGTGAATTTGGTTTGCGCTCCGTGGACTGGGATTTTAGGACTCTGCCAACACGCTTTTCCCTCCTCTAAGCCTCCGCCCGCCCAGCCCTGCACCCCCGAGGCCCGCCGTCAGCCCCCGCCTTGCCGCCCGCGTCACCTTTTCATTGGAAGCCGAAGCCAAGACCGGCAGTGAGGCTCTTTGGCGCTCCGCCCATCTTGACCTCTGGGCGCGAGGGCCCTTTCGCCTTCTCCGCACCCCCTCCACACACACCTGGCCTCTGGCTCCCCACTGCGGGGAGGGCGGCGTTGGGGCTGGTTGTCTCTCGCAACAGCCCCCTACGCGGCTCTCTCCCAGGCCGGGACTCAGGGCAGAGCTGGGGATGCGGAGGGCGGTTCTCCAACCCGGCAGGCCGGCTTCGAAGGATGCGACTTGGCTTTGTGCTCCTCCCGCGGACCCGGCATTTCCAGGAGCCAGCCGACCCGTACGTAGCCCGTACTCCAGGACCGGGGGAGGCGCTAAGAGCTGCGTGGCGCGGGGTCCTCGCCTCCTCCACCCTGACCCGGAGGCACCTCCCCAGTTCGCCGCGCCGGGTGAGGCCCGCAGGAGGGGGTGGTCCTGTGAGCGGTCTCCACGCTCTCCCCACCACGCCCCCACACCCCCAGCTGTCTTGGTTCTCGCCGCCAGCGCCCTCGACTCAACCGCCCCTTTCTGGAATCTATAGCGGACCCTGTCCCGAGTGGCTCCACCCCGCCCCCGCCCCAGCTGGGCTCCTTCTCATGCAAAGCAGAGGGACCGCGGGGGTGGGGGGCAGTCGGCGGGGACTTACGGGGCGACAGCTGGACCCGGCTTCCGGCCCTTCCTGAACCCGAGGCCTGCCGCCTCCTTTCGAGTGGGCTGGAGGAGGTTTGCTGCAGCCGTTTGGGGGTGCGGGGACCTCGACGTGGGGACAAGAGGGTTCCCCCCTGCGGGCGGACTAGCGCGGTAAGGGAGTTGAGGGCGAGGGCAGGACGCGGACTCTAGGCCATCGGGCTCCGAGGTCCAGATGGCTCAGTGAACGGGTCCAGGGGAACTAACCCCGGTGTCTCGCAGGGCGTCGGGGAGAGCAACTCGAAGCGCGCCTCCTGGCTCCTGATTCTAGAAATTTAAGTCCAATTTTAACGCCTCCAAGGCGACCGCACAGTAGATTAATATGTTTTTTTCCCCATTTCCATTGAGCTTTTATTTTAAAATGTAATTGGTCGCAGAGACATGGAGAGAAAACTGACCGTCTCCGAAGCTTCTCAGCTCAGCTCTGCTTTTAAACCCATGTCTGCTCAGCCAAGAGCACCAACCTTGCCTCCTCGCCCTCTCCGCCACCCTTACTGCCTGCGTCCTGAAGTCCGCAGGCGTTTTCTCCCCAGAGCTCTCCACGTCTCCCACACCCACAGCCACGCACAGCGCCCGGCTGCCAGGTGGTGTGAATCCTGCACCGGGTGCCGGGAGGGGCAATCTGCTGCCCAGTCATCGCTCAGTGGCCGCAGAATCCTCTGAACCTCATCCCAGGCGCTCTTGGAAAAGACCCCAGAGGGCCCTGGAAGCGGCTTTCACATCACAGGTTTCTGCTATGAGAATCGCCTTGAGGATCAGCCCAAGAGGAGGGACCTGGCCCGGAAACGGGCCATGGGAGGGTTCTGCCAGCTCTTCCCAGACGCCCTGCAGTTGGGGGGGGCTGAAGGCTACCCCTCCTGCACCCCCTTTCTTCCCGCCGCCTCCTTGATTCCGAGCCCTACATGGCCACCCTCCCCGACGAGTGGCTTGGGAGGCCCAAGGACCCGAGCTTGCCGACAAGGTCGGCTGCTGTTGGTCCCGATAACGCCCACCGCCCCGACCGCTTCCCTCCTCGCCCAGGGCGCTCCTGTACAGCCCGCGGCCTCCAGAAATCGGCAGTGAGGCCGCGAAAGGGGGCGCCTGGGGGCGGATAGGGCTCTAGATGGGTACCTGCGCCGGGCCGGCAGCAATAGGGCGCGACCAGCCGCCACCTTCCAGGAAGAGGGAGGTGGGAGCGGGCCGGGTGCGTCCGGAACCCTTCCAGTACCGGAGGCCACGCAAACTCCGCACAGACTCGGTGAGGACGCCACACGTGCGACGCAGGAAGCTGGGATCTGATCCGACCTCTCCCCGCTCTCTCCTTGCCCTCTCTCGTTTGCTCCTGCCTCGGGTTGCCTTAATCTCACTCCAACACTCTCTCCTGGAAATGATCTACTTGCGTGTAGCACTTTACAGTTTTTATCGCAACCTGCCCAGAATCACATAGTAAGAGGGGGGATCGGTATTATCTCCTTACCGGGGAAGAAACCCAACTTAGGGGGTTTGCCTGAGATTCCTGGGTCAGTGCGCTACTGAAGGCGAGAAGTTTGGGGGTCTTGTCACCCTGCCCCTTTGTGTACTTGGCCCGGCCACGTTTCCAAGGCCCGGGTTGGGGGAGGTGGGGGACCTCGAGGCCGGTAAAAGGCAGCATCCGGCCGGGCCTTCACGGTGTGCGCTCGGGCTGGGTAAACAACGCCAGGCTTCTCACGAGGGCTTGGAGGCACCCTGGGCACGAAGAGGGGAGCCAGGTCGAGCGTGGTGATCTCAGATGCAAGTCAGCACCAGCGCGCGGAGCAAAGACAGGACATGGAGAGTCTGGGACGGAGAGTCTGGGCAGGACAGAGAGGGAAAGACAGAAGTGAGGGCAGGGGGATGGGAACAGCGAATAAGGGCAGAAACCCAGAGGAAAACAGAGAAGGACTGTGGAAAAGTAAGCGGGAAATAAAAGGAGGAAAGACATACTGGGGGAAATGCGTGGAGGAGTGGAGGAAAAGAAACCCAGCGACAAAAAAGGCGGCGGGGAGAGGCTCAGAGCCCAGGACCCAGCAGGTGCTGCGGGCGGGTCCTGGCAGTGACTGGAGGGTGTCTGGTGTGTGACAGTCGGGATCGCGGGCAGGAGAAAAGGAGGCAGCCTTTTTGGTGGGAGACTCAGAGCCCGTGGAAAAGCGTGTGAGCGGCTCTGGGCAGGAATCCAACAAATAAATAAAACGTCTAAGACAGCGTGACGACAATGTGTATTTGGGTGCGTGCCCGTGTTCCTCTGAACACACTCACACCCGGTAAGGAAGACAAACGGGGCTCGTGCCTCCGAGTAATTAATCCTCTCACTAATTGACTCTCTCCCCTTACCTGATGGTGGTGGTCACTGCTGATATCTGGAGAGACATCAGGTGGGGAGAGAGAGAGAGAGAGACACCCCAAAGCTAACCATCTTTGGGACTGGGATTGAGTTCTTTCTGGACTTGGCAGCTCTAAGCCCCCCCTTTTGGGGGACAGAGTTCCATAGATGTTGCTGCCTCACCAGCCCCTCCATGTTTGCATTAATAAAGCTCTCCTCAGATTAGGGGTGCCCAGGAGCCCTACACACACACACACACACACACACACACACACACACACCCTTCATCAGTCTCAGAGGCTGAAACCACCCACTGCCCCTCTGCTGGACATTGCCTACCTCCAGGCAACACCAAAGCTCCCCACTCCCTGTTGTTTCCCCAGGAGCCCAGATCCTGCACCCCCTTCTTTCAGTCACTACTTACACTTCCCCGACCTGGGATGTGTCCTGCAGCCCCTAGCAGAGCAGGCGAGGTTTCCAATGAGTTAGGAAGCAGCAGGAGGGATGAGGTCAGGGCAAGGATGGTAAGAAACGTCTGGGGACAAACCCACTCAGACTTGGGTGGAGGGACACAAGAGGGGAGCAACACACACCTGGCAGGAGTGGGGCCTCTGGGGACAGAGGAGAAAAAAGGTGGCCACTATGTACCGTGGGAGAGAGTGTCAAGTGTGTGGGAGGGCAGGAAGGTGACCATGTCTGTGACTACGAGGGCGACGGTTCTGTCTCTCTGTGTGAGCACAGGGAGGGGCCCCTCTTATTTTCCCCACAGCACCCTCAGTTCTCAGGACTGGGGAAAGAGGCAAGGGAGAGAGGGTTGCACTGGGACGAAACCTCTGGTAGCTGAGTTGGCCCAAAGGGGCCCGAGGCCCACAGTCTGTCTTATGATGCAGATTTGAGGCTTGGGTGTGGGAGGTGAATGTCAACTCTCACCCCTTCGGGGTGGCAGCTTTGCTCTGTTGGCTCCTTAGAGGCTAAATAATTGCTGAGATCCATAAACCACCCGGTCTAGGGAGAGGAAAGCGGGGAGGGCTGTTCCTCAGGAAAAAAAAAAAGCACTCCCCCCACTAAATACATTTTTAATTGTCCCTTGGGAACATTTGTACATTTGACCAAAGCAAATCCCCAAGCAGTAACAGCAAAATCCGTTCTAGGGGCTGGCAGTCTGGAGAGAGTTGGAGGTCTGGAGAAGAGGGAGGTGGGGAGAGATGGCGGGCATGTAGTTGAGAAAGTGAGAAACTTGGCTCTTCTCTCCCTGTTGCCGTCATGCTTTAGAAAGAAAGTGGAATAAAGTGGAAAGAGGAATAAAGTTCCAGAGGAAAGAAAGAGAAGGGCATATAGAAGGCACATCCAAAGCAGAAAGGAAAGAAAGTGAAGAAGAAAGAAAAAGACAGGGAGGTGGGGGGCACAGACGATAATAAAACAGGGTGAAGGCGGCCCCAGGAGGCTGGGCCTCAGTCCCAAACCATCCGTCTTCATTGTCTCCGTGTGTGCAAAGGCAACTCCGGCATAAGGAAAAGCCACTATTGGAGCTGTGGCTTTATTTTATATCCTATACATCAGGAGGGAGGCAAAGCTTTATTTTCGCCAAGAGACAGATATTTTATTTCTCTCTTACGGTTTTATGTGTGAGAGATGTCAGGTTGCCACAATGGATGGCTAATGCATAGGCAAGAGGAAACCGTGTTGGCATGCTGTGTGTCATGGGGTCTTGGGGGGGTGAGCAGGCCTGGGATTTAGGGCTGATGGGCCACTCTGGGGGATTTCTGCTAAAACATCTCTCTTCATAAATCCAGAAGCATGGTCAGCTCAACAGGGAAAAGAAGGAGTTTTAGAGGGAAAAGAGTTGGGCTTAGTAATAAACGGAACACACAAAGGAACCGCTTACCTTCCAACAGGGGCAAGGCAGCCCCGTGGAAATGCCAAGATCCACGTCGAAATACACATGTGCCATTCACAGGGAAGTATTTTCCTATAGAATCCAATGTCAGTTTGCTTCTTTGTCCCATTTGTTATTTTCCCACTCTTGTTTCTCCCTTCACCAGGAATCTTTTTTCACCTCCTCAGAGCCTGGAGTGGGGGGAGAACTATTAATTTGCAAATCATCTGATCTGTGAAGGGATCAAGATGCCTGTTTTTCACCACTAAATCCAATGTCTTGAGTGGACACACGTGTGCACACATGAGCCCGCCACGCTGTGAATCCTGGGAGTGTAGGTGCCAGATTTGAATCCAAGGAAAGCACCTCCCACCCTGGCCCCGTCCCCTGGGACCTGTGGCCGAATTAAGCCTTAGATCCCAAACTGCATAATGTTCATATTTGTAAACCTGGAGAGAAGGGGGAGTGAAGAGACAAAGACAGCAGGGAAGCATGTTCACTAGTCTCCTCCACTCCCAGCCTCCACAAACCATTTCCTGTGAGAGTAGCTTTTACTCATTCTCATGTCCTACTCTTGTAATTTTTTGCTTTCTTGGTTTACATCCACAGTGGAGCAGAAAGGTGATCATGCCATTTCCCTCTTTTCAGAGGATGGGAGGCAGCACAGGGTCTCTGGACAGTGAACATGAGGATCTGGCCACACTGTCCTTAGCCGTGACCTTTGGGGAATACATTTAACCTTTGGGGGCATCAGTTTCCCCATCTGTAATCCGAGGGAATTTGGCTACATAATTGCTCAGGTTCCTTCCAGCTCCGACCTCCTCTGACCCAATGAGATAATGTGTGGAAACATTTTGTAAACGCTAAAGCTGGAGGAATGCCAGGGATTATTATTACGATTCTAATCAATCCTCTTTTCTCCACGTGCATCTTGGCTGGTTAGCGCCAGCAAGCAGGCTGAAGAGGACCGACAGCGAGAAAGCGCGTAGCAGAGGTGGAAAAGCTCTGTGCCATGGACAGAAAAAAAAACCTCTGTCTCTCCAGAAACATTCTGTCTCTAGGCACTCCCACCCCCCAGGCCTGGTGGGAAGGAGTGGGGAGGGAGAGGAGGCCTCACTTGGTAGGACCCATTTCAGTTTGAATGCAGGCAGAGAGTGTATTTCTTCCAAAGCATCAGTTTTGTCTCCAAGTAACTGACATAGGAACCTGATGTGAAGGCGATTTGCAATTGTTTGTTCCAGGAAGAAAGGAAAGAGCAAGGTGTAGCTGATTAGCAAGTTAATTATTTCAGTACCCCAAGGGTTCCAGCGTGGTAGTGGTAAGTTGTCCAGCCCTGGTGTAATTTCACAGTCCGTGCATTTCCTGGGGAGCACCTGGGGTGCCCAGGTCTGTCTCTCTCTCTCTCCCCCCGTCCACCTGCCTTCTCTCTTTCTGACACACCTAGGGAGCTGAGTAGGGGCTGGGTGGTAGATGGTGTGGCATATATATCTGGCCTAGGCTGCAGGTGGGGCGCTGAACAGAGAATGGGGTGGAAGCCTCGACCTCTGCCGAGTGTTTAATTATCTGGCCCTTCCTTCTTCTTAAAAAAAAATCTGTTGTTGAATAAGTATTAATGAGGCAGGTTATCAGAAAGTGGAGTTGCTGTGAGGTTATTTCCCCAGACTTAGCATGGAAAGAAACTGGGTTGGAGGGGCCCTTTTTCCTCTTACCTCCTCCCAGCCCTGGATCACTCTCTGATGCTCATCTTTGCTTTCCCAACTCTGGCCACAACTTGGTCTGCGGTGGTTTCCTCCAATCTCCCTTTAAGATCTGATTTCCCCTTGGGGGAGGGGAGGGAGGATTGTGTGGTCAAACAGGACACCTCCTTCAGAGAGATAAGTTGGGGATGTGAATATTAGGTTCAAAATGAGCAGCTTCTGTTGATCTCTGCTCTCTGGGCTGGTAGCGCTGGCCCCCTGCTGCTCCTCAAGAGATGGGGAGGGCTCTGTAGTACTTAAGAGTGGTCCCATCTGCTCAGACTTGCCTTTCATAAGGGGAGGGATTTATGCAGTGTCCTTGTGCACAGACCTGGGATTTGACTGAAAACCATGGGCCTCTGAGAATATTACCGAACGCTAAAGTGTTCAGCCATGGAGATGATTCATGATTTGTCTGCATGGACGTGTCCGTGCGTGTGTGTGTGTGTGTGTGTGTGTGTGTGTGTGTGTGTGTGTGTGGAGGGGCACACACATTGATGGGTGCTTTTCCCCATTCTTACTTCTAATCCAAACATTAGGAAACTTTCTTTTTTCTATATTCACTCAGGAGCCAGCCCACAGCATTAGGCTCTGGAGACCTCAGCGTGTGAAGATGGTACAGTACTCTTTGGTGCTGGCACTGAAGCAGGTTGGCTGATATCACTGCTGGCGGAGAGGGGCCGGGGGGCTGTCTGGAAAGATAGTTCTGATGACTGCTTTGCTGCAGGTGGCAGAGGATTTGGGGAGTACGGGGGGGTGGGGGGCAGTTCTAATCACTGTTCCAATTAGGCTACTTGTCTTTACCTTACAGGCCTCTGGAGTCTCAGTCGGAGGGAAGTTACACAAACTTAGAACACAGGAAGGCAGGTGTAGGGAGTTCCTTGTCTCAATCTTGGTAGGGCCAAACCAAAATGAAGCCCACAAATGGTAAGAAGAGATCCCAGAGAACAGGGCTTGGAGGTTCCACATGGGATCTTGACCTCTTTTCATGGCCCAGTGGCTGGGCAGGGAGCATTTCCCGCTTGGGTGCCCCTCAGTGGTGGTTCTCCCATTTTCTTGCTCATGTTCTAGTTTGGACCCCAGCCTTCCCAGCTCTCGAGATTTTCTTTTCTCTCAGGCCATTCATAATTTAGCTGACGTTTTAGGCCATCGGTCAGCCACGTTTTGAAAGGGGAGCTGGTGGGCCTGTAACTATGTGCAAGGTTGTTTTCCTTTGGGCTAAAGAGAGGATATTGTTTCTCCTTAAGAAAGAGAAGCAGGGAACCACTTCTATGAATCTCTTAATGAAGGATTTACTTCCAATTTGATAAGTTCAATGCTCTTTTTACTCACTCTGAATGAATAACTGCGTCAGTCAACCCAAGGGGCTGTAAAACCTACAAAGATACTTTCTTCGGCCTCCCTATTTTAACACATGCTGGGGCTTGAGCCTGCCTCTGACAGACTGGGGAGGAGTAGAAACATTCCAGAGACCAGGTCTTAGAGTGTTATCTCTTCTCCCACCCCAAATCCTCACCCTTCACTTTATCTCTCTTCACCACAAATGCAGAGACCTCCTAGGGAAGTGTGAAGGGATGGGTTTTAATCAGGTTTGGGGAAGGAAGGGGACTAAGTTGAGCCCAAAGAAAGATGGGGACTGTTGGAACTTTTAGATGATGCCCCTCTGTTACACTTCTCATATGTTGTATATTATATCCTACAAATTATGCATTTGTGGCGGTAATCTACAGCGTGTACGTGGTGTTTGCCAAACCTGCTTGGCCGAAACAGTGTTAAATAAAATTGTAAGAAATGCTACCGGGCCTTGCATGGCTTATTTAATTCTATCAATGATAGATACACGATGTTAATGTGTAGCATCTCAGTTGGCACAATATCATGTTTTGTTTATATATGCCAGATACATCTAAGCATGAAAGATACAGTTTTTCCACACATACATTTCCCAGTGATTCCTTAGGAGAAATGTGATGAAAACAGCAGAAACCTTTTCTCTCCACATAAACTTGTACCGCAAACACACAGACGGCCAGGCACACATACTCATATGGCCAGCTGGCCACGTACCTATTGTTATATACAGGCCTCCACCAGTAAATGCAAATGTAGATTCTGTAAACGTAGATGCAGCTTTATACGCTAGTACACAATTACAGACACATATAGCAGCATTTTAGACTCTCTGGTACATTTACACGTATCTCCTCCCACAACCACCCTGCTGTACAGACAGATGCTGATGCGAACATGTGTACCATCCCGCATGTGGATAGTTACATGTCCACATGCAAGTGTTCTCAGTGAGAGTGCACACATGCCTGGAAGGACGCGTGCCCACACGCAGGAGAGTCCTCTCCACATAAGTGTGAATCTATGTATATGTTCACATTTGCACATACACACACTCCCACACCCCTGCTCCTGGGTATACACTGACACTCCATATGGCCAAGGGCCACAGCCGCCCTGTTGCTCTCCAGACCTGGTGGACATTGTCTGAATTGCATGTTTGCCTTGGATGAGCCCTGAGGCCTTCAGGATGGGAGGCCAGGAGAAATAGGGTTAAGATGCCAGCCCGCCCGGCCTCTGATGAAAATAATACGAAAATGTGGGGCTGGCATGAAGGGGTTGGGTAGCTGGTCTCTGCAGAAAGAGATGCCTCCAAAAGAGGATCAATCTGTTGTTTGCTCATGTAACAAATGAGGCAGATATCTGATTGGCTTCTGTGGTCCTGGTTCTGCTGCCAGTGATCTGTGTGAGCCTAGGTAATCTGCTCGCTGGGCCTCAGTTTCTACATCTGTTAATTGAAGTATTGGCCTAGACCAGTAGTTCTCAACCCTGCCTACATAGTAGAAACATCTGGGGAGCTTTTACAAAATAAAACACCTGGGCTCCACCCCAGACCAATCAGATCAGAATCTCCGGAGGTGAGTACCTGGCATTTCATTTTTTAAAAAGTGCCCCAGGGAATTCCCTGGTGGTCCAGTGGCTAGGACTTGGTGCTTTCACTTCTGGGGCCCGGGTTCAATCCCTGATCAGGGAACTAAGATCCCACAAGCCAAGTGGTACGGCCAGAAAAAAAAGAAAAAAAGTGCCCCAGGTGATTCTATGTTCAATCAATGTTGGAATCCACTGGCCTAGATGCTCTCCAAGGCCCTTCTAGTCCTAAAACTCTATGCCATGGAGGACCTTTTAATTTATAAAGCACTGTGCTGGGCACCAGGGTACTCTGCCGAAAGTTCTAATTCACTTGTATAAGATCATAAAAAGTCATTAAAATTATTCTTCTTTCTGTTTAGGAAGAGGATAATTTTTTTTTTTTTTTTTTTTTGCGGTACGCGGGCCTCTCACTGCTGTGGCCTCTCCCATTGCGGAGCACAGGCTCCAGATGCACAGGCTTAGCTGCCTTGGCTCACGGGCCCAGCCGCCCCGCGGCATGTGGGATCTTCCCGGACCGGGGCACGAACCCGTGTCCCCTGCGTCGGCAGGCGGACTCTCAACCACTGCGCCATCAGGGAAGCCCAGGAAGAGGGTAATTTTTGAACAAATTCTATTTATGCTGGAAGAACTCAGGACTGCGTTTCCAGCTCCCTCTTTGTTCCCTTCCATCTTTGTTCCAATCTTCCATATATTAATTATCTGCCATAGATGCAAATAGTATAAGCGGGTCCCTGATAAATGTGATCGATACCTTGTTAACTGCACGTATTTCCTGTCTAGCTCCTCACCCAACCTGTCAGGTAGCATGGTATTTTTAGTAGGGTAAATGACGAGGCACAGGTCTCCTGGGGAAAGTCCCCCTGCCCCAGCCCTGAGTCAGAGAACACCAGCCCCTAGGCCCATGCCCCAGTTCTGGAGGCTGGTGTGCTAGCTGAAGAAGAAGCCTTGAGCTGCGTGTCCTAGAAAGCTGCTCTCAGACTTGGGCCTTTGGGAATCCTACCTTAATATTCTGCAACCACAGTTCCCCAGGCAGAGCCAGTCCCTCTCGAAAACAAATCTGCTCACAGCCACACCTGCTGGAAGAGGCGGAGACCAGCTGAGGCATCTCAGCCACGTGGCAAGCAGGAGGCAGAGACGAGGCGACGCGGCTGCCGCCTGTGGGCCCCTTTCTCAGTTGGAGGATGCTTAACAGAGCGTAAGGGAGGGGCTCTGCCTTTCACCTGGGTGGGATGGAGGAGGAGGTGTTCATTCTGGACGCAGAGCTCCTACTCCTTCATCAGTGCTGTCATTCACTCAAGTCCAGGTTAGGGGTCTCCCGGAGAGACTCAGGACGGAGTCTGCTTCTTGCTCTTTCCCACAATCTCCCTCTCTCTGTAGCTCTGCTGGCCGGCCCAGGAGGCAAGCCAGGCTGGGTTGATCTTTCTCCTGAAGGCGTTTGGACTAGTTTTCTTCCTTCGGAAGGTTGTCCCAATGCACCTACCGTTGCTCTACTGTCCAGGTGAGCACTGGAAGCCGTGATGGGCCCAGAGAGCCCTGTGGTTTGGGCTCTCACCCTCTCATCCGCTCATGCTTGTTTTTTCAATTGCCTCGATTTTTCCTTCTCCTTCATTTTGTCTCCTTTCATTTTCTCCTCTGACGACATACCAAATCTGGTCTCGGCCCCCAAGGGGGGCCTGCACACAGGGCAAGAAATGTTGCCGATCACAGTGGACATCTCAGGTCCTGCCCAGTCCTTTCCCCCCTCTCCTCACCTTCCCTCGCGGGGAGGCCGGACTTGGTGCCAAGGAGGGAGCCCCAGACGCAGCTCAGGATCCTCGGATTCTAAATCTAGATCCAGAGCCCAGCTTCCCATGCCTGTGCCCCTTCCCAGGGCCCACCTCCCATTGGGCCTGGGGAGCGTCACACCCCAGGATGTGATGGATTCCCCAGCCACCTTCAAAGGACTCCACATTTGTTTGCAGTGCAGACCTTGAATCCTGCTCTGGTCATAAATGTTGTTTATTTTGACTAGGACCAACTGAAAGGGGACTGGGGGTTAGGGAGGGCAAAGAGAGGATTCCATAGGGAAGATCATAAAACCATTAGCAGGGCAGGGCTTTCAGGGGTCACAGGATCATAGAATTTTCTGGCTGGAAAGAACATAGGCCATCGGGAAGGTCAGAGAAGGCCCCTTTTTCAGCAAAAGGCCTCTAGGGGCCATACAGGGCTAGGGTGGCGGGCTTTGGGCCTCTTTCTAGAAAGTGGACACAGGGTGTGGAGGCATGACCCCCCAGTAACCTTACACCAGGTGGGGGAGGCCTATAGTTGCTGAACATGATGGATTTGCCCTCTCAGTGGGAAGAACCAGTTGCTTGAATGCACATTGGAGCCCCTTGTTCCGGGGAATGGGCACAGCTCCGGGTAAAGGAAATAAAATCACCTCCCATTCTGCTCCTACCATCATTTTGAGCAGCTAGTATGTACCAGGTACTATGCTTGATGCTCTTCCAGTACCTTCAAAATAATTCTGAAAGAGATGTTATCTCCATTTTGCAGATAAGGCAGTTGAAGCTCAGAGAGGGGCGCTGGGTTGCCCAAGGTCACACAGCAAGTTGGTGGTAAGACTGGGATTAGACCTGAAGAATTCAGATTCTTTAAGCCTAATCGCCTTTCCATTTCCCCTCCCCTCTCCTCCCCTCCCCTCCCCTTCACCATCTGCTATGATCTGGTCCCCTGCAGCCTCAGAGATGGAATGGGAGCAGGGCTCCGTTCCCTTTCAAGGTGATGTTGGGGTTGAGGAAGCTCACCTCTAGTAAAGGAAGAAGAGCAGCCTTGGGCTCCTTGCAGTCCCTGGCACAGACCTGGCTCACTCTACCGAGAACATGCACCCATAAATCCAGCCACAGTCAGGAAACCATCTTGATTGCCCTTTACGTGCTGTGAGGCTTAGAGCAAGTCACTTCACCTCTCTGAGCCATACTTCTGGATCCATCTCCAGACCTGAGGTCTTCATGGGAGGTGAGGGTCGGCAGAGGTGGTAGCAAGCTGTTCCCCTTTGAGCCCCCCTTTGGTGTAAGAGCTCTAGGGGGGTGGGGGGAGATGAGACTTGGTTTTGCCCTCAAGGCCGACTCAAATCACAAAAAAGGCACCTCCAAAGCAGGCAAGGCAAGGCTCACTGAGATCCCTGCTGAGAATGCAGGAGGCTGAGAGCCAGGGCAGTGGCTGGGCTGTGAAGAGGCAGCTTAAGCAATGAGTTCTCCCCTGATCCCCTGCCTGTGTAATCCAGTCGCTCAGAGAATGGAAAATCCCCTTCCTCTAACCCTGCCTCCTTCTCCACAAAGGCCTCCTAATAGGGCTGCCAGGTTTGGGGTGTTAATCTGCTCAGACACCACTCTGGGAACAGGTTGCCTGGGCTCCCAGTCCCAGCTGCCCCTCAGTGGGAGATGGGGAAGGCTGGTGGAGGGTCAGGGGCCCTAGCACTTGGGGGAGGGTCTCCTGCTGTCTGGCCTGTCCAAAGGATCAGGGACACTCATGGGCCTCTGTGATGAGGGGCCTTCAGGGATGGAGAAGGGAGGTGGGCAGGAGGGCTGGGTCCTGGGGCAGAGGTGCCTTGGGTGGGACTTGTTATTAGACAGCCCCATTATTTCACCCACCACACTCCTTTCATTTTTATTTGAAGACAGCTCCCTCCCCAGCACCTTCACCTCCCCACCCCCCTACACTTTCACTCATCCATCCCCTGAGCCGCTGACAGCTGCCCTGCGGGTGAACTCCAACCCTCCTTCGGCTGGAGAGATACTGGTGGGGGGCTCAGGCCAGAGCGTGGCCCTTCCAGCCCCCCCTCCCCCTACACACATACTCACTCCCTCAGGGTAGTGCCACCTTGGCTCCATGAATCAGACCCAGAGAGGAGAAAATGAAGGAGGCGAAGAGTAGGCAGGAGAGCCGGGAGAGGACGGAGAGAGAAGAAATGGTGCAACGGGGGAAGGAGAGGAAGGAAACAGAAAACAGAGAAGCAGGAGTGAAAGAGGAAAAGGGAGGGCATGGAGGAGGAGAGAGAGAGAGGGAAAGAAATCAAGAAGGTGGAAAAGGAGGAGGAGAAGTGAAGGAAGGATGAAAGGAGGGAGGGCAGCGGCTGGAAGACTGGGAAGAACTAGGGCATCACCCTGCATGGTGGGGGCAGTGGGAAGACGGACAGGGATACTGGACGGGGCGGAGGGGGCTACACAGGCAGGAGGGAAGCCAGCGGTCTCTCCACAGGCGAGGGAGGAGGCTGGATGGAGCCTCGCCCACCAGCTCCCACCTCTGGGTGAAGCTTAGTTACTGCAATGCCTCTGACCACATCAGTGGCTAGCCAGACCATAATCACGGGGGTCTCTGGCTTGGGGTGGTCAGAACTGTGAGGACCATCCTGTCCCCTCCCAGGATGGTGACGGCTTCTGCCCGGTCAGCATGGCCATGCCCACCTCATGCCTGCAGCCTCCATCCTGCCTGCTCCTCTTTGGTTACAGTGCCCATCGGGAGTTGGTCCTAATTTGGGGTTTTTTTTTTGCTTTTTTTTTGCTATATGCAGGCCTCTCACCACTGTGGCCCCTCCCGTTGTGGAGCATAGGCTCCGGACGCGCAGGCTCAGCGGCCATGGCTCATGGGCCCAGCCGCTCCACGGCATGTGGGATCTTCCCGGACTGGGGCACGAACCCGCATCCCCTGCATCGGCAGGCGGACTCTCAACCACTGAGCCACCAGGGAAGCCCTAATTGTTGGGTTTTATGATGTTATGAGGGACTGAACCTTAAAGACTTTCCACCCCCCCTCACTTTACAGGTGGGGCACTGCACCCCGGAGAGGGGAAGAAACCTGCCCACGGTTACACTGTGAGCCCCGCCTTTCTAACCTCATGCCGAAACAGCCAAAGAGGAAAGGGGCAGCGTGGCATCTCTGTAGAGGGCCTGGCTCTCTGTCTTCAGTCCTCTCTGCTGGGAACGCTACTACAGTGTTTTGGGTCCTAGATGAGGGAAACGTTTGTGATTATGAATAGTTACCTTATTCTGAGTACTGCTATATGCCAGGTACTTTGGCACACATTATTCTGTCGGGTGGATATTCTATGTCCTGCCTTTACAGAGAAGTAAACCCAGGCCCAGAGATGTTAAGCAACTTGCTCAAAGTCACACCCCTAGGAACTGGAGCTGGGATTTGCTCCAAGCCCACGCTGAATCTCTAATGCCTCGCTCTCTCTTGGGTGATGACGGCTAATGCCCTCTACCCTCATTCTCCACCTCCTCATACTCTAAGGATTAGAGCTGACCCCACCCCCCTTGCCATATGGGACTGATGTTGTCATGGAGAATGCAGCTGGGTGAATCCCTCTGACCAGGTACTATTGACTCCCACCAAAGACCCCACAAGGACAAGGGTAAGACCCCCCGGGACTCTGTGTGATTTATCTGGTGGTACTGCCATTTTATGGGATGGGCCAAAGAGGTGTCAGGAAGCAAGTTTGCTGTAAATCTCCTTTTGCTGCTTCCTTTCCCTCTGTATGTTCCCTCCTGGGTGGAATATGTTCAGAGCTAGGGACTTGGGCCTTGGGTTCAGGCTTGGGGTGGAAAGGCAAGGGCTAATACATCTTCCTGCTATGGGATCTGCTAAACGTGTGTGTGTGTGTACACATGAGCTACCCACGCTCCATCACAAGCCTGCACTGTGTAGTCCACAAAACCTTTATTAAGATCTCCACAGTGCTCCAATAGTTCTGCAGACAGCACGCTGCCTGCACTAGGAGTGTGTTGTTGGGACCAACCCATAGGCTGGTGCCCCCTGCGTGCCTCCCTCACTGGTGGGCGTTGAGTTTCTGAATCAAGCCAGGAACCTGGGAGCAGAGCCCACGTGGGAACAGATGTGTGACCCACGTGCAATGCCTCTGAGGATGGGAAGAAGGAGGTGCTCCCCACAAGGTGGTAGGTCATGGGGTAGCTGGAAAGGAACCTGCTCGTGGGTGCCTTTTGAGATTGGTGGGGCGGGCGGGGCAGGGGCAGGTAGGAGGGCTCCCTAGTTGAGCTACTGGGGAAGCCGTCTTGGCCTCCAGCCGAGAGAAATGGAGCAAGGTGCTGCAAATCTGACTTCTCACGTGTGCAGGGCCTGGCGCATCTACATCTCCTGGCTGGGGGCGTCTGTACCAGGGGGCGAGCCCAAGGTCACATACCAAGAGCACTGACGGAGGCTGGTGCACCATCTCCCCCTTCACACCTCTCCCCACATCAAGGGCTTTCAGGGCTCTGAATACTGGGCTGTTTGTTCTGAGGTAAGCTTGGCCAGCTCAGCTGCCAGCAGATGCTGGCTGCAGCCAGAAGCCTAGAGACAGCTCAGCCCAGGGAGGGAGGAGGAGGGGGAAGGAGAGGGAAGGAAAGAATTGAGTAGGGGAGGAAAAGAAGGGGACAGGCTAGGGAAGGCCTTTCCTGACTTGTTTCCCCCAACACACAGGTCTTTCCCTCTGCTGAACCCCTTCCCCGATCACAGGGCTCCTTATGTAGGTTCTGGTGGCCTTCATTACTGTCCCCCTCCTTTGCAGGGGAATTTCTCCAAAGAGTCTATGGCACCTGGAGGATATGTCTTGGGCATCCCATACCTCTCCATGGTCCCAAGTCCAGTGTGCAGGACCTTAGGGAGGGCTCAGTGAGTCCTGGCTAAATGAACCCAGAAGAAAAGAGGAGATGTCACCCTTTGAGCGAATATCAGGTCACTCTCCCACCCATCCTTTCTCTGCTCCTCTCCTGGCTGCCCAAACCAGGGCTGCACTGTGTCTCCCGTTAAATATATGGAATTATCTATTACAATACTTCAATATTTATTACATTGATTTCACTTTAAATGCTTTGTAAATCATAGCAAAAAATAATGGCCTTCCAACAGAGAGTCATATACCGTAATCAACTGGAAGAAAGTCGGCATTGTAATTTAAAATAAAAAAATCCTTATGTGAGTCTCTCGTTTAAATTAAGAGACAGGACGTGATTCAAATAATAAGACCCAAGTGAGGCTGGTTTTTCTCGGCAAATTAGTAGAGGTTTTAACTGGAACTGAAAAGGTGTTAAGGTGGAACACTGACCTTATTAGACCTTAATTATTTTCTGTTGTTACTTTCCTGGAGCACAGGTGTTTTTTTTCCCCCTGAAGTGGCCATGTTAAGCTTCATCTCAGGAACTTTGTCTTTAGAGAGATATCACTTATCAAGAGGCATTAGTGGGATAAAGAGCAGACACTTCGCCTGTGTTCCTTTTCTCCAACCTAGAGTTTCCTGGGCACCTACGACTCCTGGTTTGCAGGCAACATTCTTGTCCTTGAAAACGGAGGATTCACCCCGCTCTGTCCACAGCTTCTTCAGCGTCTTCACCCAGCCTTCTTAGTGGCAGCCTCCTCCCGCTAGAGGTATCCTCTGCCAGCTGGTAGCGCCAGCGTCCATCTGGCCGGGAGAGAGGAGGGGACATGTGCATGCACGCACGGTGCGTGCGGGCGCATGTGTGCGTGCGCGCATGCGCCTGCTGGCGGGGGGCGGTGGGGACGCAGCAGGTGGTGTTTTCCTCATCTTTCAGTGCAACCTTCCTGCTCTACCTTCCATGGCCAAATGCGGCTGATCATCGGTCCCAAAGCTAGCCAGGCCCAGCCCAAGATGTCCACGGCACCTGGAGATGAAAATGGAGCAAATGCCATCCCCTCTAAACGGAAATAATGCAAGTTAATGGCCCAGCACTGTGACTGGCACGTGGTGGGCATCCGGTAGTGGTGGTTCTATTTTTGCTGGAAGGAGACACAGTCAGAAAAGGGTCTTTTCCGCTTGTTTCCAGACCCCCCTCAATATCTCCTACTGGCCCTGTGGTGGGGTGCAGAGGTGGGGAAGAAATATTGAGCCCCAAGAAGGCCCCATGCAGACATCCATTACACAGCCGCACACCCCTCCTGGAATATAACCCAGCTGAGCTCTTTTTATTAAACACAGCCCTCTCCGTTCCTCCCACTGGCCTCCTAATCAACTGATTTGATCAGAGCAAGGGAGAGCTTTTCCCCTGGTCTGGTGTCTTGGGGACCATGCCTCGTGGTTCATCACTATCCAGGAGAAGGTTGGGGTAGGGGGGAGGATGCTGTAGAGAGATAGGAAAGGACCCAGTGGGACCCATTTAGGCCATCACAGGTGGAGGGATCCCCAAAGGAAGAGGGAAATCAAGGCTTCTTTTGTTGCCTGTCAGCTGTGAATGTCGAGACAGAACCTGTATGCTTCGGAGGAGATCCAAAGTCCTAGAACATAAGGTCTGAAAAGGGTCATCTAGGCAGGCTCTCTTGCTTTATAAAGGGGACTGTAAAGCACTTTGAAATGATTGAACACCCTGCCTGTGGGTCCATGGGGGGCCGAGTTGAGATGGTGACGGAGAGGACAAAAGCTGCAGGGATGTGGTCTCTGGCCTGGGGGAGGCCTGCATGAGCTGAAGGGGTCCTGGAAGCCTGGTGTGCAAAGCTTCACCTTGGGCCAGGCTCGTCCTGGCACACGTGGGCCAATCCCTGCTTCCGGCCAGCTGGAGTGACCCTTTCTGGACCCTACCATGCCTCTCATCACAGGCCATGGATGAAGGAGGATGCAACAAGAGGAGCAGAGGTCAGGGCTCAGCAGCTGCGTGACCCAGGAAGCACTTCCCTTTCTGAACCTATTTCCTCCCTGCCCTACTTACTTAATAAGGCATGGGGGAGATAAGGAAATGACTTGATGTAGATTTAATCAGACTTTCACTTGTGGGCTCATATTGAGTATTGCCTTCTTCTGTCCTACCTTCCCTGTGGCTTAACTCCAAATTCTGCCCTGCCAAGGAATGGGACAGGGGAGGAAGCTTAATCCTCCCAATAACATGACTGTAAGATAGGTAGATCCGTATATTATTGTACCCATGGGACAGATAAATAAACTGAGGCCCAGAAAGATTAAGTTCCCTGCCCTCCCCTCTCCCCAGCTGCTAAGAGGCAGAACTGGGATATGAACCCAAGTCTCTCTGACTCTAGATACATCAGATCAATAATCAAGGGGCTTCCCTGGTGGCGCAGTGGTTGAGAGTCCGCCTGCCGATGCAGGGGACACAGGTTTGTGCCCCGGTCCGGGAAGATCCCACATGCCGCGGAGCGGCTGGACCCGTGAGCCATGGCCGCTGCGCCTGCGCGTCTGGAGCCTGTGCTCCGCGACGGGAGAGGCCGCAGCAGTGAGAAGCCCGTGTACCACAAAAGAAAAAAAAAAAAAAATCTAGATACATCAGGGCAATAATACATGAGGGAATGTGAGCACCACGAGTGCGGGGATTGTAGATGTTTTGTTCACTGCTGTCTCCCCAGCCCCTGGAACAGTACCTGACACACAATGAACAACAGATATTTTAAAATAATGTCAACTTTAATGGAAGGTAGCAAAGTGAGTTAGGAATGACCACTTTATTGGGAGCTAGATCCTATATCACAGTTTCATGAAAGTTTCTGTGGGGTGGAGAAGTTGGGGTAGCATTTCACTGTCCATGGTATCTCCTTCTGGCTGTTTTTATATCCGGTTACCACCGTGACAGTGGTTTAGGCCCCGGGTAGTGGTTAAATAGAAAGGAAATAAAATTAGGAAATAGCAACATTAGCAATAAAGCAAAATCTCCAGAGACATACGCAGATTACATTAAAATGATGTCATAGAGGTAAACAGTGTCTTGCTCCTCCATAGAGCTCTTGGGAAGATGTTATGGAGAAGAGAACCCTGCATGTTTTCCTGGTCCACGCATCCTTTAGTTTTATACCTAAAGATATTGGCCCTTGATGCAAAGGAACCAACTTTTTATTCTGCCGATTTTTACTGAGCACCTACTATATTCAATGCACTGGGTGAGGCCCTGGCAGGTACAGAGATGCCCAAGGGATGGCCCATGGCCCTCGGGAGCAAAGTCAAGGCCTGGGGAGACTGCCCTCAGGGCAGCCAGACTTGTCCAATAGCTTGCTTGGCCCAGCTTGGCTCTTCCTTCTCACCTCCCTGGTACGTGGAGAGTCAGCCTCTTGCTCCAGGAGGTCAGCCCCAAGGGTCTCTCTCTTTCTCTCTCCCCCTCACCTCACTTCTCACCCTCCACCCCTACCCCAATCCCTGGCTGAGTGAAAAGGTACAAGAGGGAATCTGAGAGATTCTGTGCTGTTTGTTTTGGGTTCAATGAAATCTCATTTACACGTGTTAATTGCAACTAATTGGCACTAATTGGATGAACAGGAAACCCTCTGGGAGCACTCATACCTTTAATTTGTAGTAAATATCATTAATTAACATATGCTAATTAGAGCCAATTAACATTGATTAAGGGTTTCCAGGAAAGTACAATTCTGTGTCCTCCTCTCTTGGTTGCCTGAAGTCAGCACAAAATATGACACATGGAGTCTGGGTGGGGAGAGGACGACCCTTCTGGCCGCATCTCCAGATGGGGGCTGTCACAGCCTTAGCAGCCCTCACCTGAACTGGGTGCTTGGATGATGGCAGCCTGCCCTCTCTCTCCCCAGGGCAGAGGGGGCTGCAGGGGAGGGGCTGCAAGGTTAGCGCTGCTTCTCAGGGAGTCAGAGGAACAGGCGGGGGACGTCCTGGGTATTGGGTGTTCTTTCCTTGGCCTGGCTGAAAGGGCAGGTTGAAAGAGAGCTAGAGGTCAGCCTGGCAGGGAGGGTGGGGGGTTGCTCAGGCCAAGCAGGGTTTGGACTCCTCTTCCACAGATGACAGGAGGGTGGGACCCCCCCCATTGACCTGAGACCTGTTTGGCACATGTGTGTGCACCTCTGTGTGGCATGGATGTGTGAATAGGACACCTCCTTGGTCTGACAGGTGCACAGATGGTGGGACCACTTTTACCTGGGAACTGGAAGGCATTTAGGTCTACTTTTAGTTCTATTACTAACTAGTTATGGGACTCTTGGGATTAATTTAAATAATACATATATGTATATATATATATGCACACACATTCATATATAAATTGTCTTATTTTAGTCCAATTACAAAAGAAATAAATGTTTCTTGCAGACCCCTACCCCCACCCACAGGAGTGCCCTTTCTGTAATAGGCTGCAAGGCCTGCCTTTCCTTTTCTCGAATATTCACCTCATTGTTTCATGTCCAATGTCCATCTTTTTTTTTTTTTAATATAAATTTATTTATTTATTTATTTTTGGCTGCTTTTAGTTCTTCGTTGCTGTGTGTGCCTTTCTCTAGTTGCAGCGAGCGGGGCCTACTCTTCGTTGCAGTGTGTGGGCTTCTCATTGCGGTGGCTTCTGTTGTTGCGGAGCACGGGGTCTAGGCACGCGGGCTTCAGTAGTTGTGGCACGTGGGCTCAGTAGTTGTGGCTCACAGACTCTAGAGTTCAGGCTCAGTAGTTGTGGCACACGGGCTTAGTTGCCCAGTGGCATGTGGGATCTTCCCAGGCCAGGGCTCGAACCCATGTCCCCTGCATTGGCAGGCGGGTTCTTATCCACTGTGCCACCAGGGAAGCCCTGCAATGTCCATCTTCACCAACAATTTGTAAGTTCCCTGAAACAAAGTTCGAGTCTGGCTTGCTGATTGTGGCACTTCATGGGCACTAAAAAAGCTGCTGTTAAGTTAAATGATATGAAAAAAAATTTGTTGAGTGAGTAAGTGAACGCATAAAACCATCTGTAATTTCAACCACTACAGAGAAAAATTTGATGTGTGTATATTTATATATATATACATATTACATAAATAAAATATGTTTTATATATATATAACACACCTATATAATATGAATATCTATCCCAAAAGGCTTAGTGCAGTTTTTGCTTTAATAACTTCAAAAATATAAGTGCTACAAACTTTAAAAACCAAAGAAATCATTCAAAACCTGATTTAGATTTATTATACACTTACTTAGTTTTATGAATGTTTAATAATAAATTTTAAATTTTAATTTTCTGTTTTAGTCTCTCTGAATGAAGGTAGCAAAGAGTGACTCAAAAATGGAAACTAGGGCTTCCCTGGTGGCGCAGTGGTTGAGAGTCTGCCTGCCAATGCAGGGGACACGGGTTCAAGCCCTGGTCTGGGAAGATCCCACGTGCCACGGAGCAGCTGGGCCCGTGAGCTACAAATACTGAGCTCTGCGCGTCTGGAGCCTGTGCTCCGCAGCAAGAGAGGCCGCGACAGTGAGAGGCCCGCGCACCGCGATGAAGAGTGGCCCCCGCTTGCCACAACTAGAGAAAGCCCTCGCACAGAAACGAAGACCCAACACAGCCAAAAATAAATAAATGAATAAATAAATTTATAAAAAAAAAAAAAAAAATGGAAACTAAAATTTTATTATTCAAAATTCACAAGACTAAATATGTGTATTTGTGCCAGCACTGAGAACTGTTCTTTCCTTTCAACCACTGGCTAAGTCATTAAGCCAATTTCCTCATCTGTGGAATGAGGCCAGTGGTCCCTACATTACCTTGACTCTCAGGTTTCTCATGTGGGAGGATGTGGTGATTTTGCAACCCAAGAAAAGGAGTATTTCCCAGGCCACCTAGGAATAAAAAAACTTTATAGCTCCCAGATCTGAGCTTCTGGCTCTAATGGAAAGAGATGGGGCCAGGGTGAGACAGAACCTGGTGGAAACCTCACATCCAAGGGGACCTCTGTGGTAGATCCTTACTTACCTAACTCAGAGGAACAGGGCTGCCCTGGAGGGGCTTGGGGGTCAGGACAATGCGAATTGCAAGGTTGGAAAGATCACCCTGTGAAGGGCACATGGCCCACTTTTCCATAAAGGGAAAAGTGGATTAAAAGCCCTTGCCGTGGGGACTTCCCTGTTGGTGCAGTGGTTAAGAATCCACCTGCCAATGCAGGGAACACTGGTTCGAGCCCTGGTCCGGGAAGATCCCACATGCCGTGGAGCAACTAAGCCTGTGCGCCACAACTACTGAGCCTGCATGCCACAACTACTGAAGCCCATACACCTAGAGCCCGTGCTCTGCAACAAGAGAAGCCACCGCAATGAGAAGCCCGTGCACAACGAAGAGTAGCGCCCGCTCGCCACAGCTAGAGAAAAACCCGCTCGCAGCAGCAAAGACCCAACGCAGCCAAAAATAAATAAATAAAATAAAGTTTTTTAAAAAGCCCTTGCTGCGGGACAGGCCCTCTTCTAAATATTTTATATGCATCATTCACTTAATCCTACCACAACCCAATGATATAGGCGCCATTATTACCCTCATTTCACAGGTGAGGAAACTGAGGCTCAGAGAGGCCAACTAACGTGCCCCAGCTCACACAGCCAAGTGGCAGGGCTACAACTTGAATTTAAATTTAGCTGCTAGGTGCTGCCCCCTCCCTCCCACCCACATTTTTGGTGCTGGCAGAACAGCTCCAGGAAGCTGTGGTTCCTGGAGTGGATCCCCCAGGGCGGGGAGTTCCTGGCTCTGCCAAGGCCTCCGCAGCATTGCTGAGCGGACCCCATTCCCAGCCCCCTCCGCGTGGATATCTGAGGTCTGAGGGAGAGCTGCTGGCGAGGTTCACAACAGCTTAATTACCAAAGTGATTTTAATTTGTTTTTGTTAATTGAAATCTCATTAAGCAAGTAATTTACTCCAGCACAGCTCAGGAGTGCACAATTCTACGGGTGAGGAGGCTAAAGGGGTTTTTAGAACTCACCTTAGTCTGGGGACAGTGCTTCTGACTTTATCCTGTGGCCTGTGTGCGTGTGAATGGGTGTGTACACATGCCTCCCAGGGACAGGCCCTCCCAGCTGGCCAGGGGCCCCCTTTCTCCTTCTTGGCCTATACTTGCCTGTCCTACCACCCTTGGCCCCCCACCTGCCTTGCTATGTATTCTGGAACGATGAGAAAAAAGTGGACCCAGGGCATCCCTCTGTAGAGCACGTGTGCACCCAGGTGTGTGGCACGTCGTACAGACACACGGATACCAGTTGGTATTTGTCCTTCTTTGTGCCAAGCATTGCACTAGGCATGAACTGGAGATGCTGGGGAGACACATGGTGCTTTTTAAGGTTTTTTTTCTGAACGCTGGACTTTGTTAGTCCACCGGCTAAATGTCCTGAGTCCTCTTTCTTTCTGTTTTTTTTTTTTTTTTGCGGTACATGGGCCTCTCACCGTTATGGCCTCTCCCGTTGCGGAGCACAGGCTCCGGACGCGCAGGCTCAGCGGCCATGGCCCACGGGCCCAGCCACTCCGCGGCATGTGGGATCTTCCCGGACCGGGGCACGAACCCATGTCCCCTGCATCAGCAGGCGGACTCTCAACCAGTGCGCCAGCAGGAAAGCCCCTGAGTCCTCTTTCTTAATCACGTCTCATGCATTGTAATCCCTTCCCATCATGGTCCTCCCCCGACTGTAAACTCCAAGAGGGCTGGGGCCCCTTGTCTTCTTCATGACTGTGGCCTGGCTTAGCTGGGGGTTCTCAGCTGGGTTTGGGATAGGCAATTCTTTTTTTTTTTGGCTGCGCCGCAGGGCATATGGGATCTCAGTTCCCCAGCCAGGGATTGAACTGGGGCCCACACAGTGAAAGCACCGAGTCTTAACCACTGGACCGCCGGGGAATTCCCAGGGGTGGGCAATTCTTTATCGAATGGGACTGTGCTAGGAATTGCCAGCCACTTAGCATTCCTGGACCTGGCTTATGCAGTGCCAGTAGCATCCCTCCAGATAAGTGTGACAAACCCAAACTTGCCCTCCGAGTGTTCCCAAGCTCTCTGAGTGGGGTGGGGATTTGAAACCGGTGCAGGTGTCCACACACTGCCTGGCATGTACTAGGTGCTCTGTGAGCATTTGCTGGGTAGGTGACCGAGAGCATTCATGAGCTGTGCCTCTGACCTGGTCCGTGTTTCTCTGCGATGTGTGTGTGTGCGTGCGCACGTGTGACCGTGAAATGCGTGTGCTGCCCCTCTGACCTGTGCCCCTTGGTGAGCTGGGCCAGCAGAGGTTTCTGGGACCAACTGCAGGCTGGAGCCCCAGTTCTCCAGAGCTCATCTGCACCGGGCATTTCCCCTCTCCCCTGGTGGCCTCATCGTCCCCTGGCTGCCTCTCCAAGGCCCCCGTCGCCCAGCTGCCTCCTCCTTTTGCCCCTGACTATGGCCACTTGGTAGTTTTCCAGGCCTGACATTTCGAACATGCAATGCCATATGTATCGCCACTCTCAGGTAATTATCACGTAAAATTAAGCTAGTCTTGTGCATGAAACCAGCAATTAGCCAGGGATTGAAGGTCAGGGAGAGCTCGTTTATAGAGTCGCTAACAAAATGTTAAGTGGAAGTGTGTGTCAGATGGGCCGGGAGGCTGGATTAGCTGGGGTCGCAGCGGTGGGACTGGAGAGCCGTCGAGACTCCCGGCTCCGCAGCACCAGGCACAGGAGGAGGAGCTGGGGATTTATGGCTCATACTTTTCTCTTCCAGCTCTCAGTCTGGGGCACAGCTTTGAAGGAAGATTGCTAAGCCTGCTAAATCCTAATGCGCACCAACATCGTCTCCCTATTCATCCGGAAACCTGGTAGGTCCTGCCTCAAAGCCTGTATGTCATTCTACCTCCTACCTGGCTGCCCACCACCCCAGCATTTTACACTCTGCTGTGGATCTCTGAAGATGACTCAGAAACTTTGCACAGGCCATTCCCTTCGCTGGGAACGCCTTTCCATCTCTCTCAATTCCCTAATCGTCAGCCTGGAAATTTTCTATTTCTCTCCCCAGAATCTCAGGCCTCACTTCTCCAGGAGCCTTCCCAGGCCCCCGCCCTGTCCTCACTTTACTCCAGAAGGAGTTACCTTCGCTTTTGCACCATGAGTGTGTTTCCACTGTTGAATTTACACTCTGGCAACTTATTGGCACTGTGTCTGTCCGCACGACTGCACTGTGAACTATTCATCTCTTCCTGGCGACCTGGAGCTGCTCAATAAATGTCTGTGGAATGAATACAGAAATGATTCTCTTTTGTTTTTTATTCTTTTACATATCCTTCAAGGCTCTGCTCAGATGTCACCTCCTCTGGGCAGCTTTCCTAGATTGCCTTCCCGGGTAGAACTAATCATGTCTTCTATGTTCCCGTAGCACTTTGTATACACATTTTTGTTAGAGCACTTACCAAACTGCCTCTTATTTCATTATAGCTCCACTCAGGGCTACCACATTGCACAACTCCAGAGGGCAACATTTACATGGAGCCAGGCAATGCAGAGATGGTGACTGTACTTGCTAAGTAGGCAGTGATCTTCTACAGAGCAAAGACCCTGTGACTCTGCTTATAGCTTGCATATAATGTGCTCTCATTGGCCACATTAATATTCATTCAGAGTATGTATGCAATAAACATGTATTTAATTTCGAACAAGAACAGATGACTCAGTGGAGAGAGCTCTAGATTTGGAGTCTGGGGACCTGGGTTCCAGTTCTGCCTCTGCAACTAGATTGCTGTGCAGCCTTCAGTGAATCACTCAACCTCTCTGGTCCTTATCCTTTTAAATCAGGTCATATGCGTCAAAGTACCTGGCACAAAGTAGGTGCTCAATGCATATTAGTTTCCCACACCGCACCCCTGCCTTTTTTCATCTGTAAAGTGAAGAATTTTAAGATTCCTTGTCTTGTAGAATTATAGGCTCTCAGGATTAGAAGAAGTCTTGAAAAGGCATCTGATCTAACCCCTGGCATCTCCGGTAGGTGGTCATCTAGTTTTGGCTTGTATATCTCTAAAGACGAGAAGCTCACTTCCTCACAAAGTAGGCCATTCTACTTTCAGACAGCTCTGCCTTAAAAAGAGCCCCATTATCTAACACTCTGACTTCCCAGAGCTTCCATCACAGGCCCTGGTTTTGCATAATGTGGAAAGTCCCATTGCCCAAGATGATATTCATAGACAACGACCTGCTCCAAGGTCAAAGACACAGTTCCATCACCATCCCTTATGTGACTTGATTTCAAGCCTATCTACCCTCTTGGTTACCCTCTTCTGAGCTTGCTCCCCTTTGTCCAAAGATCTCTTGAGATGGGGCATCAGAACAGGATAGGACTATCACCTTCCTTTGTTTAGAACCTGTGCTTCTATTAAGAACCCAGGTTGGAACCCAAGGTCATGTTATTGTGACCTATATCTCTCTCCACCCTAACAAGCATTTCACCAAAGGAGGCAAAGCTGGGAATGAGCAGAATTCTTCATAAATTTTATTTTACATTTTAAAAAGTCTGCATTTAAAGAAAGCACCATAAATCAAGTCCAAGTACAACTGACAAGCTAGGGAAACATTTGTAACTCACACCATTGGCAAAGGGCTAATTTCCTTAATAAAGAGAATTCACAAATCAATATGAAAAAGCTCCACAACCCAATAGAAATATGGGCAAAGGGTAGTAGAGAGCTGCCAGGAAAGGACTTGAAAATTGTTCTTAAATATACGAAAAAATGTTGGACCACATTCATCATAAGAGAATTGTAAATTAAATGTATCATTTTCACCTGTCGCATCAGAAAAGATCAAAAAGTTTGATAACATTTTGCTTTGAAAGAGCGAGGAAACAGACACTCTCCTACGTTGCAAGGGTAAATTGGTACCACCTCTCTGGGCGGAAATGTAGATTTATCTCCCCCAATTTAAAAATGCACAGCCACATTGATTTGGTGATTCCGCCTCTAGGAAGATCCTGCAGATCTACTGACACATGCACATCAGAAATGTACCCCGGACGAGGGCAGGGACTTTTGCCGATTTTGTTCACTGTTCTATTTTTGGCACCAGCACATGGTAGGTGCTTAATAAATGTCTACTGAATGAATAATGAATGAATGAATAAGTGAATGAATGAGTGGATGGGTGACTATGTAAAATGACATATGTTCAAGGTTATTCACTGCAACATTTTTGGTAATAGCCAAAGATCAGAAATGGCGTAAATGTCCAACTATAATGGAATAGTATACTGCAGTTAAAAAGATCAAGGCAGCGCTCCACGTACTGATGTGTAAGGATCTCCAAGCTATATTATTAAATGAGAAAAGCAAGGTGCAGAAAAACATACATAATAAAAATGCAGCTGGACATTTGCTTGTCCATGGACAGAACATTTCTGGAAGGAGGCTCCCAAAATGGCCAGTGTGCTTGCTTCTAGGTGGAGTAACTGGGGGCCTGGAGCATGGAGTGAGGAGTAGCTTTATTTTTTCAGTGTATTCTCTTAGATCCCTTTTTAATTTTAGGTCATGTGAATGTATCACCTGTTCAAATCAACAAAGACAATTCAAAATTTAAAAAGACCTGGGCTCAGGAATTAACCCTATGCTTTTGTGTACACGTGTATCTACACATCTCTGAGGACGTATATGTGTGCATATGTGTGCATGCGTGTACATTTCCCATTTACTTTGCTCACAACTGCAGATTAGTCCTTCCCGAATGAAACACAGTCCCTGAGGCCTTCCTCTGATCAACAGTTTTTTTTTAAAAATTGAAGCATAGTTGATTTACAACATTGTGTTTGTTTCTAGTGTACAGCAAAGCAATTCAGTTATACATATATATACATATTCTTTTTCATATTCTTTTCCATTATGGTTTATTACAGGATATTGAATATAGTTCCCTGGGTTATACAGTAGGTCCTTGTTGCTTATCTATTTTATGTATAGTAGTGTGTATATGTTAATCCCAAACTCCTAATTTATCCCTCCTCTACCCCCTTACTCCTTTGGTAACCATAAGTTTGTTTTCTATGTCTGTGAGTCTGTTTCTGTTTCATAAATAAGTTCATTTGTGTCATTTTAGATTCCACATGTAAGTGATATCATACGGTATTTGTCTTTCTCTTTCTGACTTCACTTAGTATGATCATCTCTAGGTCCATCCATGTTACTGTGAATGGCATTATTTCATTCTTTTTTATGGCAGAGTAGTAGTCCATTGTGTATACTTTATCCTTTCATCTGTCTGTGGACATGTAGGCTGCTTCCATGTCTTGGCTATTGTAAGTAGCGCTCCTATGAACATTGGAGTACACATATCTTTTTGAATTACAGTTTTCTCCAGATATGTGCCCAGGAGTGGGATTGCTGGATCATATGGCAATTTTATTTTCAGTTTTTTGAGGAACCTCCATACTGTTCTCCATAGTGGCTGCACCAATTTACATTCCCACCAACAGTGGAGGAGAGTTCCCTTTTCTTTACACCCTCTGCAGCATTTATTATTTGTAGACTTTTTAATGGTGTCCATTCTGACCGGTGTGAGGTGATACCTCATTGTGGTTTTGATTTTCATTTCTCTAATAATTAGTGATGTGATCAACAGTCTTTGATGGTCCCTGTTGTCCATAAAGTCCAAACTCCTTGTCCTTGGTCTTGGAATCATCTGTTCTCTGACGCCAACCCACCTTCTACCACTCCCTCCACCCAGTCTTAGCCCCAGAAAAATGGAGCTACTTGTTCTCTCCATGCCCATCTGCCAATCTCCCCCCTGTACCTTTGGACGGTGCTCCTTGGGAAACCAAGAACCCCTTCTCCTCCCTTGTCACACCAAGTCATCCCCACTCTTCAAGGCCCATCACACACCTCTCTCTCCAGGACAGCGGCCTTGATGTCTCAAGCTGGAAGTGATCTCTCACTTTTTTTCTGCATCTCTCTTAACAGCATTTAGGTTTCTTTAAAACTTATTTTAAAGCTATATCCATCCCTGAAAACTGTTCTCCTAAGCTATTGGAAGGAAGGCAGAGTTCAGTTTTGATTTCTGTTTGTGTTGTCCTCAAAATAAAATGCCAGGCACATAGTAGGTATTCAATATTTAAGAGATGCTGAAGGAACGGGTATACTGAAGTCTAGGTGGTGGGTGATGTCAGTCTGGGCTGTCATTATCGTCCTCACTGTCATCGGGAAAAGGCTTTTACGTACCTACTTGTACACGGCCTGTGTGGGGCCTTCTGGAGAGTGGCTCGGCCTGAACCCACTGCAGCCCATCCACGCCCACCAGCCTGGCTGCAGAAAAAGGGCCCAGACGTGACCAGACGGTGAGGCAGCCGCATTCCAGACGGATGAGGCACGCCTGGGAAATCACGTCTGGCTCACCAGCCCACCTGCAGCCACTGAAGCTTTGCAGACCCTCAGGCTGACCTGGGGTTCGAGTCCTCTCTCTCTCTGTGTGACAGCTCAAACAGCCACTTGCTGGGTCTTGGGGTCCTCACCTGCAAAACGGGAACGGGAGGACCTGCCTCAGGGCTGCTGGGAGGACTGGCAAGAACGTCTGGTAGGTGCCTTGCCGAGGGCCCGGCATCTGGCAGGTTCTCAGGGGCAGATTACGCTGGAACACGGGGCTGCCAAGCCACAGACATGCAGGAGACCACATCAGCCCAAGCTAAACCTAGAAAGGTAAATATATTGCCAAAAGCCCCATATACCAAGCAGCACTTTATCGCAAAGCCAAACAGATTTTTTTGGCTCAACCATTGTTTGGGATTATTTAGCCACAGTTAACACTCTATTGGTGAGAACACTGAAGATCTACCAGGGTGTGGTCCCTAATGTGGATACACGGGTGAACGGACCTGCGCTCGTATATGCGGACACACGTTGTGCGCGTCACTCATGTAGAGGGGTGCGCATGCGTTCATGGGCATGCGGGGTCATGCGCGTGGGTGTCCGTGTGCACGTCCCTGTGTCCATACATGTATGTGTTTGCATAGGTCAATCATGTGCTGGTGCTGGCCTGGGGTCCCGGAGAGAATGGAACACGCTACCTGAAGGAGTAAAGACTGGTTAGAGAAATACTGAGAAAAGACAGGGCAAAGAGGAAAAAGAAAAGTAAAGACTAGGGCTTCCCTGGTGGCGCAGTGGTTCAGAGTCCGCCTGCCGATGCAGCGGACACGGGTTCGTGCCCTGGTCCGGGAAGATCCCATATGCCACGGAGCGGCTGGGCCCGTGAGCCATGGCCGCTGAGCCTGCGCGTCCGGAGCCTGTGCTCCGCAACGGGAGAGGCCACAACAGTGAGAGGCCCGCGTACTGCAAAAAAAAGGAAAAGGAAAGGCTAAAAATGTGGGGATGGGGTGAAAGGCAGTAGCGTGTGGGAGCTCGGAGCATGATCTTTGAACCTCCCCTGAGTTTGAATCTTCCCTTTGCCAATTCCTAGCTTGTGACCTTGGGCAGGTCATTCAATCCCTCTCTGCCTCGGTTTCTCCTCTGTAAACTGGGGATCAGAATAACAGCCCCTACTGATTAGGACTGCTGTGAGGACTGTATTAATTCGTGTCAAGGGCTTAATGGGGCCTGGGGCAGAGTGAGTGCTTGCGTCATGGGGTGAGGGGGGGCTAGCTCCCACCAGGCCTCTTCCATCGGCTTCCTTTTACTCCCCTCTAGGATGTGGCCTCGCGGTTTGCCCCTCCCTCACACTCACATCATGCTCCACGGCATCCGGGTCTTTGCCAGAGCCAGGCTGGGAGCAGGCAGTGTGTGCCATTGGCAGGGAAAGAAAGCCAAAGCGAGAGGCAGGAGGTGGAGACGCTGGCCTGGCGGAGAGGTTGCTTCTTTTTTCCCTGTTTCCCCAGCCATGGTCCCAGGGGCGGGAGGTTTGGGCTGGGGGGGGGCAGTGGGAGGGCTCCCAAGGACAGACAATCCCAGCCATTCCCCGGTGGGCCGGGGGTCAGGCCCCCTCCTCACTCCATCTGCCTCTGTTGCAGCCTGTGCCATCCGGCTTGCCAGCCCAGCCCAGCCCAGGCCAGCAGGCTGAGATCCCAGGCTGTGCCAGCTACGGCCCGGATAGGGGTGGGAGTGGGCTGCAGCGCGGGGGTCTGTGAAGGGTTCTGCTGCTTTGTTTGATTTTTCCGTAGCTCCTCTTTGCCTGCGGAGCCCTGGTCTTTCCCAGCCCTGGGGCTCTGACTCTGCCCTGTGCCAGTCTCTGGCTGTCTCGTCCGTCCCTGCATCTCTGCCACCACCTGCCCGGGGTCTCCTGCCAGCTCTGGGCTCAGGAAGCATCAGGCCCTGTCGGCCCCAGCTCCTGCACACGCCCCTTCCCACCCCGGGGCTGAAGGCTGGCACCCCCAGCATCCGGATGGGCTTGCTCTCTGCTCTGGCTGCCCCAGGCCCAGGGTCCCCCACCCTGTTCCCCACCCCTCCTTTTCCTCACCCCTCTCCCCAGTGACTGGAGTCCTCTCCCCACCCCTCTGCCTCCTCCCTGCCCAGGACAGCTTGCTTCCCTCCAGGCCTTGGCTGGAGGCTCACAATGAAACTGCTTCCCCCCACAGACTGGGAGGTGGAGAATCACCATGGCAACCAAGCAAGCCTCTCCTCCTTTCCCGCCCCATCCTCTCCGGGCTTCACTGAAGGGGGTAGCCCCTTCACAGGATAGAGAATGACAGGGAAACAGGAGTAGCTGATGGGACATTTGTAAGACAGAGGGGCCGTGAGGACATGACCAATTGTGGGACCACAACTTTTGAGGGACAAGGTCCAAGTGTGTGGCTACTGTGGCCTCAGCCACCAGTTGAGTCCCCACACGTGGCTGTGATTCATCTGGGCAGCCTGTTCAATACCCAGCCCCAGGCACCATCCTAGACCTACAAAAGCCCGGTCCCCAGAGGTGGGTCCTAGGAATCCTTATTTTAAAGATTCTCCCCAGGTGACCATATACATACCAAAGTTGAAGACCTACCGGTTTACAGAGTGCTGGAATACAGCAGACCTACATTTAAATCCCAGCTTGGCCACATGAAGTCAGCTGAGTCTTGTAATCTCTCCAAGGCTCAGTTTTCCTTCTGTAAAATGGGATAATAATACTGGCTCCATAGGGTATTGTGAGAATTGGCCCTCACGGATAAAGCACCTTACACAGAGCTTGACTGCCACTGCCTCCTGCTCTAGGCTCTGTCACCTCCAGCGGGACAGGCAGCGTCTGTGGGGAAGCATGACCCCCCTCCCCCTGGGGCCTGCCACCACCTGGGCCTACTCTGCCATTATGTGTTACAAGACACTGTGAATTCTCCATACTGGGGCAACACGAAATCATTAAGGCAAAACAATAAATAAAGGCCTAGAAGTTATTACAGAGCTGACAGAGCACAACGCCATCCTGCAACACAAATATGAATTACTTCCAAACATTTTAAAATGAGAAATCCTCTCTTCTTCCTTCCCAGCCCTGTAATCCATTAACTCCTCTTTTCACCCCTGTCACCCGGATGAAGACTGGCCATGCCAGGGGGTCCCAGAACAGGGCTTTCTGTGACCTGGGTGGGCCTGGCCTTCCTGCCATGTCAGCCTGGAAGCCGGCCTGCTGCTTCTTTGGCCTGAATGCCTCTGGGTCACTAAAATCACCTCCTTGGTTGAACCTTTCCTGCCTGACATTGTACACAATGTTTGCAGTTTACCAAGAACCCCCAAAGGCTCCTGGAAGGTGGGCTATATTCTTCCCATTTTCCTGATGGGGCACCAAGTTCATAAGGGTTCAGTGACAGGCCCCGGGGCTGGTAAATGGTAGAGCTGGGACTCAAACCTGGGTCTTCTCACTCTAGGTTTAAATGAGATTAAGTGAGACAATGTATGCAGAGTACTTGCATGGCATTCTCTAAAAGCTATTGTTATTGTTGCTATTATTGTTATTTCTAAGTACTCTTTCCCATATGCCTTAGTTATCCAGAACTATGATGGCACCGCTGTGGCCATCTGTCATGTTTGACTGCTCAGCATACCTTCCCTGTTCTGCTGATAATAGCGCCTCTTTCCTTTGGAGTAGCGCCCTCTCCTTTCCTCGTCACTTGATGAGCTGCGAGTCCATGGATGCCCCCTCCTGGCCTCTGGCACAGACATGGGATCCAGACCTGCTCAAAGTGGCCCATCCTTCTGACCACAGGGATTGGACATGAGCTGGAACCATCAGAATATTTAGCTGGGACATTATATACAGACTCTCAGAAAGGCAAGTTCCCTCCCACTCCCTTACTAGCTCGACGGGCCATACCCCATCCCTTCCCATGGCCCCCGACCCAACACGGAGGAAGCCATCAGGAGGAAGATAGAATGTGGGCAGAGAGAAGCAGAGGTGAGAGATCTGGTGATACTGCTTAAGTGCCTAAAACTAGCTGCACCCAAAGGCAGCCCCACCTGCCCTTCCCAGTGACACAGGCCAAGAATCTGCTCTTTTGGATTAAGCCAAATTGGGTTGAGTTTCAGTCACCTGCTCTGGTGGGTACAGGTGCTATGTGTGCGTGCATGTGTGTGTGTGTGTGTGTGTGTGTGTGTGAGCATGTGTGCTCAGTACATGTCCTTTAGCAATGAGGGTGATCTCATCACTTCCTAATTCCTCCAGGGGTAGAGTGGACAGCATCTAGAAGGAGGCTGTAGCTCTCTCTGAGGAAGCCATAATTCTTTAACGCAAGCCTTGAAGGTTGAATAGGAAATAGTCAAGGGAAAGAGGGGAAGAACATTCAGGCAGGTGGCACAGCATAGACTGTTAGGGGTGAAAGAAACTCGTAATGGAAAGTGCAGAGTCGGCAAAAAGGGAAAGGAGCGCACTCTGTGGTCAGAAACGTTGGCAGGAGGCAGGCAATGAGAACGAACCCTTTGCCACTCTATCTACCTGACAAACTCCTACTCATCCTTAAAAACCCTGACAAGATACCACCTCCTCTAGGAAGTGCTCTCCGTGACCCTAGAGTTAATCCCTCTTTCCTCTGCGCGTGGCTGGTACTCCTGTAATTGCACCTGTTCTCTTGCCTGATAATGACCTCTTTCCATGTTTGTCTCTCCTCTTAGAATGTATGTTCCTTTAGGGCATGAAGCTGTTTGTAGTTGCAGTGCCTGGCTCACGTAGGTACTCAATAAATACTTTCGGACTGAATGGAATCATACGGTGTGTGCGTAGCCATGAGATAACTATGTTTGTGTCTAAGGAAGGGACGGAAGGAGTGACGGGCATGTATGTGGGTATCTCTGTGTTTGGATTTAAATTCAACAACATTTCTAGAGGGCTGTTTGGAGTCAGTGGTCTGTGACAAGCTGCTGATCATTTTCTCAACACCAAGAAAACTCACTCGGCTGGGGGATGTGACGCGCCCTGGGCCCGAGGCTGGGCCCGAGGCTTGCTCTCCTGCCCCCTCTCGACACGGCCCACTTGGGGGCCCTCAGCTCTGCAGGGCTCTGTGGCCCGTGAGGCGGTGGACTGGGCCGGGCCCCCACCTAGGGGGACGGTGGCCACCGGCCAAGCTGACGTCTTCAGTCAAGAAGCTGATCAATGGGAGCCCCAGACCCCAGGCCAGGGGAGGCCCTTCCTTCTAATCCACATTGACTGTTCCCTCCTTTGCCTGCCAATTTGTATCCGGCTCTTGTCTGTGTTGGTGATGGAGAGCCTTGCTCCCACTGCTGGGGATCAGCGAGGGGCATCAGAGGCCTCTGTATGGCTGGGGTGGGGTGGGGGTGGGGCTAAAGGGACAGCCCGACACAGGCTGTTTCCCCAGCCAAACTCCACCAGAAAAGGGCCGCCTCAATGTTCCTTATCTTCTTTATCTACTTAAACTCTGAGGGGACTGGTCCTTCCATGGAGCAAGAGAGGACAGCCAAGGGGAAGGGAGGAGGAGAAATGAGCTACTTCCCTGCCCTCACCCAACCATGTCGCCTGCAAGCCAGGTCAGAACAGAGCTCCTTCTCAGTCCCAGCAACCCCAGGACGCGCTACCCTACTCCAGCCATTTCTATCAATCAAGAAGCACGCAGCCCATCCCATGCTTTCAGGCCAGGAGGAAGCTGCTGGCATTTGTGGGGGGTCTGCTATGTGCAGCCTCCTGGCAGAGTCACTTTCAATTCTCTCAACAGTCCTGGACAGATACTATATTATCCCCATTTAGGAGATGGGAAGACTGAGGCTCCAAGCGGTTCAGAAGCATGATCGAGAGCCCAGAGCCTCTGCTCTCTTCTCTCCTTTTCTGCCTCCCTAAGGCACCGATACCCAGCCTCCAGGAGCCACCCCATCAAGGCAGGAGACCAGACAAGTCTGAAGATGTAAACAGCCACAGTGGCCTGGCACGGCCTCCATTTATGAACATGTGACCCACAAGCACACCCTCCCCCAACAACTGCCCTTGGGCTCCCCAGTCCTCAGCCAGGACTCTCCACTTCCGAGGATCCCTGGCCACTCTTCTTCCTCTTCCTCTCTCTCTCCTTCTGGCCACTGACCCCCCGAAACCCACTCCTTCTGCTCTTGCCTTGGGGCAAGGATGAGGGGGGAAGGCCCCCTGTTCCACTGTCATTCTGGGGTATGAGGGAAGAAAGGAGCCCGATCCTTGCCTGGAGGCTCAGGGTGGCCCTAGAATGATCTCTCCCTTAGCTTTCCCAAGGTGACAGTGACCTTGAGCAGATCACTTAAGCTCTCTGAGACTCAGTTTCCTCACTAGTAAAATGAGGCTACACCTCTCAGAATTTTATAGAGGAAATGAAACAAGACCATGTGTCTATTGCTGTGTTGCAGGCACTCAAGGAATGATTAAAATAAAAATTAAAATGATGGTGCTTCCCTGGTGGCGCAGTGGTTGAGAGTCTGCCTGCCGATGCAGGAGACACGGGTTCGTGCCCCAGTCCGGGAAGATCCCACATGCCGTGGAGCGGCTGGGTCCGTGAGCCATGGCCGCTGAGCCTGCGCATCCGGAGCCTGTGCTCCGCAAGGGGAGAGGCCACAACAGTGAGAGGCCCGCGTACCGCAAAAAAAAAAAAGATTAAAATGATGAGTTAGAGTTTGGCTGGGGGATGGGGAACTCCGGGTGGGATGGGGCTGGTGCGCGTGGAAGGGGTGGAGGGAATGAGAGGAGTGGGGTGCTCGGGCCTGTGGAGGGACCATCAGCCTGCGTCACAGGAGAAAGGCTGGTGACGGAGAGGCTGGGAAGGTTCTGAATGCCAAGCTGACTTTGGACTTTGTCCTGTGGATCAATGGTTTTCACACATGGAGTCCTTTGTTCAAATGAGGTCTTGTTTGCAAGTCCAGTAGGGTGAGCAGATAAACGGTTGCCTTGAGCCTGGGGGGTTCCAGACTCCTGCTTTCGACCCCCCGTCTCCGCCCCTGGTCCTAGGAAGGGTTCTCAGGAACTCAGAGAACTACACTGAGCAGGTTTTCAAAGCACGCAGGGCTGGGAGGAGGGTTCAGTGTCCCTGTCCTCAGGCTTAGTGGGCACTGCTGTCTGTCCCCATCATGAGCCCCCCATCTTCACACCGTATGCAAGTTGATTGTGGTGCCTTCTGGGAAGGCTTGGTCCAGCTATCAGTTCTCTCCCTGAACAAATGCAAGGGTCCCTAGGGAAACCCTGGGAAATGAAATTGGGTGCCCCAGTGGGGTCCAGGTGAGGGGGTTCACTGGGTCTCCCTGCTGGCATCAAGTCCCCAAGGTGGGTGCCTATGGGGTGCCGTACGCGGGGAAGGGCCCCCTCCAGCACTTACCCACTGCCAACGACACACCATGCTCAGGGTGGGGTGTGGGGAAGTGGGGTGGAGTGGGCACTTCCTCTCTTCCACTCCACTTCTCCACCTGGCTGGCTCCCGCTGGCCATCAGGCCTCATCTGGGACATGGCTTTTTCCAGAAAGTCTTCTTTGTCCTCTTCCACACTGGATGGGGTGCCTCCATGGCCCGGGGCTATAGCCTCTCTTTGCAACAAGCTGTAATTGTGTGCTCATTTCTCTCTCTTCTCCGCTAGGTTTTCAGTCTGAGGGCAGGGATCCTACCGCCAGAGCCTAGCACAGTGCCTGGGACGGAGTAGGTGCTTAATAAATGCTAGTGAATGAATGAGTCTGACTCCAGCACCGGTGCAGGGAGAGAGCAAACAGTGTGAGCTCCTGGCAAAGGAGAGACGGACTTCTGAAGGAGGGCTGCTGAACCGGAAGAGGGCCCAGCGGGGAGGGGGAGGGGGGTTGGGAGGAGAAACCAGGCAGTGGGACCCACTAAGCATGTCCACCTCTCTCTATTCCCCTCTCTCCCTGTGGGGCTTTGGCCTCCGAGCTGTACTTGCCCTGGGTGCTGAACAGTCTACCCACTACTTCGCCTGCCCACCTGTGTGTGTGTGCACACGCTGGGTGTATTAGATAATCTCTGTGTCCTTGGTGTGAATGAACACGGGTGCAGAGCTGCCTCTGTATGTGTGTGCGTGTGAGAACACGCATACATGGCAGCGGTAAGTTGGGTGTGCCCCTGTGTCATCGGGTATCCAGGAGTGGGTGTGACACCTTTGCCTGCACGACTCTGTATGCAGACCATAGGCAGGCGTGATTTTGTAGCTGTGAGTGTGTATATACTTGCACAGACATGAGTGTGCCCACTGGGGCCAGGTGGGGCCGGGTGTGGTCTGTCACTGTGCCCTGATTAGCCTTGGCTTGGAAGTATTTAGGTGACGATTTACAGCTGCACCTGACCCTGGCCTCTCGGCCCAGTCCCGTTTATGCTGCTGAGGCTGCCCCCGGCCACTGCCCCCCACCCGCCCCCTGGCCACATAACTGTGATTTATGACTGGCCTGTGGGGAGCGCTTCCCCCCCGCCGCCCACTGCCCACCTCTCCACGGCTCCTGGACCAGATGGGCCAGCTCCACCAGGGAAGGTTACGCGATGACCGCCGCCAGGCTAGCTGGGACCCCTCCCTCACCACTGCTCGGCCCGCTTTCGCGCAGTCCCTGGCACCCCGTCTTGGGCTGGTTCTTGGCTGTTGGGATTGACAACTGAGACGGGAGGCCGTGGAACAGAAACCACCCCCAGTGCTCCATTCACCTCTGCCCCAGACACAGATAGACAGACAGATGGACGGACACACACAGATAAAGGTACCGATAGGCCCTCACGCAAGGATGCTCACAGGGTCAGGTCTGACAGACACGTGCGTGTGTGTACACAGGCATGCACACGTGCACACACACACCGAGTGAGTGTGCGTGGGGAATCTGCATGCGTGGGGGGGCTGGGAAGCGAGCCAGGCCCCCTGCAGCCAGGCCAAGCCTCCCCCGCAGCCCACCGGGTCCCTGCCTCCCTTCCCTTGTGTCTCTGCTCCCTGATGCCAAAGGGTATCTTCTCTAGCTCATGCCAATCCATTATGAAGGTCCACTCAACCATCCAGGGCATTTCTGGGGGGTGGGCCTTGGGGGTCTGTACCCCCAGGCTGGCATTGCTGGGTGCAGGGCGGGTGGTAGAGAGACCCCGGGCTATGTCAGGCTGAAGGTGAGTGCTGGAAACAAAAAGATTGGAGTAAATTATTATTCCCCCCATGGCTTTTCCAAGGAAAGTGGAAGCAGCAGCCTGAGGCCCGTTTTCCTATTTGATGGGGAATCAGATAAATGGCAGGCAGCTTGCTCTGATAAGGCCTTGCTCTGGGCATAACCTCTCTCTCTGAAACCCTCTTACTATGCATAGAGGAAGGCTATCTGTGCAGCTGCACCTTGACACAAATATATCTGCACCCGAGATGAAGCAATTCCCCCAGAAATTACAGCAGGGGGATTGCATCTGAGGAGGGGGCCCTGGGGAGGGGCGGGGGCTGCGAGGGAGGGAGGGGGAAGGGAGGAAGGGGAGAAGGAGAGGCCTGGGCGGGCAGGGAGGAGAAGAGGGAAGCGGCTGGGCGGTTGGGAGTTGGAGGAAGAGGTCAGGAGGACCGCGCCAGGGAGGGGCTAGGAAGCATCTCTGTATAAAATGTATACTTTTTTTTTTTTTTCCGTCCAAGCAGCTTTCACGGAAATATTCTTTTCCTCCTGCAACCCTCACCCCCCTCCATCCACCCCCCTCCACTGCTGCCCCCGTAGAATTAAAAATAAAATATGTGGACAATAAAATAGACTTTACAGTTAGTCACCAAATCGAGGAGTCTCCGCCGCCTTAAATTCTTTTTCCTTTTCAGATTGGGAGTGGGGTGACTTAAATAAGTATATAAGTAAATAAAAATTTTTGAAAAGTTGGAGAGCACAGAACGCTGACTGTTCGGGCATCTGAAACACTTTTCCAACTTGTCACATAGCCATGTGTGTGTGTGTGTGTGTGTGTGTGTGTGTGCGTGCGTGTGCAAAACTGGATGAGGATGAATATGCCTGTGTATTTGGGTGTGTTCTCACGTGTGTAACATGAATGCACAGACACACACACTCTGCTCTTTTCACGTGGTCTGACGATACGTGTCTGCCCACCTCTGTGAGCTTGTGTATCTGGCCTTCCCCCTTCCCTGTCAGAAGAATCAGAAGAACTGGAGCCTCTAGCCTCTTAAGAGATCTTCAGGAAGCCCCCGACCCCAGTCAGAGAACCTTAAGGGAGAGACATCCCAACAGGCACAAGGTCCCGTCTCCCACCAGACACCCCTTCCTCTGAGCTGCTCCTTGGCTGGGCAAAGGCCCTATTGCGCTTGCAGCAGGCTCGGCAGGACAAGTACATGGGGGAAGGGCAGTGAGCCCACATGGGATGGGAGTCCTTTCCCAAAGTGCTGGGTCTCGGGGGCACAGCGTGGGCTTGTTGGGGTGGAAGGGGCAACAGGAGGCATTGCATGTGTGGGGTGGGGGGTGGCTGTGAGAGGGGGTATTGGGGGTGTGAGTGCACGCAGCCATGTTCCCCTCCCTCCCCAAACTGGCACCTGCCTTTGGTCTGACTGTTGAGCAGCTGTGAGACACAAGAGTCAGGCGACAGATGCCATGGCTCGGCCTTTGTCTGAGCAAGAGAAAAATCACACCCTCCCCTTAAGCCCCTGCGGGGGCTGAGGCTGGGTGGTTTACCCATCTCACGCTCCAAGTCCATCTCCAATGCTGGAAAGCAACAGGGGCCTTCATCCTGTCACCCAGCTTCTAGGAATTGGAGGGGTGATGGGGAACATGCAGGAAAGTGAAGGTTGGGTGGAGAGATGCTTTCAATTCTCTTTCCTAAACTGTGTGATAAACTCCCAGAACCCACCTATTTTGGGGGGGGGGCTTGTTGGTAGGGGGTTGGGAGGGGTACTCTGTCATGTCAAACTAATGCAGCTGGAAAAGGGCTGAGCTGGCAAGCTGGAAACCAGGCTTCTAGTCCTATCTCTGCCACTTCTCTGTGGTCAGTCAGTTTGCTCTTCTGGACCTCGCTTTTCTCATCTGTTAAATGGGGAGAAGCAATCATTCAAATGACAGGTGTAACACTAAAAATCACGGATGACTGGTTTTTAGATGCATATCAGTCCCGTGAGGCAAGAACCAACTGGCTGTGACTGTATCTTACCTGCTACTGGTTTGTGCTGAGCCTGGGAGAGCCCAAGGCCTGATCTCCCTGCAGGAAATAATCCCTGGAAAGTAAGTAGCCTCTTCCAGGCTGGTGGGATTCTCTGGACACACTTGCAAGCTGGCTCTGGAGACTGGCTAGGAAATAGGAGCCTTCCAAGGGGAACTGCTGTGGAAAAACAGGCTGGGCCATGTTGCAGGCAGAACACTGACCCCATCCCCAATTTTTCTGCAGTGGAAGACTTAGCTAGAGGGTCAAAAGGGCCAGGGAGTCTGGGAATTGTCCCTTTAGAGCAAATAAGAGAAGCAAGAGCCCCCTAGGGAAGCCTAGAGGGCATGGATAGCTACCTTACTGTTCTCCATATTGGCAAGCTGGTGTCTATGCTGGGACATAAACCCCCATCCATCCCTAGAGTGGAACTTCGGCCATCATTGATCTCATTGGGACATTGTCTCACTCATCTTTGTATAACATTGACTGCCATTGATCCTGATATTGGGGCATTGATTCCTCTTAACTGACTCCGAATTGGGACATTGATCTCTATATTGGGCTGTTGATTCCCTTACCCATCCCTATGGTGGAATATTGGTTCGTCTCAACCAACTCTGTATTGGGACATTGATCCCCACGTGGGACACTGATCACCTCAACCAAATCTTCATTGAGGTATTGATCCCTCCATTGGAATGATGACACCCTTTCCCATCCAGCTCCAGATGGGGACATTGATCCCACATTGGGGATGCTGATTTATTTTTCTCTCTATCTGTACATTATCCACTACCCAATGCTGAATAAAGACACTAATTTTTATTTTAGGGCTTTGGTCCATTCATTCCCTCAATCATTCATTTGTTGTATCTACTGTGTGCCAGTTTTTGTGCTAACGGTTGGGATCTTTGTTTTTCTTTCTGTGCCTACCATCGGCCCCCACGTGAAGACCCTGATCCCCCTTCAATCTTCATAGTTTTCTTTCTCTGCCTACCATCGGCCCCCACGTGAAGACCCTGATCCCCCTTCAATCTTCATAGTTGAACACTGACCCACTTTCCTGCATCCATCACCCCATTCTTCCTCCAGCAGTGACTTCAGCTAGGGTCACTTGTCAGATGAAGAGAGCCTAATGAAGTTGGGGTTCATATGTAGCACTTTGGAAAGAGCACAGACTCCGGAACCATGAGCTTGAATGTTGGACTTCACCATTTGTAAGCCTCAGTTTCCTCATCTTTCAAGTGGGGATAAAGATACCTACTTTTCAGGCTTCCTGTGCAGATGAAGGGAGAGGATGTATGAGAGCACTGGGTGGGACCCGGAACATAGACAGGACAGTGCTTTATAGCAAACCTTTCCCTTCCCTGTCCTCCTTTCTCCTGGCCCAGGGAGGTGGCTCTTAAGTTGACAGACACATCCATGTGTCCCCCTCACATACTGCTGATGGGGCTGAGACCCGCAGCATCCCTCATAAAGTAGGTCCTCACAAAATTCCAGATCGAGCTCTCATTTTTAAAAGTCCATATTATAGAGATAGGGAAGAGGAGTGACATTGCCAACCTGAGCCTGTGTGTAATTACATATTTTGGCCGCGTGCTGGGCCTGGGATAAATCTGTATGGTAATGTGGGCCAGGGGCTTACGATGTAGGCACACATGCTAATTTTTAAACCACAAAATCGCGGCTGTTTTCATTTTCATTTCCAACAAGGCTGGCAGAGATTAGGTCCTATTAAGCACCATGGGGCCTGTCCTCCCCCTGGCCACCTGCTGGGCTCCTCATGGCTTTCATGGGCTTGTTGGGCCCGGCGCTGAGGCAAACACAGCCTTCCTAATTGTAGGGCACAGCTCTGCCCAGAAGAAGGCAGCCAGGTTGGCAGACTGAGGCTGTCCGCTCCCCTTACCTGGGGTTGTCACTCCACCTGGGGAGGGGGGACTCAGAGCTCACAGAGCCCATGGGTATGGAAATTCCAGGTTGATGCTTCTCCCTCCTGGGAAAGAAAGTCGGCCTCCCTCCCAAAGGCCCAGACTGTCCTCAGGACCCCAGAAGAGCAAGGGCTTGGATCACTGACCTTGTCAGTCCTAGCCCAGCCCCAGCTTGATGTCTGACCCTGTACAAGTCACTTCCCTTCCCTGGGCCTCGTTTTCTATCTGTCCATCCCATGAGAGTGCAAACGAGGTGATTCGGACTATCCTTTCCGGTTCTAATGTTTTGCATTTGAACTTCCTGTTCCCCCCATGAAGGGCAAACAGAGCAGGGATGCCAGCAGCTCTGGGTTACATATGGACCATGGGTTAAACTACAGACGTTCACTGTTTCATTTCATCTTCCCCTTGACTCCCGAAAGCAGCAGAATGTTCAACAGCAAATCCCATATTCACCGCTCACTGGCCAGATGACCTGCTTTCTCATCTGTACAATGGAAGTGTAACCGATAACAGTACCACCTGATAAGGTATTTATTTATTTATTTTTTGCGGTACGCGGGCCTCTCACTGTTGTGGCCTCTCCCGTTGCGGAGCACAGGCTCCGGACGCGCAGGCTCAGCGGCCATGGCTCACGGGCCCAGCCGCTCCGCGGCATGTGGGATCTTCCCAGACGGGGGCACGAACCCGTGTCCCCTGCATTGGCAGGCGGACTCTCAACCACTGCGCCACCAGGTAAGCCCAGGTATTTATTTCTGAGATCGAATGAAGTGCCACAGAGAATACAAGAGACTTAGAACAATGCCAGGCACATGGTCAACATCATATATATGCTGGATGTTAATATTATTTCACAGATAAGGAGACAGAGGCTCAGAAAAAGATAAGTAGCTCACTCAAGGCCACACTGCAGGAACCCAAACTGGAGCCTAGGTCCCCATTAGCTCCCCAGTAGATGCTTTGTCCCATTCACCTCTTCCCCACCCAGAGGAGGGGGCAGATTCTCTGTCTCCCGATTTCCTGGGCACTGAGCAAAAATGGCAGCAGAGAGATGCTGAGATAAGCAAGAAGGTCTGAGGGGCCTCCTGAATGGGGCTCCTGCCTGGACACAACCCCCCACCTTGATTCCCAGGGGTCCTTGGGCACAAGGAAGCCAGCCCAGTCTCAGCCCCATGCTGGGGTCTGGCAGACCCTCTGCTTGTCTGAGGGGAGAGGAGGGTGGGGAGGGGCCGGGAGGAGGAGCTGGCCCAGCCCCCTTCCATTCTCCCTCCATCTGCACCCAGGAGCAGCCGGGCGTGGAGCCCGGCCACCCCTCCTGTTCCCGCCCCCTCAGCATGCTCCCCGCCTGGGTGAGGGCTGCCCTGTCTCGGGGCGGGGGCGTGGGGGCGGGGGGACCTGGTCTGTGCTCAATTTCATGCCACTTAATTCACAAGTCTGCCCGTGAAAATGGCAACAAATCGGCCCCAACTGCCCAAATATCCCATCCCATCTCGGACGTCTCTCTTGCAACCCCTCCTCGGTCTGACAGCCCCCCACCCGTCAGGCTGGAGAGGGAACATCCATGGCACCAGTGAGCTGAGAGAGCCTTACTGCCGACTCAGATTCACCGGGGCTCTCCTCTCCGGGCTCCCACGCACATCCCTTCTCCTCCAGGGCCAAGCCCTGGACCCAGAGGTGACCCATCTCATGCTCCCTCAAGTGCATGGTCAACATCTGGGCACTGTTTTATTCTGAATTTTAATATGACTGCATAATGCTTGTTCTTTTACTTGTTTGCACATTTTCTTGAGAACAATTTGGTTTATTTGCGAACAGGTAACACATTCACACGATTCAAATTTCAGAGAACATAAAAGGGAGTGTGAAATGGCTCCCTCCCATCCCCCAGGGCTCCCCCACCCCCCAGTTCCCATCCCAAGGACAATCAACATCCCCAATTCTTGGGTATCCTTCCAGAGATCTGTTATGCAAAAATAAACAGATACACATTCATAGCCTTTCCTGCCTTTCCCACCAAGGGCGGTGTACTGTTCACCCTGATCTGCACCCCACTGTCTCTGCTACTATGCCTTGGTGACCAGAGCCTCCTTTTCCACTCTTAGCCCTCCACGCATGGGGGATATTTGAAATTCTCGTCCTCTCCATCCACCTGCCCACCGTAAAGATTCTGAAGCCATAGAGACCAGCATTCAATCCTACCTGTGTCGACTACTCTCTGGGTGACCTCGACAAGTTCATTTTCCTCTTGGGCCTCAATCTCCAAATCAGTAAAATGGGAATATTAAGGTACACCCACCTCACAGAACTATCGGGGTGGGTGCGTAATAAAGAAGATAATGAAGGCCAAGCGCCAGGAGATGAAGCGTAACTGCCAGTTCCTTTCCCCTTTCCTCTCTGTCCTCCAGTCAGATGAATGCCTACTTGTCCTTCAAGCCCTGGGTCAATGCCACCTCCTCTTGAGCCCCCACTCTGAAGGAATTGAGCCACCTCTTTGCATCTGTTGTGTGTTGGACCTGCCTCTCGGAGAGTGTCCCTGTGTGTGCTGTAACCGTCTATACTCATCTTCCCCCTACAAGGTTGTGAGTGATTTGAGGGCTTCTGATGAGCAGGAACCAGTATATTAAGGTGTAGCTTACCTTCAAATACTTACATTCTCCTCCAATCCTGCCCCGACATTCCCACACCTGAGCTGATCAGGGGATAGGCACAGATTACCATAGAGTTCCTACCCAATAAAGAGCATAAAGTTATCAGCAGTAAAAGCTGGATCAGAATAGAATCCAAGTGGTTGGTAAGTGGTGGCCGCCAAAAACAGTAGAGTCGAAGTTTTAAGAGAGACAAAGGAAAAAGCCGTGTGAGACTTTGGGGAAAGACAGGACTAAAAAAGATTTGAGAGAGTTTTGCTGTATGCTGTGTGATGTAATTTCTGTCTTCACTTTACTGCTTGTCCAAGCGAGTTTGGTAAATATTTTGTTGCAAATCAGTGCTTTTGGAAGCTCTTTGGGTTCCTTTTGGATACGACCCAGGCTGAGATTGACCTAAGAATTATCCAGGTTGCATTGTACATCCTGGGCCTGGCTCAGCAGAGGTATTGAATAATAGAAAAATGAGAAGGGCAGATGGAGGGAGAAGAGGCAGAGTGCATACAGGCTGTGACTCTCAGTGCCTCCTCTAGGCAACCCACGTGATGGACAATGTTCACGTGTTCATGGCAATACGTTTCCCAGGAGCCCCCCAGATTTTGATGAACCACCTATCCACCCACCTGTTCCCCCAAATTTGTAGATAAATAAAGCCCTAAGATTTGTAATTGGCAGAACTACTAAGGGCATATCTGAAGCACTCCTCCCAGGTGTTGTGGTGCAGATAGGAGGGGATGGATGTGGGGTGAGAGTCTCTACCAGCCTCTTTCTCTTTACACCTCTAAAGAAATTTATGAGAAAGTAGATGAGCTAGATACCTCAAGATAAATATTATCTCATTTTCTTCCTTCCAGCAATCCTGTGATGTGGGATTAGCGTCCGCATTTTAATTTCAGTTTCCAATTGTTTATTGTTAGTATGTCAACTACAATTGATTTTGTATATTGACTTTGTATCCTTCAACTTTGCTAAATCCATTAGTTCCAGTAGCTTTTGGTTTTTTTTTTTTTTTTTTTTGGTGGGGAGTGTTGGTTACTTAGGGTTTTCTGTGAACACGATCATGTCTGTGAATAAGATGGTTTTTCTTTTTCTTTTCCAATCTGTGTCTTTTTTTTTTTTTCTTTTTTTTGTCTTACTGCAGTCTAGGGTCTCCAGTAAAGTGTGAAGTAGGGGTGGTAAGAGCAGACACCTTTGCCTTGTTCCTGGTATTTTGGGGAAGATTGTTCCCATTTTATAGTTGAGAAAATTGAGTCACAGATGTTCAGTAACAAGCCCAAGGGCCCCCAGCTAGTCAGTGACAGTGCCAAAATCACAATCCAAGATCTGCCTGGCTCCAAAGCCTTTTCCCTTTCTACTGCTCCTAGCTTTGCAAACAGTAAAGTGCTGTACAAAAATATGGAGTTATAATTTCCTGTTTTAGCCCTTTTCCCACCACCCAGTTCCCTGCCCTGTCACAGGTGCAGAGCAGCTGCTTGGTGACAACTTGCTGTTTGATTGGAAGTGGTGAGGCCCAAGCCAGAGAGTGACATGGGGTGATCTCCCACCTTGATGTGGGGATGCACAGTGGGTCTGGGGATGGGGAACTTTCCATCCCACTCTGGAGGCTCATTTCAGGAGAAATGGTCCCTTGGCTGGGCAGAGAGGATGTTTCTTGGAGGCAAATGAAGGATTCAGTTTAGAAGGTTCTGAGGAACAAAATGGAGGGTGAGAGTACAGCTGGATCTTTAAGAAGAACAGTTGGGGCTTCCCTGGTGGCACATCCCTGGTGGCGCAGTGGTTGAGAGTCCGCCTGCCGATGCAGGGGACATGGGTTTGTGCCCCGGTCCGGGAAGATCCCACATGCCGTGGGGCGGCTGGGCCCGTGAGCCATGGCCGCTGAGCCTTCGCGTCTGGAGCCTGTGCTCCGCAATGGGAGAGACCACAGCAGTGAGAGGCCCGCGTACCGCAAAAAAACAAAAAACAGGTGGTAGATTAAAATGAAGATTGTGAAGACAGACTTCCTAGCTTGAAGCCCCGTTCTACCACATACCAGTCATGTGACCTTGGGCAAGTTACTCGGCCTCTTTGTACTTTAGTGTTCTCATCTGTAAAACAGGGATAATTGCATTTCTACCTCATAAACTCAGGGTGAGGATTATAGGAGTTAATATACAGTAAATGCCCCATGGTAAGTGCTATACAAGGGTGAGCAGCTGTTATTTTTATTGAGTCACGGGACTGTTTGGTGGGGGACCTCCAGAAGCCACCAGGAACTATTTTCCTCCCTCTTTGAAAACACACACACACACACACACACACACACACACACACGACCCGCTTCAAACCCCACAGTTGTATAGAGAGAGCTGTGTCTCAACTGACCAAGTTACTTAACGTCTCTGAGCCTCGGTTTTTTCAGAGGTAGAATGGGATAATGAGCCCTGTCTCACACTGTGAAGGTAAGGCATGGTAAAGCATTGTAAACATCGGCAACAACAAAAATAATGACGATTCCTGAGTGCCTCCTCTATGCTTAATCTGTGTGTTCTCCCTTATCCCTGTGAGGTAGACAGGTCACCCCGTTTTCTGCACGAGGAAACCAAGCCCCAGAGGTCAAATGACACACGGACCTTCAGCCAGGATCGAACCCAGGTAGGCCTATCTCCAAAGTCTGGATCTTTATTATTTTTGCACAGTTCTCCTTTTGGGACCAAGGGGCTGGAGCCACAGCATCTGGGTACAGGTGCCCCCTCCCCCAGGCATTCCCTCCTGGACCCTCCCCTTGGTGAGGGGCTGCCCTTCAGTCGCTCACTTGTCCAGCCAAATGCTGATGGGCAGCGGGCGGCTTTGGTGCACGAGGCAGATGGGACCTTCACAAAAGCCCCTGCACCTCTCCAAGCTGGTGCCCCCCACACGCCTGATTACCCCCCAATACCCAAGTTACCATTGATACAGTGGTGCCGGCTGATTCAATTAGTGCAGCCGGCATGAAGGCAACAGCACAAAGAGCTGGGTACTTAGAAACTCATTTTCTTTTGATTATTATAGCATCTCACACGTGGAAGCAGAAAATTATAGGCTCACGTGTCTTTGCTTAATATCCTCTGGGGCCAGATTCGTCGTCATGTTGAAGTTAGCTGTCAGGATTGACAAAATCATGTGGAGTTGATGGATTTACAGTGCCTGGGCCCAGCCAAGCTGGAGAGGTGCAGACCCACACGGATACACAGATCTAGAGACACGCACGCAGACACTCACACACTCTGATACATCCCATTCAGACACAAAGATACACACTCCCCTCCTTTCCAGAAATGGATACACAGACACTCTCACAGTGATTCATGCACAGATATACACACCCCCACACACTGAAACATACCCATTCAGACCCACACAGAGGTATGCTCACTGTGTGATGTACTCAAGGGCACACACACCCCCCACACACTGCTACACCCACACACATATACACATACCCCACATACTACGATACACTCACCTGGTCTCACATAGGATCTACAGTCCCCACACACTGACACACCCCATCTACACCCACACCGACTCACGTGCACGCTCATACCCTACACCGTGTAAACAGATGAGCAGATACACGTGGTGATATGCACACATATACTCACCCTCCAAGCTGATAACCCCACCTCGACACACACCCAGAGATTCGTGCCCTACCACACACAGATACAACCAGACACACCGATATACACCCACACCGATGTAGACACGGATACACACACATGCTGATGCACCCCAGTCAGACACTCGTCCTCCACACTAATACACACTCGCCTGGACACACACTCAGATCCTCACACCCACTGTGAGGTGCACCCACGCAGACACGTGCAGAGACTCACACCCATACCTACTGACACACACTCACTCGAACACATACGTGTGCACACACACTACACGCTATACACTCCCGTTCAGACACACACGTACATAGAGCCGCTCCCCGCCGGATTCACACACATATCCAGACCCACACATGCATTAGGCACAGAGACAGGTGGGCACACACAGAGCAAGAGACACGCGGAGATCTCTGACAAGCACAGGCAGGAAGTCACAGTGATACACTCACGCACACGCATGGGTGCCCAGACGAGCACCCAGCACACATGGACGGAGACAGACAATATAGTGTCGAGGGCACAGAGAAACCAGTGAGCCCGTAGGCAGCTGTTAACTCCCCAGCTGCGGACCCTTTCCCTTCTCTTTCTTCTCTTTCTCTCCTCGCCCGCATCCTCACTTGCCCTGGCTGCTGGGGGAGATCCTGGGGAGTGATGCGGAGATAGAAACCGAATGAGGACTGGGGTCATCCACTGCTGGCTGCCCAGGGCACCCCTGCTCCAGGTCTCTGTTAGAGGACCTGGAGACAAGGGGTGCTGGGTGCAGTTGGCAGTGAGGGGAGGTTGTAGGGATGCAAAGCCAGAGGGAAGTAGGCAGGGATTGAACCTTCATGGAGCACCATTACTGGCTGCATTTTGCAGACCGGGAGACTGAGGCCCACAGAGGTAAGTTCTTCCCCGACGACACACGGGGTATTTTCGTGACAATTAGCAAAAGAAGCACAGGTTGGTGAGCCGATCAGGGGCTGGATTCCTGCCCCACTTGGCCCCTGGTGAAGGGTGCAACCCTACTCAGCAGTCCCGGACACAGGAAGGTTCTCCGAGGCAAATTCCTGGGAGGGGAAAGGAAGGCTGTCTGGTGCTGGAAGGTTCCTTGGAGACGGCCCAGGCCCACTGCCTCTCTTTACAGGGGGGAACTCAAGGGCCAGAACTCCCCCACCCCTGCTCACCAGCAGGTAATGGGGCACCTGCTCTGGGAGAGGTGCTGGGGGCCATACCCCAAGTTTCCTTGGGGAGGCAGAGGAGACCTGCCCTGGTGGGCTCCTGGGCAGAGGGTCCAGTCCCAGCCATTCGTATTGTGGAGATAGTGGTTACAAGTCCAGATGCGGCTCGCAGCCTGGGGTTGGGCCCTGAGGCATCACTTGCGAAGCACTGGGTTCATGTCCGTGTTGGTGTCGCACCAACTGAGTGGAGGAGGGGCCTGTGGTCACTTGGCCAAGGCTCTGGCTCTCGGGCTTCTGAGGATGGCAGTGAAGAGTCATGAGTTCTAGAACCTTTGAGCCTTGGCTCAACCAGCTTCCATCCCCTCGCAAGGGGAAAATCTACTCTGTCCACTCGTGGGTCCACCTTGTCTACATGTGTCTACTCCATGTCACACATGTGCTAGCTGACCTCATCTCCTCTCTCGGCAACCCCGGAAGTTGATCTCATTATCCCTATTGGGCCAAGGAGGAGCCTGTCTGTCACTCAGAGAACGTAAATGACTCGCCCAAGGTCACACAGCTCTAAGGGAAGGATTTGAACCCAGGGCTGTTGACTTCCAAGCCCTTGCTCACCCACCTCTACCACGTGAGGTCGGCCTACTTCAGGCAGAGCTGGCAGAGTGGGAGCCCCCTGGCTCAGTCAGGCCTTAGGGCCCGGAGGCCAGCCGCTAACTCCCTGGGGTAAGGTGACCCAGTGAGTGGGAGGCAATGGCTAGAGTAGAAGGAGCATGGGGCTTTGGGGGTCAGACAAAGACGGGTTCGAATCCTGACTCTACAACCTTGGGAAAATCGCTTTGCCTCTCTGAGCCTAATTTCCTTATCTGTCAAATGGAAATGATAATATCTCCACTTAAGAGCTGGAGAGAATACGTGTGTATATATAGTAGAATATATGTAGTAGAGACTATATGTGTTGTATCGAGTAGGTATTTAATACACAAGGGCTGAGTTTGGCAGTTACCATCAGGGCTCCCCAGCAGGCCCAGGACAGTGTCCTCGGCCCATCCCATGTTGGGTTACTCACCCCATCTTCAGTCCCTACGTCTTCCACGGCCCTGCCCACGTCTGTGGCTTCTGAGGGTCTGGGGGCATGAGGGTCCCTGGAGACTTGGAATAGATCCACAGACTTCTCGTGAACCCAGGAATCATTCAGGCCAGAGGTTCTCAACTCTGGCTGCCTATTAGAATCATCTTTTTAAAAATACCAGCTCCCAGGCTCTCCTCCAGGACATTCGAATTTAATTGGTCTGCGGTGGGCCCCGGGCATTGGCAGTTTTTTAAATGATCCCCAAGTGATTCTAACATGTCACTCAGTGGTGAGGACCACTGAGCTGGGTCCTCTAAGGTGTGGCCTGCAGACCAGCAGCGTCAGCATCACCTGGGAGCTGGTTAGAAACGCAGACACTCACCCCAGTCCCACTGAATCAGAACCAACATCTCCGGGTGATTTGTATTCATTCTAAAGTTTGAGAAGACCTGCTCTGGAGCGCTCTGTTGTTTCCAGAGCAAGCTGAGGTCCAAAGAGTTTCAATGGACACAGCAGGGTCAAGGCTCTCGTTAAGGTCTCCCCTGACTGAAGCCGAGTGTCCTCTTTTCCAGAAAAGGACATCAGGGAGCAGACGTCTCTGACCATTCTCTCCGAGCAGGATTCCTGGTCAGCGCATCCCTAAGTGCCCACTTCTGGGTCCTCATCTCCCCATCTCGGTCTGGTCTTGAAGATATGCTAATCAGCGTGGGAGTCCACCCTTTCCCGGAATTATCATATATGAGATGTGCCTCATCTCAGGATAATTTTCTCATCTGCATAATCGTATTTGACTTCCTTATGGATGTAAAACCCCCTTACCTTCGGTGAGTTAATCTCCATTGATTGAATATCAAACTCATCTGAATGTGGGAGAAGAGGCTTTTCTCTCTCAGCAGCAGGGTGCTAGAGTCTAAAAGCCTTGCTCAGCTTGGGGCCGAGGTGGGTAGCTTTGTCCCTGTCCTTCCCCAGCTGCTTGAGGGACCCTTCCCTTCTGACTCACTTTTTCTCTGGCAGCATCTTTCTAGCTTCGGCTACTTCTCTCTTTTTTTGCCCTGTCTCTGTTTTGTCTCCATCTTTCTGTCTCCGTGGTGCCCGTTGGTATCTTAGTCTTTTGATTCTGGTCTTTTGGTTTTGTCTTGCCGTTTTACTTCAATTTTCTTTCCTTCTTGGTACCTCTCTTTTTCTTCCCTCCTTTCTCCTCCCCTGCCCCACTTTTCTCTCTGAGTCACAGACCCTCCCTTTACCTGAAACCCCAAGTGTCTCTGCTATGTCACCACCCACAACTTGGTGGAAGAAAAAAATCTAGCAGGTGCTCCCTTGCAGAAGTGGCTGAGCTTCTCAGGGAGACAGAGGGGACAAAGGGCCCCACAAGGGGTGGAGGTGGGACAAGGAGGGAGGAGGACGGGTTGCTCTGGGACCTGTGATACCTTGGCTGGGAGGCCTGTTCTCAGGCTAGAAAGTGTCAATCCTACCCCATAAGGAATGCTGCAGATGTTCACAACCATCCTGTGAGTTGGGTATCATCTTCCCATTTCACAGATCCTCGTAGAACCCAGACCTGCCTAACCCTGCAGGCTGCCCGTGATTATGCAGGAAGAGACTGAGGCCAGGCCTTCTGCTCCCAGTAAGTCTGGAAGCAGGTGAACGAATCAGCTTACTGAGTCTAAACTTGTCACTCCTCCCCAAGGTTACGTTGTCATTTTGAGCGCTTAGCAAACTGTCTGGTACACAGGAAGTGCCCAGTATGTGCTAGGCAGTGGTCGCCATCGTTGTCATTGTTATTCAAAACAGGCAGGGTTCAATTCATGCTCAGGTGCATGAAATCTGTGTGACCTGAGACACCTGAGGTCCCTGAGCTTCAGCTGACTCATCGATAATGTGGTAATAATAATTCTAAATGTCCATTGACAGATGAATGGATAAAGAAGATGTGGTATATATAGACAATGGAATATTACACAGCTATAAAAAAGAAATACTGCCATTTGCAGCAACATGGATGAACCTAGAGATTATCATACTAAGCGAAGTAAGTCAGAAAAAGACAAATGCCACATGATATCACTTCTATATGGAATCTAAAATATGACACAAATGAACCTATCTACGAAACAAAAACAGAATCAGAGACATAGAGAACAGACTTGTGGTTGCCAGGGAGGGTTGGGTGGGGAGGGAAGGATTGGAAGTTTGGGATTAGCAGATGTGAACTATTATATATAGGATGGATAAACAACAAGGTCCTACTGTATAGCACAGGGAACTATATTCAATATCCTGTGATAAACCACAATGGAAATGAATATGAAAAAGAATATATATGTCTAACTGAATCATTTTGCTGCATAGCAGAAATGAACACAACAGTGTAAATCAACTATATGTCATTAAAATAAAATAAAATAGGGCTTCTCTGGTGGCGCAGTGGTTGAGAGTCCGCCTGCCGATGCAGGGGACGCAGGTTCGTGCCCCGGTCTGGGAAGATCTCACATGCCGCAGAGCGGCTGGGCCCGTGAGCCATGGCCGCTGAGCCTGCGCGTCCGGAGCCTGTGCTCCGCAGCGGGAGAGGCCACAAGAGTGAGAGACCCGCTTACTGCAAAAAAAAAAAAAATAAAAAAAAATAAAATAAAATAAAATAGAACTGCCTTGCAGGACTACTACGAGGATTAAGGCCCTGCATACAAAACACCTAGCTCAGCGCCGAGTACATAGTGAGAGCTCGGGAAACCTCAGCAACTGCTGTCACATTATTACTGTCATTAATGTTGCTGTTATCATTGATGCTATTCTCATCACATCATTATTATCTCTGAGTGCCCGGCCCCAAGTAGGTGCTTGGTAAATATCAAATGAATGAATGAACGACCTCCTGTAGAAGCTCCTTTTATACCTTCACTGCAGTTCCCGACTCCCTGACTTCACTTCTCCTGTATGGAGAATTGAAGAGTCTGCTTTGTGGCAGGCCAGGGTCACAGTGAAGTGCTGGGCTCCGGCGTGAACAAGATATAGTTGTGCGTACCAGCTCTGCCACCTGTCAGCTGTGAACCTCCCTGAGTCTCAGTGCCCCCATCTGTAGAATGGGACGACCAGCAGTGCACACCTCATCAGGTAGTGGGAAGCAGAGCTGAGGCTGGAGGTAGGGGGCAGGGGGAGGAAGGGGCAGAGGTTTCTTACAAAAGCAGGGTAGGAGCAAGCTGTGAAGGCCTTGAATGTCAGGCTAGGTGCTTCGTGAACTGGGCCTGGCTTCCCCTTACCCAGACTGCGGGAAAGGGGCGCTGGTCTGAGGACTCCGCCTGCAGACCCTTTGAGACAAAGCCAGGCTACAGGCATCCCGCAGCGGCAGAAACACATCTTCACCGGACTCCGTCCTGGCTCCAGCTGGAGCTGGAGTGGTGGGGAAGGGAAGGCCATTTGCAATTCAGATCTGGGGCAGATGGAAGGACATCGCTGGAGGAGGTCGGGGGAGGTGGGACACGAGTGGAGTCAGCTGCCTCACTTCTCACACACATCCCAAGCCCAGACCAGCCCTTCCGGCCCGATGCCCCTCATAAAACCACTCAGGCACTGACCTGTACCCAACAGTGCTCTAGGTGTTCTACATAAGCTAAGTGGTAATCCTATGAGGGAGATACCATTATTACCCCATTTTACAGGTAAGGGAAGTGAGGTCCGGAGAGGCAAAGCAACTTGCCCAAGGGCACGTGCGTAGTCAGTGGCAGAGCATTCACACCGGCTGCCCGGCGGAACCCACGTTCTTATTCATGCATTCGCACCACCTAAAACCTCCTCCCAATTGCAACCCCTCCACCTTCCGCCCCAAAGCCCCAAGAGGATGTTGTATGAAGTGTGTTCAACCCGCTTTGCTGAGTTTCTGCTGTGAACCAGACCTGGGGGCGTCTCCTACCTTCTTCACATCTCATGCAGCTCTCTGGGGCCGCGAGGCCACTTTAGCAGACAGGTCAATGGGGCCCAGGCCCCTCTGGGCCTCATTGGACCTCTGGATCATCAGAGGGGACCCCGGTGATGCAGCAAGTGACCAGGCAGGGTGGGTGCAGGGACTCACAGGCAGGTGACCCCCGGACATATAGTTAATCCGTCTGGGATAAAGCAGCTCAAATCGCGGGGGACTACTGGTTCCTTCTCCCTTTCCACAAACAGAGAAGAAGTACCAGGTGTGAAGCACCTTCATACACATACTCATCCCCCCTCTCCAGCCACCCTGCAGTCCTGGGAGGGAGGCACTGCTGGTTCCATCTTACAAAAAAGAAAATGGCTCTGCCAAGAAGGACCCCAGTCAGTCTCTGCTCTTTGATGGAAAAAAAGGTCTACCCCCCTCCACGCTTTTCCTTCCCCGTCCGCTCCTGTCCCCTGGGTGGGTGGTAGCTCCCCGACCTGGATGGTCCTTCCCCTCTAGGGTCTTCCATTCTGATGAAATCGCTCATTCATCCAGGCGCAGGTGATGTAGTGGGTGTCAGGAAAGAGCTGGTGATGGTGCTGGACAGACCCTCCCTGCTGAAGCCAGACTTTAGCCCTCACTAGCTGTGTGACCTTGTATAAGCCCCTTTCTCTCCACCACCGCTACTGCCTCATCCGTGAAATGGGTAGCAGAGTCCCTCCTTACAGGATTGTTTGCGAATCCAATCAGGAAGCACCTGTGTAGGCCCCATACAGTTGGTGCCTAGTGAATGAATGCACCAACCCCTCCCCCCCACAAGTCCTTGGTTCCCTAGTGGATGGAGCCTGTCCTCCTCCCTCTGTGACCTCTGACCCCTCCCCCTCCTCCCCTCCATTCCTTCTCAGCAGGGGCTGTGAGTCCCTTCCCCCAACCAGGCCCAGGGGGCCCAGGGAAATTAGACCGAATCAAAGCAGAAAATGAGTTTTCATTCATCTTGGAGTGATGCGAGAGGTTACGGGCAAGACAAATAGCAGCCTCCCCCTCTTCCTTTATCACTGCCACCGCAATTAATAGGCTGTGGCCTTCGTTATCCAGGCCTCTGCTAAGGAGAGCACAGGCCCCCCGGGCGACACTAACGAGGGAGAGGAAGCAGACCCGTCTCCCACCAAGTTCTGTCACGAGGCTGTATGCTCACCTGGTTCCTCAAACTCGCTGCTGGGGTGTGGATGAGCAAGGAGGGAGTGAGCACGTGGGGCATCCGAATAGGACCGAACCTCCACCTGGGCCAGAGGGAGACCACAGTCCCCCGACACCTCTGGGAGCACCTGCCGGTCTGTGATTTGATGATCATTACAGCTGCTGGGCTTCCTGAGTGTTTCCAAAGTGTCACCATGATGAGACACGTGTTATTTCTGCTTTATACAGTAAACTATAAGCGAGGCATCTGGCCTCCAAATTCTCTGATGAGAAACCGGGATTCAGAGAAGTACAGCTGCTTGTGTGAGGTCACCCAGATTTGGAAGAGGAACAGCCAGGATTTGGCCACAGGACTGCTTAAGCCCCAAGTTTGGGGTCCTCATTATCATGTTCCTCCACCCAATGAGGTAGAGGGATCAAGAACTGGGCGATGGCTTCCTGAAAGTCTCTGATTCCAGAGTTTTAGTAGGAAAAGAGCTGTAGAGGTGAACTGAGTCAGCAATAGCTCCCCACCCTGGCCCAGTCCTGGGGGCCTCAGACCCTTGAGGTCATTGCAGTCCTTGGCCTGACCAAGTCTTTGTCATGCATCAAAAGGAAGGCCCTTTGTTCAAGTGTGAATGGATACTATCAAGATAATTTTAAAAAGGGATTCCAGGGCTTCCCTGGTGGTCCAGTGGTTAAGACCCCGTGCTTCTAATGCAGGGGGCGCCAGTTTGATCCCTGGTCGAGGAACTAATCCCCACATTCCTTGCGGCGTGGCCAAAAGAATAAAATAAAATAAATAAATTTAAGAAGGGATTCCTTTAAAGGGTTCCTGAAAGCCTAGGAGGTTTGGCTCATTGGGTATTTGCTCAGTCAATGAATACTGCATTACTTATCTTTTGCTGTCAACAAATTATTCCCCCTCCCCCCCAAAATTAGTAGCTTAAAATAATAATAAACATTTATTAGCCTTCACAGCTTCCATAGGTCAGGAATTCAGGAGTGACTTGGCCAGCAGTTCTGGCTTAGGGTCTCTCACGAGGTTACATCGTATGTTGGCCTGGGCTGCAGACCTCTGAAGGCGTCACTGGGGCTGGAAGGTCTGCTTCCAAGATAGCACATTCCTATGACTGGTATTGGTGCTGGCCGTGGGTGGGATGCCTCAGTTCCTCTCCGTGTGGAGCTCTCCACAGGATGGCTCACAACATGGGGGCTAGCTTCTTCTGAGCCAGTGATCCGATAGAACAAGGCAGAGCCACTATGCACTTGATGACCCAACCTCAGAAGCCATACAGTGTCACCTCTGTCATACTCTACTGGTCACTAAAATCACCCTGATTCAGTGTGGGAGGGGACTGCAAAGGGTGTGAATACCAGCCGGAAAGTATCGTTGGGGGCCACCTTAGAGGCTGGCTACCACAGATACTGAAATCAAAAGAGCATTTTGTAGAGGTTAAAAGCGGATCCTTGAGTTGTTCAAAGACAGGCCAAATATGACCTATAGCATTAAATACCAGGAGAATTTTTGCCTGTGGGGGAGACAGGAACTGAGAAAGGGCCCAAGGAGGCTGCTGGGGAGCTGACAATGTTTATTACTTGACCAGGGTGCGGGTCACATGAACATGTTTACTTTGTGAAATATCATTGAATACGATGTGTGTACGTTTCTGCATGTACATGATGCTCCAATAAAATACTTTGAAGGGGATCCTCATACTTGAAAAGGTTTGGAGTGATTCGTGTGTTCAAATCTTCTCATTTTATGGAAGAGAAAACAGTAGGACTCAGAGAGGGAAGGTGACTTGCTCCGGGCCCTTTGGTGGGTCAGTGGTGGGGTCTTGTTTTCTTACCCATGTTATTATGATTTTCTTTTCAAAAAATTTTTATTGAAATATAGTTGATTTACAATGTTTATTAGTTGCAGGTGTATAGGAAAAGTGATTCAGTCATATATATACTACAAGATATTGAAAATAGTTCCCTGTACTATGCAGTAGGTCCCTGTTTCCTTGTTGCTTATCTAGTTTATATATATCTATTATATATATAATAGATATATATATATATGTGCTGCATTGCAGGCGGGATCTTAGTTCCCCAACCAAGGATCGAACTCGTGCCCCCTGCAATGGACGTGCAGTCTTAACCACTGGACTATTTTATACATATCAGTGTGTATATTTTAATCCCAAACTCCTAATTTATCCCTCCCCAGAGGTGGGGTCTTGGACTGGCATTCGAGCCTCCTGGGTCCTGGGAAAGGCCTTTTGCAGGCACTGTGGGCGGGACATCAGAGGGCTGGGGGCTCCATTTCCTTGCTTCTTCTCCCCAGCTCCCCCAGTGATGCTCCGGAACTGAGAGACTGTGCCAGGGCTGTGCCAGGGTCCAGCTCATACAGCCCCTCCCAGCTTGCCCGCCCTGGGGCCAACTGGGGTGCTCCCTGCCCGCAGCCGACAGCCTGGGTGTTCAGGGAGAGGCTGAGTCTCAGGAGAGGACCTTGTCCTGAGGCGGGGAGGGGACGAGTGCTGGGGTGTGTGGCTGCTTCTCTGTATACACACGTCTGGTAAAAACCACCTCTCACTCAGGAGACGGTCCCTCTCCCTTGGCTGGACCTCAAGACCTTTCAGGGCTGGGACCCAGCCTTATTCAGCTCTGGGTCTCTTCCATCCGCCTGCTCATCCTCGCAACCATCCATCTAAGCAAATCTTTCCTGAGCATCTATTATAGGTGCTAGAGATACAACAGTGAACAGAATCGGCAAAATCCCTGCCCTCAGGGAACTAACACTCTAGTCAGGTAGACACAATAGGTAAGATACAGAATATGGGCGGCGGGGAGTTCATAGGAGCTTGAGTGTGTGTGTTTGTGTGTGTGTGCAGTTGTGTCAGGGAAGACTTTATTGAGAAGATGACATCTGAGCCAAGACGTGAGGGAGGTGAGGGGCTGAGCCTAAGGTTTTCTGCAGGAAGAGTATTCCAGGCTGAAGGAACAGCAGTGACAAGGCTCAGAGGCAAGGACATGCTTCGCGTGCCAAGGAGTAGCAAGGAGGCCAGTGAGGCCTGAGCAGGGTGAGCGAGAGGAGGCAGATCGTGCAATGGAGACCCCGTGGCTCAGGCGCCCGTCAGAGCTGGCCTTGAACCTCAGGGCTGCCGTTCTCCAGCTAGGTGACCCAAGGACTCCTGGCTGTACAGGCAGGATGATACCACCTCCCTCACAGGGGCTTTTGAGGCTGAAACTCAACTTTGGCTTTAGTGACACATCCACAAAATTTGAACAAGACAGACGGTCCTGTTCCACCCACTTCCACTGGCATGTAAGCCACATGAAGGCCAGAGATCTTGTCTGTTTTGTTCACCACTAAGTCCTCAGACCCAGAATCACAGACCCTACAATGAAACACACAATGACAATACACTGTGATGATATAAGGCTTGGAAGGGAAGCGCAGTCAGCTGAGGGCGCTCTTAGCGAGGAAGCCTAAGGTGTACCTGGAGAACAGCAGGGAAGGCTTCCTGGAGGAAGTTACAGCTGGGACCCGCTGATGAGTAGGAGTCAACCAAGGCGTCTTCCAGGCAGAGGGAACAGCACGCACGAAAGCTCAGAGGCTGGAAAGAGCAAATTATTTGGAAGAAATTCGATATGCTAGAACAGAGCATTAGGAGGGATAAAGAGGCAGTGTGGCAGAGGGCTGTGGGGCTAGAGGGATCAGAGCAGGGATGGCTAGGAATTGGGTGAGCAGAGTACTGTGTCCTAAGAGCAATGGAAGACCCTGGTACCCAGGCTGGATGTAACAGAGGACTTGGCACATAAAAGTGAGATGAAGGGGGAAAGAGGGAGGAGGGAGAGAAGAAAGGAAGGAAATAAAATGAGAGCCAACCACAGCCTAGCCTCACACCAGTTTTCAATAGCACCTGCAGCTCAGCGGGACTCCTGGGAAATCCAGCCCATGACCCCTTTTCCAGCCAACAGTCCCTAAGGCCTCCCAGCACTAAGTCTGTCCTGCTCCCTCCCTCTCTCTGCGCTCCTGGCCAGGGAGGGCGGGGTGGGGCAGACGGGCCACAGGGTCCCAGCAGTGGACACAGTGTTCTGGTTCAGCGGAAGGACCTTAAACTCCGAGACAAGGACACAGCAGTAAAGGATGATGTGACTGAACCCCTGGTTCCGTGGTGAGCAGACCCCAGGTGTGTGAGTGGGAGCAGTTAAATGCCATCATTACCCTTTCTCTGATGGTGTTTTTTATAGTCTTTTTTTACTACTGGCACTAAAGGTTCTGGACTCATCCTGGCGGAGTGGAGGACATCACTCGTAGGGCTGACTGCTCTTCGTGATATAAAAAAATGACAAGTCCCGGCTTAATCTTTCTGATAACTGTGTTCCGCGCCCCCATCCATCTCCACCAAGGGGTTTGGGTGAAGCTAGAAGACAAGAGCATCCCAGCACTTAAGAATGAAAAATTAAGTGCCCTTTTTAAGCCCAGCGTGGAGCTTCTTGGCTTGGTGTTGTTCTGGAGGTGGGGGGTTGTCAGGGGTGGGGTGTGAGAGGGGGTGGAGCGAGAACAAGTAAACAGTGTCACCTCCAGGTCCTGGGGCAGGGGAGGTGGACAGTGGGTCCCATACAGTGTCATGGGAGTGTCAGCCTGAGCGTGTGTACTTGGAAGTGTGGGTGAGTCTCCTGCCCACCTGGGTGGGCCCTTACCTGTGCATCTGAGTCTCCATCCATGAGGGTCTCTGGTTATGTTTTTGTGTGAACGTCTGCACCTCGTGGTGAGTGACTAACACAGAAGAGTGGAAACGGCCCTGCGCTGCAGATCGATTCGATTCCCAGCTCTGCTTTAGTTACCTACGGAGCCCTTTGTAGGTCATTCCCTGTCTCTGGGCCTCAGTCTCCTCATCTGTAAAATCAATGAGTTGGGACCACATGAAGCCAGAGTCTTCAAACCAAGCGCTCACTCACTGGATGCTCCTGGGCACGTCGCATCCCTCCTTTTTGCCTCCATTTCCCCATCTGTCCTGTGAGACCCTTGCTCTGGTGGACCTCCAAGGCTGTTTCTGCCCTGGGATGTGAAGACCTGAGAGTTGGGGGGCCAGCAAGACTTCATGAGGCCCAGGTTCCAGCCCAGCACCCCAGCCTTGGCCCAAAGCCAGCTCCCAGTTGTGGCTTAGAGTTTTCTGCTTGTGCCCCGGAGAGCAGCCACCTTTTCCTCTCTGTGCCCCAGAAATGTCCAAGCACAGGGCCGACTCTGGGAACAGGGTGCAGAGGGCAAGAGCACAGGGTTTGGAGCCTTCAGCCCTCGCCTTCGTTTCCAGATTTATTTATCAGTTGTGTCTGTGACCTGAGCCTCAGTTGCCTTACCTGTGAAATGGAAACAAAGGAGACAGTAGGCCTCTCCCATCGGATCCGATGAGCTATACCTCATCCATAGTTAAGCGCTATCACAAGGGCACCCCACTCACGCAGACCCCTAAACAGAACTTGCCTGTTTGCCGCTGCCTAATCCCATCTCTGATTGCCTTCTTCTCCTTCTGTGGAAGGATGACAAAGGGGACAAATGGCCCTCTTGCGAAGATGTGACGGAGAGGGAGGGGAAGCTGAGCTGGGAGACTTTGGCTGCCAGAGGACTGGTCTGTCCCGGAAGAGGCCAAACATTTGTCGTTAATAAGAGTGAGAGAGAAAAAACCCTGTGAGAAGCTCCCTCCTGGGCCCGGGCAGATGCAGCCCTGCACAATCCCTTTATCACCAGCAACGTGGTTTGGAAAACAAGATGACAGGCTGATAGGCCCCGGTTATCTGGGGTGGCAGCATTTATCTGGGAAGTTTCCACAGGGTCCCTGTTGGCGTGTGTGTTATCTGGGCTCGAGCTGCTGGGGACTTGGGGCCCCTACTCCACTGGGCAGGATGACAAGGGAGGGGCAGATGAGGACCTCTTGTGTGTCTGGGAAGATGTGTGGCTAAGAGTGGCCAGGGCCCTGGGGCAACTTGTCCCAGAGATTTGGTGTCACTGCTGGAGCCTTTGCCAGGCATAGATGGTGATCTCATTCGCCCTGGATGCAGGAGAATCCATTCCATTTTACAGACACTGAGGCCTGGACAGGTATGTCACTTGCCTAAAGGTGCCCAGGCAGAAAATGGCAGAACCAGGATTTGAACCCTGGTCTGCTTGATTCCAAAAGCACTGGCCTCCAGAACAAACTCCATGACCAGGGCAGGGTGGACCTCAACCCTTTGCAAAGGAGTGACACTTAACATTTCCAGAGATGGTTTGGGTCCATTAACCCTGTTGATCCCACCCTGGCCTGGGAATAGATAGCTTGAACTTTTTGCTTGTTCCCATTTTACAGATGGGGAAACAGAGGCCCAGAGAGATACAGCCCTTTGGCCAAAGTCACCCACGTTAGGGCACAGCTGGGACTTTGAATCCACTGCCCTGGCTCGGAGTCATCCAACAGCCCTGCCCTTCTTCATCCCCAAGGCCTTAACAAGGAGGGCTTTCCCTCCTCTCTGACCTGCTGAGGTCATTACCATCTATACCACTCATGTGGCCCTTAATCATTTACTGCCTTTGCAGACAGCCTTGGTCAAAAGCAATAAAGTTCTGGCTCAGACCAGACCTTGTGTTGCTGCCATTTGTGCACGTGGCCCACCTCCCCTGCTGACTGGAAGGGCCTGGAGGGCAAGAACCAGGTGGCTGGATATTTCTGTGTTTTCCCTGCACTGCTGACATGCTGAGTATGTTTGGTAAGCAAAAGCTCAGACTTGGATCTGATGCTTGGAGCACTGGGCAAGGAGGAACCGTAGGGGATAACCGTAGGGGATAGGGACAGTGGGAGGGGTTGGCATCTCACATTCTCCAGGACCAAAGTTGAACCCAGATTCTGCTCCATCCACGTCAGCCAACGCTGCTCACACCCTGCTGTCCCATATTTGGTGACTGAAACCACAGCCATGACTGGGCCAAGCAGAGCCCTGACTCCCTGCCTTGGAACCACCACCAATTCTGCATCTTACGCATTTCTTTTAGACCCGGCCGCCATCTTGGACTACTGCAACAGCCTCCTACCAGGGCTCCCTGCCTCCAGTTGCAATCAGAGTCCTCTTCTTCAAATGCAAACTGGAGCTTGTCCTTCCTCTGCTTAAACCCTCCAGGGCCTCCAAGGCCTTCAAAATGAAGTTCAAATGTCTTAACTCCCCAAGAGCTGGCTCTGACCCACCACTCCAGCCTTACCTGCCACCCTTCCTGGCTGCACTGAACTCTGGGTTCCTCAGAATGTCCCCCTCACCCTGCCCTGGGCCTTTGCACATACCCATCTCTGTCAGGAGTACTCCTCCCTGCCCTGGCTCCTTTCATGGTGAGTACTTCCTCATCCTCCGGGTCTCAGTTTGGGATCGCTTCCTCCAGGAAGCCTCCCCTGATCGCTATCAGTTAGGTGCCCACTTGTCCACGCAAGCTTTTGCACACACCTATTATGGCCCTTAAAACACAGACTGGGAATCGCCTGTGAACTTGCCTGCTGTCTGTCTCTTCCATTATACTCTGAGCTCCGTGAAGCCAAGGCCCGTGTTCCCGTTTACGGAGGCTGGTTCTCAGTGAGTACTTGTGAAGGAACAAGTGCTTGACAACACCCTCGCTCTTCCTGAATCCCTTTAACTCCTCAAAGGGACTTGAGCAGACAGCTCTAGGGTACAGGGAACAGAGGTCAGGGAGCCCACTCTGGGTTTTTCTTCTTTCTTTTTTTTCTGCTTTGTTAATTACCTTTTAATGTTTGTGATACTTTTGATATACAGTTTAAGCCTTTAACTTTCATTTTTAAAATGAAGCGTATCATTTGTACAAAAGAACATGTAAATTACATACGTATACTCTTTGAATGATGATAATAATAATAAAACAATAACCCTGTACTCACATACCAGTTTAAGAAGAGTTTATTTCCAAAACTTTCAAAGCTTGTTGAGCTCCTATCATATCACATTAACCTTTCTCTCCAGAGGTAACCAATTTTTAAAATTTCGTTTGCATTTTCTCTATAGTTTTATCACATATGGACAAATCCTAAACAATATACAATTTAATTTTGTATATTATTGAACTAGAATCATACTTTCCGGATTCTTCTGTGACTTTCTTCTTTTTAAAACTAAACATCATCTATTGAGAGTCACCCATGTTGATACATCCTCCTTAATGCATGTGTGGTATTATATGCTGTTTCACAATTTATGTATTCATTCTTCTGTTGTTTCCAGTTTTGGGCTATTACAACTGGGTTGTTCTTAAAGATTGCCTTCCCCGCTCATTCTTGGGACCTGTCCTGTCCTGTGACCTCCTATCAGCCTCCTGCTGCCACACCGCAGCCCACTCCCCAGAGACGGAGAGTGGGGAATGAGGTTCCCAGTCAGGGCTGCCTCTACAGAACCCCTAAATCCACCCACGAGTCAGGGTGTGGTTGCCTGGAGGAGACCTGGGGCTCGGGGGCTGGCTGAGCACTCCCCAGGCCTCCCCTTCCCCTCTCCACCCTCCCCCCAGCCTCATGAGCTGCTGCACTGCCCTCCCCAGCAGCTGTCTGGATCCAGGCCCTCCCCCTGCTCTCCAACTACCCAGCCTGGCAGAGGGCGTGGGACCGTGCATCCTGGTGTGTGTATCCAGCTGTTGCTTGCCACAGCTGGCTGCATCGGGCTCTGCAGAGCCGGGGAGGGCAGGCTGTGCCCTCCCCTTCCTCCCACTCCATTTAATGCCCGAGACTGGATGAGAGTGAAGAGAACCTGGGAACGTTCCTGGCTGGGGACAAGACACATTTGTTCAGTCCTAGGCCTGGACTGATGGCATCCCCTCCTCCCTTCCTTCTTGCATTCCTGGGCCCTGACTCTGCTGGATGCCTTCACTCAGGACTGTGAGAGGTGGTACCATTCCCCCTTGTAGGGCCTCCATTTTCTCTTCTGTACAATGGGATGTAGGCTGCTTCGGGAAAGCCCTCACCTTCTGGGGAAGGGCCTTGACAGGCCCGAGAACAGGAGTGGAGCCCTGCTTGGAGATGATGCCTGAATCGGGTAGGGGAGCAGTCAGGGGCTGGGAGGCTAAAGGGAGGAGGCTGTGGGAAGAGTCTAGAAGGGAGGGAAGCGCAGAGCACCTGGGCCACAGCTGCACTGTGAGACCCGCTCCCCAGGGCAGGGCAGGGCGGGGCTTTCCGTGGTGCTGCAAATAGCACCGGCCTTAAGGAACCAGGAGGGCCAAGGGCTGCAGAGGGTGGACAGAGGGTGCCGTCCTGCAACCCGTCCACTCTGGCAGGCCGGGCACCGCACAGCCACTCATCTGGCCAACCAGCCAACCAGCCAAGTGTTGACCACCTGCCTGCCTGCCTGCCTAACGTATGCCAGGGAAGGGGCAAGCCTCTGCCCCGACCATCAGAGAGCCCAGCATAGCAACAACAGAAACCACCACGGGGCAGAAGCAGTTGAGTGGCCCGGATATGTGGACTGCCTGTGTGCCATGCCCTGTTTCCTGCACTTCCCAGATATTAATTCATTTTTAACCCTCACAACACCCCTCTGAGGTAGGTACTCTTGTCATCACCCCCATTTTACAGATAAGGAAAATGAGGTACAGAGAGATGAGGTTGTTTGCCCAAGAGCATCCAGCTGAATTCCCAGGGGAAGAGCTGGCATTCAAGCTTGGTCCTCTGGCCCGGGAGTGCCCTTCCAACCCCTGTGCCATCCTGCCTCTTCCCCAAGGAGTTCCGGGAAAGACATCTCAGGGCCACTGTCTCCTCAAATACATTCTCCGCATTCCACAGGCGAGGGAAGCAGAGCTCAGAGTGGTTAGGTGACTTGCCCACCAGAATTCCATCTCATGTCGATCTGACTTTAAGGCCGTATGTAAATGCTATACTGTAAACAGAGCTGCAATGAACATGGAAGCAACATAAATGTCCATCGGCAGATGAATGGGTAAAGAAGATGTGGCACATATATACAATGGAATATTACTCAGCCATAAAAAGAAACGAAAGTGAGTTATTTGTAGTGAGGTGGATGGACCTAGAGTCTGTCATACAGAGTGAAGTAAGTCAGAAAGAGAAAAACAAATACCGTATGCCAACACATATATATGTGGAATCTAAGAAAAAAAAAGGTTCTGAAGAACATAGGGGCAGGACAGGAATAAAGACGCAGATGTAGAGAATGGCGTTGAGGACACGGGGACGGGGAAGGGTAAGGTGGGACGAAGTGAGAGAGTGGCATGGACATATATACACTACCAAAGGTAAAATAGATAGCTAGTGGGAAGCAGCCGCGTGGCACAGGGAGATCAGATGGGTGCTTTGTGACCACCTAGGTGGGGTGGGATAGGCAGGGTGGGAGGGAGACGCAAGAGGGAGGAGATGTGGGGATATATGTATATGTATAGCTGATTCACTTTGTTATAAAGCAGAAACTAACACACCATTGTAAAGCAATCATACTCCAATAAAGATGTTAAAAAATAATAATAATAAAATAAATAAATAAATATATGCAAGCTATTCTGCCTTCTGTAACCCGGGGCACACCCTAGCTTTCATGACCTGAAGGTCAGGGTGGAAGCTTTCTTCTGGAGGGGCAAGTTTTCTTTGGACAAAGGTTCCGGAGCCAACTGAAACAAGGCTATCAGAAACACATAGAGCATACAGGTGCGTGAGTGTGTGTGCACTGCCTCATGTGGGCATCAGCCAGCCAGCAACCTGGAGCCTCATTTAAGAGGGAAACAGGATTAGATACAGGGCATTGAGCCACAGTGGCTGAAAATGCCTCCAGATTGACCCTTACCCGGTCGTGGGATCTTGGGCCAGTGTCTTTGCCTCTTTGACCCTAAGTTTCATCACCAGAAAAATGGAGCAAAATAGCATTTACCTGACAGGACACAAAGTAAGGGTCCAATACTGTTTCAGTTAATCCTCACAACAACCCTCTTCTATCACTAGCCCATTTACAGATGGCAAACGAGGCACAGAGAGGTTAAGTCATTTGCCCAAGGTCACACAGCTGGAAAGTGACAGAGTCAGGATTTGAATGCAGGCTATCTGACTCCTGAATCCACAATCTCAACCTTTGCCCTGTTGTGAAGTAATAACAATAATAACACAGGCGCTGAGGACTTCTTGGGCTCCGGGCTTCGGGCTAACCATTTATTTCACCTGGGTAATCAGATAAATCATCTAGGCAACCTCTTCTTTCCCAGACGAGGAACAGACTCAGAGAAGGGAAGGGATCTGCCTGGGAACTCCCAACTCCCATCTCACACTCTTCTGGCAACGACATGGGGAAATCTTGAAGCCCAGCTTTGTCATGAGGAAGTGGCTGCCCCTACCCTGCCCACGGTCATCCTGTGCTGGGGACAGACACAAGCCCATCTGTCTCAAGACCTGGGAGCCCAGATCCTGTAGCCTGGCCTAACCCTCCTCACTCACCCCCATGCCCCAGCCTCTGCTGGTGCCATCTGGCGGGTGGCAAGGTGCCCGGTCCCAGGGTGTGGGTGCCAGGGGCCAAGAGGGGAGCAGCTGGGGGGCTGGGCTGACCCCACAAGCAGCAGCCCAGCCCCAGGGCTCCGTCTGGGGAACTGTAGCAGGGTCACTGCATCTCCCAACCCCTGGGCGACAGTAAGGGTCTTCCCTACCCCACCAGCCATGCCAGCTAGCCTGAAACCAGCTCGAACTTTTTGCCATTGGGAATTCCTATCTCTGGGAACTCATCCCTGCCCTACAGTTTCCTCCAGTGAAGGAACATGCGGTTCAAAGACTTCCCAAATGTCCTAACCAGAGTATGGAGCTCACCGTAATGCCATGGGCTGTTGAGTAATAGCAACTCACACATCTGGGCTCTTACCATGTGCCAGGCTCTGTTCTAATCCCTTTACAACCATTAACTTTTTAATCTTTGCACAACTCTATAAGGTAGCTGTAATGACTATCCGCATTTCACAGATGGGGAAACTGAGCTACAAAGTAGTTAAGTAACTTGCCCAAGACCACACGGCTGGCACGTGGCGGAGCTGGGATTAGAACCCAAGCAATCTAAGTTCTGAACATTGATTTTGTGCTTCCTACAAGCCAGGTGTCGTTCTAAGGGTTTTTTTGGGTATGGATTAGTTCATTTAATCCTCAGAATGTTGTTATTATCATTCCCATTTTACAGACGAGGAAACTGGGGCCACCGAGAGGTTGTGTAGCTTGTCTCAGGGCACACAGCTAAGAAGAGGAGGTGGTGGGATTTGAACTCAGGCAGTCTGGCTGATCACAAGGATCCCAAGGGCTGTGGGTGAAAACACTCGTGAAGTGTTATATGTATAGGTGGACTGGGTTGTTTATGTTTTTGATATTGAGCTGCATGAGCTGCTTATATATTTTGGAGATTAATCCTTTGTGAGTTGCTTCATTTGCAAATATTTTCTCCCATTCTGAGGGTTGTCTTTTCGTCTGGGCAGAAGACCTAAAAAGACATTTCTCCAAAGAAGATACACAGATTACCAACAAACACATGAAAGGATGCTCAACATCAATAATCACTAGAGAAATGCAAATCAAAACTACAATCACCTCAATCCGGTCAGAATGGGCATCATCAAAAAATCTACAAATAATAAAATGCTGGAGAGGGTGTGGAGATAAAGGGAACCCTCTTGCACTGTTGGTGGAAATGTAAACTGATACAGCCACTATGGAGAACAGTATGGAATTTCCTTAAAAAACTAAAAATAGAACTACCGTATGACCCGGCAATCCCACTACTGGGCATATACCCTGAGAAGACCATAATTCAAAAAGAGTCATGTACCACAAAGTTCACTGAAGCTCTACTTACAATAGGCAGGACATGGAAGCAACCTAAGTGTCCATTGACAGACAAATGGATAAGGAAGATGTGGCACATATATACAATGGAGTATTACTCAGCCATAAAAAGAAATGAAATTGAGTTATTCGTAGTGAGGTGGATGGACCTAGAGTCTGTCATACAGAGTGAAGTCAGAAAGAGAAAAACAAATACCATATGCTAATACATATATATGGAATCTAAAAAAAAAATGGTTCTGAAGAACTTAGGGGCAGGACAGGAATAAAGATGCAGATGTAGAGAATGGACTTGAGATCACAGGGAGGGGGAAGGGTAAGGTGGGACGAAGTGAGAGAGTGGCATGGACATATATACACTACCAAAGGTAAAATAGATAGCTAGTGGGAAGCAGCCACATAGCACAGGGAGATCAGCCGGGTGCCTTGTGTCCACCTAGAGGGGTGGGATAGGGAGGGTGGGAGGGAGACGCAAGAGGGAGGGGATATGGGGATATATGTTTAAGTATAGCTGATTCACTTTGTTATACAGCAGAAACTAACACAACAATGTAAAGCAATTACACTCCAATAGTGATGTTTAAAAAAAAAAAAAAAGAATATCTGGAAGTGGGCTCCTTACCGCCCTCTCCAGTCCAGCGGCCTCCTTCTGCTTCCCCTCTCCCTCGCTCCCCTTTTCCCCAATATCCCATCCCCAGCGGTCGCAGCCAGGGAGGCAAAGCGCAGGAAGCCAGGAGCATCTGTGAGCCAGGCAGAGCCTGCACATGCTCAAGACGTCTCTTCTGTGGCCAATTAAACAAATTGCAGCAAAACAGCATTTTATTAGTATTTGCCCATAGCAGTCTGGGGCTGCAATAAATTTCCTCTGGCTGCAGCCCTGGAGAGGCGGGTGGAGAGGGGGTGTGTATGCAGGGAGAGATCGGTGCCATTGATGGGGGTGTGGGGAGCAGGGTGTGAGAGACAGAGCTGGCGTGTTAACCAGGGGATGGTGGAGGAGAAACGTCAGGACCAGCCCTGGGGGTTGGTGGGTATCCGAGTGGCTGTCTTCCCAAACAATCGCTCCGCTTCATCATAGACACAGTGAGTTATGAGGTGGTGGTGTGCGCTGCACACCAGCATCGGTGCCGATGGAGCTGCCTGCCCGGGTGGTGCTGGGGGTGGGCAAGTGAGGCTGGGCTCGGAAGCCCGGTGCCTGGCTGTGGGTCCCACCCAACTGCGTGGAACCTGCCCTGGGTCCAGCCTTCTCCATGGGATACCCGCTTGCTGAGGCTGTGTCCTCACTGGTCCCTCTTCCTCCAAACTCCATTCATTCATTCATTCCTTCAAGAAATACTTATTAAATGCCTGCTGTTTGCCAAGTCCTGGAGTGAACTGTCTGTAAAGCATGCCATTCTTCTGTTTAAAAAATCTTTATTGCTTCCCTGCTGCCTTCAATCCTGAGCTTCTGAGCCTGGTGTTCGAGATGCTTCCTGGGCTTCCCTGGTGGCGCAGTGGTTGAGAGTCCGTCTGCCAATGCAGGGGACACGGGTTCATGCCCTGGTCCAGGAAGATCCCGCGTGCCATGGAGCGGCTAGGCTCGTGAGCCATGGCCACTGAGCCTGCGCGTCCGGAGCCTGTGCTCCACAACGGGAGAGGCCACAGCAGTGAGAGGCCCGCGTACCGCAAAAAAAAAAGATGCTCCCTGAGCAGGCTCTGCTTCCCATCTTAGCCTTTTCCACGGCCACCCCTCTCTGCCTCCCTAACAAAACTCATGATGAGAGCAGCTCACATGTATGGAATATGAAATGTCAGTGCCATGGGTCCCATGCTTTACCTGTACTAGCTCATGGCATCCCGGTCACAGCCCTCTGTGAGCACGGGCTAAGTCCTCCTGTGGTGACAAACACCTCCCACGTGTCAGTGACTTAAACAACCAAGGTTGTCTAGTAAAGTACGTGTCTAGTGTGGGTGCTCAGGGACTCTGCTCATCGGAGAGACTTGGAGATTCGGACAGATCGTGAGTCACATCTCTAACCCCTTTGGGCACTTCCCTGGGCCAGAAAGAAAACCAGAAGGTGCTGGAGGCCCTCCCGCCGACCGTGAAACATCCAGGTCTCGAAATGACACTTCTGCTCACTAGCTCGTTGGCCTAGACTACTCACATGACCCCACCTAACCACAGCGGGGCCAGAAAATCCCTCCCACCCGTGCCTGGAAGGGGTGAGAGCCAAGAGTGATAAATAGCATTAAGGACTACCACAGCTATTATTAACACCTGTAACAGATAAGGAAATGGAGGTACAGAGAGGGTAAGCAAAGTGCCCGAAGTGACCCAGCTAGAAAGTGGAGCTGGACTTCTAACACGGGCATTCGGATCCGGTTCTGCAAAGCGGCCTCAGTTTCTCAAACCCAGCTTCCCTTACCCTGCATGCTTTGCTCATGCTTTGCCTCTGCAAAGGACGCCCTCCCACCGCTTCTTTGCCTGACCAACTCCTACTCAACCATAAAGACTCTTCTGGATACCCCCTATTCTCTCTGGTTCCAGGCAGAGGGAACTGTTCCCGTCTCTGAGCCTGCACAGCACCCACAGATGCCACCACTACGGCACTGATCGCACAGTCTTGAGCAGTTCCTGTGCCCTGCTGAGGTCATGGGGGACAGGGCCTGCTTTATCGTCCTGGCATCCTTAGTGTCTCACGCTGGCATTGAACTGGCCTGGGGCTGCCTGGCAGAGGTCGGGAGCAGCAGGCATTGAGGCCTAGCTGGTACATGTAGTGAAAGCTCACTATCCCTCCTCTTCTGGAAGTTTCTATACCTAGGCCCTCTCTTTCTCGAGACCCCAGACTAATGAGACCTGAGACTGGAGGAAGAGAGACAAGGTGGAACTCAGGAGGCTGGATGGGGGAGGGGTGGGCGTGACGGAAACAGCCGTCTCCCCCTCCCCTGCCCAAAACCTTCCTGAGGGCACCGAAGGGTCACCAGATCCCGGGACCTGCCTGTAGCCCTACCTCCTGGCTTTGGGCCCAGCTGTCGGGCTGTTCCAGTTGAGAACTCTCAGTCACAAAGGTGTTTTTTTTTTTGTTTTTTTTTTTTAATTACATTCCCTCCTCTTCCCCCACCGATCTCCCGGCCTTGAAGGGGCCAGCTCAGATCAAACCAGTCCTTTCCCACCCTCCCTGCAAGTATCACTGGGTTTCAGGAGCTGGGTGCCCAGGGGCCCCCTGACCAGCCCTCCCCCTACCACGGCCTGGGTGGAAGGTGAGCAAAGGGAGAGGAAGGTGGGTTAGGGAGGCCCAGGCCAAGCCCCCCTCACACTCAGTGTCAACCGCAGCACCTGGCCTCACTGCTCTGCACCTGCTGGAAAGAGCCAGCCCCCTCAGCCCGTGTCCCTGCCCTCCCCACCCCCACACCTCCACTCGCATTCCTTCTCCTCCAGGAAAATGTCCTGATTTTTTAACAGCTGGGAAGCCACGTTTCCTTATTCGAGTGCCCTTCTTCTCCACTGCTGACATCCCCCTCCCTGGGCTGGCGCACAGTAGGGATTCAGTGAGTATTTGCCGAGGGCATGAATGAATGAAAAAAATTCCATTCAAGCGAGACAACATATCACTTGCCATGTCCCGGTGGAGAAACAGGGCCTGAGAATCCCCATCTTCATCTTGTCGTTAGAAGGGTCATTATTTTGCTGATCATAAGTCATCCCACCCCACATCTTAATATCTGAACCCCTAATGACATCTAAATCCTGCTGGTCCCTCAAGAGCAAGGCAGCTACAGTCTTACTGCTCTCAACAGGGTTATACCAAAGGCCGAGGAAATCTGCCCTCAACTGGTCAGCCAACAACAGTTACTGAGCACCTACTGGGTGCAGGGCATGGCTGCCTTGGATGGGCACCCTAACTTGGAGTGCGTGGGATTTGGGGCCTGGGATTCTCACAGCAAGGCAGGGAGTTCAAGGCTCAAGGCCTTGGATGCCTTGGGCTGGGGTCCAAGGTGATGGGCCAGGGCCACTAGGCGGGAGAGCAGGGCTGGAAGCTTCATCCTGGTCTGGCTCAGCCACAGGGGGTGAGGGAACCCCAGGGATGGTTTGAGTCAGTGGATGAAGAGCCCTATTCTGCAGTGAATCAAGTGTAGTACGTCTAGGGCAGGCTCCAGCACTGACAAATGTCCTGGGGGTGGGGTGGGGTAGAGGTGTCCACAGAACAAGGCTAGGGATGGCAGTAGGACTGGGGGAGACCCCTGTGACTGGCTAGAGGGAGGAGGGGACCCATCAATCTGTATGATCACGTGTGCAGCCCACTAGGTTAACAAAGTACTTTCCTCAGCACTAGCCCAATGAGATGTTATGTCCATTTCACAGATGAGAAACCTGAGGCTGATTTACCAGCGACGACACTAGTGAGGAGACGAATCTCAACCCAAGTCTTCCGATTACAGAGTGTCTTTTGTTTTATGAGGCCGATTCGTCTGATAGTTCTGGCTCACGAGGGAGACAAAGGAACACCCCAAGGCAGCTTCCAAGCCCCCTCCCAAAAACAGCTGTGGGAGGAGGGCAGGGAGAAAACAAGGGCCCCCATCACTTCAGTGGTCCTACTGCAGAGCCCACTGCTCCCAGGCTGTCCTCCAGGACACGCTGACTCATAGCCCTGAACGGGAATGGCACTTCGGGGCCTCCATGATGCTCTCTTGGGCTTCTCGTGAGCCTTAAAATGTACAGTCCTGAGAGGCGCATGGCTGGTAAGGCTATCCCACTTGAAGAAGCTGAAACTCAGAGAGGTGAAGCGATTGGCCCAAGGTCATACAGCAGGTAAAGGTCTGAGCTGGGACTAAAACTGTGTGACACGGAGACCCTTGCTCTCTGGGTCCTCTCTGTGTCCCCATCTACCTTCCCACCTCCCTTCCCATATGGAGAGATGCCAGGGCCTGGAGCTGGAAGTTTCTGGGCATCAGACTCTGCCACTCTCCTCTAAGATAGCTGGGCCTTTATGAGAATTCCCAACCTTCTCCCCAGAGAGAAAATCCAGGAGTCTGGCCCAGGCCCCAAGTGGCAAGGCTCTGGCTAGGAGTTTGGGCTAGAAGTGGCAGATCTCTCTAAAGACCCAGCTGGGTGAGTCCTCCCTTTGGGGCCCCCAATCTCACCTCCCTCCTGGTTTGAATAACCAGTGGGATCTTGGGCGCATGAGTGGACCCCTCTCCCCACTGGGGTGCTCCATGTGGAGGAGACAACAAAGTGGGTGCTGGGCAGGGGTGAATGAGAGCAGCAGGCCCCAGCGGTGGACGATGAAGATAACTGCTCCTGACGGATGAAGATGCAGCCCAGGCAAAAGCTACCTCCTATTTGGCTTTTAATTTGGAGGCCCCAAGAGTGAATTCTGAAGCTCCCTGCTCTCGTCCTCACGTGCAAAGTGGATCTGACTTTCAGGAAATGACCTGAAGTGAAACCACATTACTTATCAGAGTGTCTCTGGAATTCATCGCCTTCACACTCCCTCCCCCAACCCTGAAGGGATCAGGGCTTCTGCTTGGGTCCCCTCACACACACCTCTATCTCTTTTTTTTTTTGGCTGCGTTGGGTCTTCGTTGCTGTGCGCGGGCTTTCTCTAGTTGCAGCGAGCGGGGGCTACTCTTCGTTGCGGTGCGCGGGCTTCTCATTGCAGTGGCTTCTGTTGTTGCGGAACACGGGTTCTAGGTGCGTGGGCTTCAATAGTTGTGGCTCGTGGGCTCTAGAGTGCAGGCTCAGTGGTTGTAGCGCACGGGCTTAGTTGCTCCTCGGCCTGTGGGATCTTCCCGGACCAGCGATTGAACCCGTGTCCCCTGCATTGGCAGGCGTTAACCACTGCGCCACCAGGGAAGCCCTACACCTCTATCTTACTGAGGGGCAGTTAGCATGGCCCAGGTCCCTGGGAACCTCAGAGGTACGTGGGTGGACAGCAGTGTTCAGCTCTAAGCTTGGACTTGGGAAATCACCACCAATACTGTCATAGAAATCAGATGGCGTAGATGCCATTTGTCATCTGCAAATGCAGCCCGTTGGCTAAATCCAGTTGGCTCCACCCTGGTTTTGTTGGGCCACAAGCTAAGAACGACTTTTAAAATGTTGAAAAAAAACAAAAGAAGAAATTCTGTGACATGTGAAAATGATATGAAATTCGAATTTCAGCATCCTTGAATAAGGTATAATTGGAATACAGCCATGCCCACTCGTTTATGTATCATTCATGGCTGCCTCTGTGTATCACAGTGAAGTAGTTGTGACAGGGACAGAACGGCCCGCATAGTTCAAAATATTTACTCTCTGGCCCTTTACAGACCTAAACTCTCATTTCCCCCAGGTGAAAGCATTTAAGAGTCAATCGGGGGACTTCCCTGGTTGTCCAGTTGTTAAGAATCTGCCTTCCAATGCAGGGGACATGGGTTTGATCCCTGATCAGGGAACTAAGATCCCACACGCCGTGGAGCAACTAAGCCCGCACGCTACAACTACTGAGCCTGTGCTCTAGAGCCCGCGAACCGCAACTACTGAGCCTGCACACTCTGGAGCCTGCGAACCACAACTAGAGAGCCCATGCGCCACAACAGAAGATCCCGCATGCCGCAGCGAAGATCCTGCGTGCCACAACTAAGACCAAACGCAGCCGAATAAATAAATAAATAATTTTCTTAAATTTTAAAAATTGTTAAAAAATAAATAAAAGACAGTCGGTGGTGGTGGCAATGGCGGGAACAGAGGAGGTATCATCCTGAAGCCCCCTCCCCCTCCAACCATAGGAAAGATGAGGGCGTGTCTGCTAACTCTTCCACGTGCACACATCTCAGAGGCGGAAACTGATCCTCATGCGGTCATGATGTCACTTTGTCGGGTACTAACTCTAATCAACCCCTGCGACAGAGAGCGATAGAAAGATGACTAAGTCCTGCTTCTGTGCTCGGGTCTTCAGTGTTGTGTGTATTGACGGTCCACCATGTGCAGGAAGAAGCCCCAGGGACAATGGTGAGTGCCCCTTTCCCCGACATTCAGGTGTTCACAGTCTGGGGTGGAAGGTCTAGACGGACAAGTAAACAGAAAACCAACAGGTGGTAGGTGTGACTTGTGAAGATGAGCCCCAGGGAGCGGAGGAGACAGAGGGGGTGGGAGTCGAACCCAGCCTGGCCTGAGGGAGAGCTTCCTGGACAAGCATCTCTTAACACTGGCAGTTCCTCAGACTCACCAGAGGGCTTCGAAAACCACGCCATACCTGAGCCCCCCAGAGCTTCTGGTTCCTTCTGTCTCAAGTGGGTCCTGGGTACGGCTAAAGTCTCCCTGGTGATCTAAAGGTTCAACCAGGGCTATGAACCCTGAACCAGGATGAGTAGGAATTGGCTGGGTGAAGTGGGCAGAAGATCGTCCAGACAGGGCAGGGGACGGACATGGACAAAGGTAGGGATGCCCTGCACACATGGGTGGCTGCCTCTGCCCGCAGGCCTTGGGGTCTCTCCCCGCAGCCAGTCCCCCCACACATCTCAGGTCCTCAGGCAGCCCTTCTCCCTCAAGGAAGTACTGCCCCCATCCCGATAACCCCCTTATCTCTTCAGGAAAAGTGCTGATCCAATCAGACTCATTCACAAACGGAGCCAATTCCCTGGGCTCAGTAAAAAGAATGTCCCTCAGTGTTAGATAAGGGAGGAAATGATAATCCACACATCATTAGGTCCAGCGCCCCCCAGGCCCCCATTCCCTCACGCCCCAAACATGCTGTGATTTAATCCTGGGGCGGAGATCTCTCCAGGCCCAGGTGAAAAGAGTTTTTGAGCCTTCATTTCCCCTTCTCCCCGGCCAGGCCCTGTGGAATTCCCTCAGGAATGAGGCCTGAAGGAGGGGGCGTGTTGGAGGTCGGGGTGCTGGTCCGGGCCTCCCTCCTCTGGCTGGTCCAGCCTCTCCGTCCTGCAGGCTGGGCTCCGCGGCCCTATCTTTGATCGCTCAGGTGATGGCTGGGCCTGCACCCGACGCAGGCAGGGAATAGAGTTAGCACCCACGCTCTGGGAGCCCTGACAGCCCGTTTAACAAGGTGTCCAACACCCCATTTCCTCTGCACTTCCTCTCGCCTTAATCCTTTTATGCGAAACTCACTCAGGAGCAAGCCCTGTGAAATTGAGGCCTCTCTGTACACACGGCCTGGCCGCTCCCTGCTCCTCCCCGAGCCCGGCCCCCTCCCATCCCAGGCGCCTGGGAAAAGCAGGGCCAGGCAAGGGGAGGGGACCTGGGTGCCCCAGAGGGTCACCTCCAAACTCTGGAGGGTGGGCACCTCAGAGGTGGCTTAGAGTCGCTGACCCAGAGGTGGGGCTACTGGAGCTGCCACTCGAGCCTGACACCCAGGCCACCCTTTGCTCATCCTTCTTCCTCCCCGGGTCACGCACCCCTCTGGGCTGGGGGCCCTCAGGCGCAGAGTCCGAGTTGGAAGAAGGAAACCCCTGACCCCACACCCTATCCCTTCGAAGAAAAACAAATCATTAACATTTTAGCATTAAGACCCAGGGGCAGGAGATGAGAGTCCTCCAGGCTACCAGACAGGGCGCAGATAAAGCCAGGTTATCTTGGAGGAGGGTGGTAGGGAACATAAAATGTTAACGCTCCAGGAGAGGCAAGCGGAATAAAGGAGGGGCCCAGGCCTCCACCTTCCCTGACTTGGCTTCCTTCTGGCCTTCAAGGTAGCGCCCTTCCTGCCATGGATTCCGCGTGGGTTCCACTCGCTTGCCATTTGCCATGGGACACTGGGCAAACATCTCAGTGTTCCCTGGGGAAAATGGGGCTGAGACTCCTCCACTCCTGCGGGGAGAGCACCTGGCACACTGTCAACACTCCACCCAGGCTGGTTCCTCCCCTCTTTTTGACAGAGACTTTCTGCTTGACCAAACTTTAGTCAGCCTCCCGAACCTTCTCCTAGGCCCATCTGTGCACTTCTTTGTGAAATCCAGTTTTAGCAAGACCCCTATTAAGTCAGTTTGGCCAAAGCTCCCTCACCCCGTATCTGATACCCACAGGGGATGTCTGATCGCCCTGGCCTGTTTTCAGCGAGAATTCTGGTGGGTCGGTAACCCCCTTTACCCCTGATGTTTCCTCTTAGTAATTTTCCATCCACTGACCCCCACCTGGCTCCTTGGCTACAAAGTCCCACTTGCCGATGCTGTATCTGGAGCTGAGCCCCAAATCCTTGCAAAATCCCATTGCAGTGGTCCCTATGCTTACTGTGATGGCCCTGATTCAAGACTGCCTAACCAGTTTTACCGAGTGTTCGGAGTATTTTTTCTTTAACTAACTCCTTCCAAGCCAACTCCTGCCATCCACCCGCTCTGAGGCCTGCTGGTGAGTCCAGGGGGTGGAGGATAGCTTCTCCTTTCGCTCCTCAAACCTGCCTTTGCTGTGGACACAGGGCAAAGGTGAGAGTCACACCTGGATAGTGGGCCATGGTGGGAAAGTTAGCTTTGGCTGGAGTGGTAATGGTGGCAGGGAGGGTGTCCCCACCCCTTTCTTCCCTGGGACTCAGGGCCTCCTAGCTTGGCCTAGAGCACATCTTCCTCAGGAGAGGCCGGTCCCTCTCTGCCCCAACCTCACTGTCTGAAGTACAGCTCGAAGAGGGGTTTTGTGGCTGTGACCTTGGCTCACCCGTGATCTCTAGGTTTGCTGTGTCCTGGTGGGCTGTGCTAGATTACACAGCGGGCAGGCCGAGATCACCAGCAAAGTAGGACCACCAAAACATGGTTTGGGGAAGAATTTAATATTCCTAAGAAAGCATAAAAGTAACATGGGGGAATCAAATTTGTTGGCCTTCCTTACACCTATTTATCGCTGAGTTGGTGGGTTTTTCAGTTACATTTGGAGAGGGGCACCTAAAGGTCTTAAGGTAGCCCTGATGCCCCCTGCCCCCCATCACAGGCCCAGACCTCTCCCTTCTGCCTCCCCGGGTGAGGTCTGGAGGTCAGCCAGCACAGGACTGTAAGACCCTGGGCAGCCCCCCGCCCCAGGACCTCATTCGATAAAGGAAGGTAAAGGCGCACCAGCTCTAAGGCATCCCCTTTCCTGGACAGCCGCAAGGCTCTCCCCGCCTTGAGGACTGTCATACCTGCCTACCCACCACCTCAGTCTTAAGGGTCACAGCGTCTGACCCTGTCCATTTATAGAGGAGGAAACAGAGGTCCAGAGAGCTTCCATGGTTTGGCCAAAGGAGACATACAGCCTGGAAGGAGTCTCTGCCAGCCTAGGCCCTGCCCGCTGCCCTCTCCGCCCCACGGCCCCCTTGAGATTCTGAGGAGGGCCTGGCCTGCTGTCAGCCAGCAGCGAGGCCGGGCAGAGAAAGATGGCCAGGGTTCCCAGGACCTGGAAAAGAAGCACAGACAGAGATAGACACCGACGAAAACGGGGACGTGAGCTGCGAAGGGAGCCAGAGGGAACGGGAAAGGAGGGTAAGACAGAGAGAAATGAGGGAGGGGGAGATGCAGCAGCCTCTGAGGAATCCTGATCTTTAAGGCTGACTGATAAAAAGCTTGTTCCGAAGACAAATTCTTTCAAACCAACAGCTCCAATGAGACTTTCCGTCATTCTCCCTATCACAACCTGGCCCCTTCTCTCCAGGAAGAAGATGAAAGGACATCTTCATCTCCTTCTCTGCCTCCTGCCCTCCCTCCCTCCCTGCTCCTTCTCCTGTCCCAGCACTTGCTACAGTCAAACCTCCCCGGGAGGCTCTTCCCCAACCCCCACACCACTCTGCACGCCCCCTTGCCCCTGCTGTCCCATCTCCCATTTCCCACTCCCTCCCCATAGTTTCCTGTTTCTCTGGATGAAGAGCACTTCCAGTACCTGACTGGATTCTCTTTTCGTTCCCTCCCCTCTCCTGTTTCTTTCCCTGTCTCCACCGGCCTTCCACCCGCAAGATAGCTCACGAGCGAGGGCCCCAGGCTTTCTCCCCTGCACATCAGCCAGAGCTTCTGGAATGGGGAAACTGAGGCCAGGAGGGCCTCCTCTTCTCACCTCCTCCTCCTCAGTGGTCGCTGTCTTGGCCCCGGGCCTAAGCCGGCTTCTGGGGTAGGGCAGGTGGGCATCTTCTCCCTGCTCCCTCCACCCTTTCCTTGCCATTCGCAATTAGATCTGCCTAGTGCCCACATTTGGGAAACACCCCCCAGATGGGTCCCATCCCACCTGTAAGAGGTGGTCCAAAATCCAGAAATGAATTCTACCTCTTTTTGTACTCATTCAGAGTCTCTCTTTTGTCAAATTTTCACTCCCTTCAAATTCTCTCCCTCTTTCTCTGGAACAGCCCCTACTTATTCTTCAAGGTACTTCTCAACTGTCACCTCTTCTGGGAAGCCCTCCTGACTCACCCAGCTTCCCCTTCCAAACTCATTTTGTATGTGGCCAACAACTTGTACGTGGGTCCATCCCTGCCGAGATTGTGATTGCCTTGAAAGCATCAACTTCATCATTTCACTTAGCAAACATTTGTTGAACGCCTACTGTGTGTCAGGCTGGGAATAGAATGATGACCCGAACAGACACTCTTCCTCTCTCCCCCTGGGGCTTACACTCTATATGGACCCACAAAAGGGTTATCACACAGGGTGGTAAGCAGTGTGGTGGAATGAAGGGAAGAGCGCACCTCACCCAGCTTGGAGAGTTGGAAAGTCTTCCTGGAAGAGGTGAATGAGATTCATTCAGGTGAAGAACAGAGGAGAGGAGGTCCTGGACTGAGGGTATTGAAAGCAAGAGAGACCATGGCTCAGATGGGCACCTGAAGAGGTAGGTCAGACGGGAGTCTCTGTGGGAGTGGCAGGTGGGTAGAGAAGAGGGGCCAGGCCTCAGTCATCATCTTTCTCCAGGGCCTTGGGCCATGTCTATAGTCCAGAGTAGGAGCCAGGTGAATTTCCCTTTTTCTTTTTTTTTTTTGGCCGCGCCGTGCAGCTTGTGGGATCTTACTTCCCTAACCAGGGATTGAACCTGGGCCCTCAGCTGGGAAAGCACAGAGTTGGACCACCAGGGAATACCCCAGGTAAATTTTTTGACATCGAATGAATGGGAAGTCCAGCTAATACACGCCAATCAAGTGTCTACCACGTGCAGGGCACTGGGGCTTGGCATAGAAGACAAAATGTACAAAGAAAATAATAATAAACAAGAGCTAACATGTATTAAGTTGCTCAACTACTGTGTACCTGGGACTATGCCTGTGTTTTATAGGTGTCATCTCATGGATACCTCATGCCAGCCCTGGATGGGGTGATTATGATGATGCCCATAGCCTGATAGGTGTCCTCTGGCACAGAGAGGCAAAGCGAATTTTCCAGAGTCACACAGGAACCAATATTTGAATACTGGCTTAATTGCAGCACAGTAGCCTCTCCCCAGACTGAGAAGGGATTGGCCCTACCAAGTTTGCTGATTGCCATCTTGCAGAAACCCTGGCCCCATCCCAAGCCCCTGAACTGCAACCTTTCCTCCCTCGGAGCCAGCCTTCCCAAGGAACCCACTGCGTCCTCCCTCTTTCCTCTTTCTTTCCTCTGCCCCCACAGCCTGGGTACTTCCATTCCTCCCTGGCCTGTCCCCTCCCCGCAAAGAGAGAAAACATGGAGAGAAAATGGATCTTTAAAGATACACGTCTCCATCACTATTATTTACACTCTAGTGTGCTTCGATGGCTTGGCTCCAGTGCGGAAAATGTAAATCAGGTGGACACCGCTCCTGAAAGCCCTAAAGAGCTTGGCTCCCCCAAATTAGAATAGAAAATGCTCTTCTAAAATGCACCTTTAATATGTAAAAGCCTGCCAACTTGGGCTCTAAATAAACCAAATTTGAACCAGATGCCAAATAGAGTAGATGAAGGACAGGTGCACAGAGGGTCCTGGGGCGGGGAATGAGGCCTAAACAGCTATTTATATTAATGCAAAGAAAGTTCAATACTCTTCCCCTTGATATATGCTGCAGTGGGAGGTGGTTTTTGTCCTACCAGCGAGAATAAAACGCACAGCTCAGGATGGGCGGGGTCACGTGTGAGAGATAAAAAGCTCCGGGTGTAATATATGTCCCCGCCGAGTATTCTCGGCAGACTTCAAGTTAGATCTGCGGATGACAACAAGAAAACACTTACTCAAGGTTGGACTCTGCTCGCCAGGCTCCCATCACAGCTGCCTCTCCTAGGGAGGGAATGTGGCTGCCTCAAAATGCGCCCAGCAGAGCCCTGGGCTGGGGTCCTGGGGCACCAGGCCTACCTTGGTGTTGAGCTAGCAGAAATCTCAAGGGCTGCCTGCTCAGGTCAGGAATGCCTGCGTGTGCCTCCTGAGGGGCCCGGGAATGCATGTCCTTCCGCCTGGGGACACCCCTGCCCATCCACAGACTCCCTGGTTTAAAAGTGCCTGGGGAGGGGGTGGAGTGGGGGTGGGAGGGGGGATGGGGGGAGGGTTGAATGAGGAATGACTGCTTCAAAGGGTACAAGGTTTCCTCCTGGGGTTATGGAAATGTTTGGGGACTGGATAGAGGTGATAGTTACACAACAAGGTGAATGTACCAAATCCACTGAATTGTTCACTTTGAAATGGTTAAACTTTGTTGGGTGAATTTTAGAGATTCAATGAAAGAAAATCCCAGGCAAAAGAACAAAACAAACAAAAAAACCCAGACAAGTGAACAGCAGCCCGGGCAGTTTGTAAAGCAGGCATATGTGACTCGGGGAGGAGGTGGGCTTTCACAGGTATGTCCCACGAAGGCCTGGCCTCTGTGTGTGTAAGTCAGAATTCACCTATTCATTCATTAATTTCATGCAGGCAACCATTCATTCATTCAACAGAGTATTACTGAGAGATTGCAGGACCATAAGGGGAGGCCGTAGGATGGAGAGGTTCTGGAGGATGTGAAGTGAAGATGATGATAATACTCATTCACGGAGGTCAGCTAGGTACGATGTGTAGCAGAGGTGGGGCAGTGGTAGGCAATCAGTAGACGCTGGCCTCGTTGTGCTGGTTGTTGGCAGCAATGTGTGGGAGGGAGGGGCAGGCCCAGTGTTGACTGAGGAGCTAGTCACGCTGCGAGGACCTTACCGTCTAGGGAGGACTGAGCACACGGACAGATAAGCAAATAAGTAAAAGTTCACGTGAGAAGTCTACGATAGAAGTATGTGCCATGAGGGGTACACGTCAGGATTGACCAGGGAAGCCTTCAAAGAATAGATAAGACTTGACCTGGGACCTTAAAATACTTAGTAGAATCTCCTCAGGAGGAGGTGTGACTGGAAAAGCATTTTAGGCAAAGGGAACAAGCAAGTATAAAGAGATGGCTTGATACTTGATATGCTGAGGGGATAGGAGGAGCTTGGTGTGTCTGGGCCTTAGATGTGGAAGAGGGTTGGGAGTAGCAGGAAATGTGGTTGGAGGGTAGGCAGGGGTCAGCCCACTGAGAGCCTTGCAAATAAGTTAAATGTTTATTCTGTTGAGAATAGGAAACATAAATTGAAGAACTGTTTTCCCGGATTGAGGCAAGCTATGCATTTGATCCAAAGGCAACTAACCCCCCACATTGGCTCAGGTAAGGTCTTAGCTGGACCAGCCAGAGGCTCTTTTTTGGTGGATTAGTCAGGACAGGCTAAGTTACACTGTGGTAACAAACATCACCCAAATCTCAGTGGTTTAACACAACAAAGATCTACTTTTTGCTCATGCGAATTCTTTGCTGGGTCTGGGCAGCTCTCCAGAGCAGTTGCCACCATGTGTGGTTTGAGCATTTCGGGCCACTTCCACCATGGCACCTCCATACTAGCAAGTGCTTCCATAGGGGCCGGGTAAAAAGACACACAGAATTGAAGATCGGCTCTTAAAGACTTCTACCAGGAAGTGACACATATCCCTTCTGCTCACCTTTCATTGGCCCATGTAAGTTTCATAGCCTCGTCTAACCTCAGTGGGGCCAGGAATACAATCTTGCCCAGAAGGCAAAGCAGAACGGAGAATACTACTGAGCACTAGCAATGTCTACCGTACTTGGGAAATGCGGAGAGAAAGAGCTAGTTCTCAGTGAGAAGAGAAGCTGACAAGAGATTGAGAAGCAGAGGAGCCACCGACCCCATGGCAGCTGTGAACAAGAGATGATCACGATGGTTGGCCGCTGAGCAAGCAGGTCTTTTGTTCCTGACCTCTTGCTTGGTGTGTTTCTCACTTGCTCCTTTGTAATGTTCCTCCCCACTCTAAACGGTGAGGATTCCAAGATATCCCTTGTGATCTCCAGGAGTGGGGAGGGGATGCCGATAGTACAGAGGAAAGGAGAGGGGGCCCAGCCAGAATTTCAGCAAACCTTGGAGGAGGCTTGGATAGTGCCACTAGGCCTGGGGAGTTGCCATTCCAGGCTCCACATCATCTTCTAGTAGATCTTGATTCATAACTCAGAAACCTCTGGTTGACAGAAAAGGAAGCCTTGGGTGGAGGATGTAAGGGCAGGGCTTGGTTTAGAAGCCCTAAACGCAAAGACCTAATTCCCCTAAGTCCTGGAGCTGGTGGCTGTAAACTTGGAAGGGTAACAGTCTGGGGGGCAGGGGATTTGGGGTGGTGCAGGGATGGGGAGCAGGGTTCTCCAACTCCCTTGGGTCCCGGGGGCCCCGGTAGATGAGTGAAAGGCCAATGTAGACCCTCTCAGGGGCGTTGTGCCAGCAAGGCGGACACCACAGCCCTCAGCTTTGCCTCCCACTTTCCCTTCCCTCAGAGTAGGAAGGGTGATGGGAGTGGGGTCATAACCCCTGCCCCTCATCCCTCCAGCACCTCCAGATTGCTTCAGTGTCTGGCTCCCAAGGAGTGTAACCGATGCTATAAATCAGAGGCGGCAGGTTAGGCTAGATGGCCTCTGATGGTCCTTTACAACGAATCAGGGGCCAGGGGCTGGGTCCTGCGGGAGGGGAGAGGAGGGGAGGGGAGGGGAAGCAGTCCTGTGTGCCCAGCGCTCCTGAGGGATCAATGGAAGGGCAAGGAGGAGCCTGGTGCTGGGGTGGGGGCTGGGAGGGGGAGCAGGGAAGAAAAGACAGAGGAGGAAGAGAGAGAAGAAAGCAGTGGAGGTGGAGGAGGAGGAAGGAGAGAAGGAAAGAGGAGGCGGAGGAGGTAAATAGGTCAAAAGGAAGAGAGAGGGCTTCCCTGGTGGCGCAGTGGTTGAGAGTCCGCCTGCCGATGCAGGGGACATGGGTTCGTGCCCCGGTCCGGGAAGATCCCACATGCCGCGGGGCGGCTGGGCCTGTGAGCCATGGCCGCTGAGCCTGCGCGTCCGGAGCCTGTGCTCCGCAACAGGAGAGGCCACAACGGTGAGAGGCCCGCGTACCGCAAAAAAAAAAAAAAAAAAATCAAAAAAGGAAGAGAGAAAACGAAGGAAACGTGAGGAGGGAGGGAGGAAGGAGAATTAAAGGGGTAGTAAAAACAAAGAAGAGAAAGGAAGGGGGAAAGAAAGAGCCTCGCAGCACTCCTGGGCCCTGGGAGCGGAAGTCGGAGTCGGGGCACCCTGGCTGCCTGCCGGCCCTCCCTCAATAAAGGAGAGCACAGTAGGCCGCTCGGAAGATCTATTGGGCCCCGCAGTGCCATTGTCTTCAGAAGGAATTAAAAACAAATTGCTGAGGGCCAGCACATAATTTAAAGACTCACGGCAATTTTATGACTTGCTAATGTTCCTCATTACATGCCCGTGAAAGGCTTAATTAATTGGGGGATGTAGCAAAAAGTGGGGCCTGTTTGTTACCATGGTTCCACTGCATTGATTTTAGTGCCTATGGAGAATTTAGGGCCTCTTTATTTGCACAAAGAAAATGCAAGTCTCTCAAAAAAATGCACATTAAGATCAACCCCTCGCTGCTATCTAATATACTTTCCTCTACTTAACCAAAGCGCTTGAAATCATATTTTGTAAATGTTGGTGCTGTTAATTGCATTGTGAGGGAAAATAGGTTCCGCTTGGCTGGTTGTGGAGAATTTTATAAAGTTTGTTCCCTGCACCCCATTCCAGGGAACTGTTCCTGGGGAACTTGCAGAGAAGTTGGGATGCCCAGGCCAGGAAGTTGGTGTGGCTTCCCCTAGTTTCTTTGCTCCTGGCAGCAGCTTGGCTGTCACTACCTCTGCTGCTGGGGCCCTGATGGGGAGCAGAGGGCAGTTGGGTGGGACCGGGAGTGAGGGCAGTGGACATAGAGGAAGGCCAGAGGGACACTCCTCTCAAGAGCATTGGAACAGAAGACTAACTTCTGGTGTGGACCCAGCCACACCTTCCCTGTGAGGCCTCACAAAAGGCACTTAGCTTCACTGAGCCTCAGTTTCTTCATCTGTGAAATGGGGTAATGATCCTGGCCCGGCTGACATCATCAAGTAAGGGAATGGAAGTGAAAGAGGCCCAGATCTAAGGCTTGTGGTTATTATCATTAGCTGCTGTCTCCTCTCTTCCTTCCACAGTGGACGACAGGGAAGTTCTCCTTCAGCTGAGGGCTCTTGGTAGGAGAGGTTCAACCACCCCATTCTTTTAGACAGGTGCAGAAATGTTTAGCGGGAGATGTGGTGGGTCCTGGGAGATGCAGGGGAGGAGCAGCTCCTGTTGGCCCCTCTAAGAAATTATTCTTGACACTGTCTCTCCCTGAGAACAGACCCTTACCCTCCCTCTGTGCTTCCAGAGGCTTTCTCTAGCCGAGAACCTTCCCCAGGGGTTGCCATTCTTTGTTAAATGCAAACTCCTGGAGGGCAGAGACTGGGCCTCACAGCTCTCCATCCCCAGCAGGTAGGATGACTATGGTTACTCCTGGCACAGAGGATACACCCAGTAGCATTTTACTGAATAAGTGACTCAGTGGATTAAGTCACTAATTTGGGCACTGGGGCTTAGTCAGAGTGGGCTGCCCAGTCTCAGCTCTTTATCTCTGTCTCTGTGGTTGAGTTTACAGACCAACAGGTTCTCCCCCAAACCCTACCCCCACCCCCACCCCCATCTCGCACACTTACTCTCCATATACTCCTCTGGGACCCCTCTCTGAGCGAGGAGAGTCTTCTTCTAGAGATGATTAGAGTTGGAGTCTTAGGCTCTAACATGGACCCCGTCACCTACTTTCTCCACGTGGCAAACCAAAGTGATATTTCATTCTTTTGTTTTTGTTCTTTTTGGCTGCGCTGCGTGGCTTGTCCTAACCACTGGACTGCCTCGGGATTTCCAAAGGGATCTTTTAAAAATGCAAATCAGATCGCGGCATGCACCTGCTTTAAGCCCTGTGCCTTCCCATTGCGTTTACAATAAAAACAGACTTTTCCTCGGGACCTGCAGAGCCCATCAGTGTGATCCCACCCCTTCCTAGCTCTCTCACCTCATCCGCTATCACGGTCCCAAAGGTCATCCCAGCCAGCACACTGCCTCTTTCTGCTCCTCAACAGGCCTAGGGCAGTCCTGCCTCGGGGCCTTTGCACTTGCTGTCTCCTCTGCCTGGAAGGCTCCTCTTCTGTCAGGAGGTCAGCTCCTTCTCATTCAAGTCTTATCTCATGTGTCTTTTCCTCACAAGCTCTTCCCTGACCACCAGTCCGATGTTGCCTCTTCAGTCATACTTAATTCCCTCGTATACCTCTTTTGACAGGTTAAATATATACATTTGGGGTTCTCTGAGAACCCCATGAGACGAAATTCACAGGGACTAAACCCGCTGCTTGTTGTGTTGGCAGGCTCTCACTCATGGTTGCTGATTTCCTTGTAGGATGTGTCCTGTGTGTTTGGAACGTGGGCTTCTGCTTGAAGAGCTTATTTACGAGATTTCTGAGAGGCTTGGGTTGGAGGTAGGTCTCTCCAGAGACAATCTGTCTTTCCTCAACCCTAAGGCGAATGCCAGCTTAGGTCCATTTTAGTTCACTTCTTGCCGTGGGTTTTCCTGCTGCACACGAGTGGTAGAGAGTAGACCCCTACCCATTTGAAGGCAGGCCTGTGCTTATGGAATTCTCACCAGAGGCTTTTTCCTTTTCAGTCAGGGTCCAGGTGAAGACAGGAACGGTCACGTTTCTCTGCTGATTTCCTTTGAGTAGGTAGATCCCCACTCCCAATCCCCAAGTTCTCCTCTTTACTGAGGGTGTAGCTTTTCAAGGGTCTAGGCTTTAGTGGTGTGTGTAGGAGATGAGTGTCTCATTCCCATCTCCCCACCTTGTCTCCTGTCCCTCCCAAGACTATTAACCTCAAAATTGCCAAAACCAGCAGTGGAAGCTTCAGATTTCCGGGTTCTTCTTTGGTTTTGACCCCTGATATTTCCCTTAATTTTTGCCACCTCAGCTCTCCCTGTAATGGGATATTTGTATATTTTACTCTGGGTTTCTAGGTGTTTTGCATTAGGAGTTTGGGGCAGGGTGTCCAGTTCATTGTATTGTAAGGAATGGAAGTCCCTCGGGCACTCTCATTGTGCACTTTGAAGCCTCTCGGGCACTTTGTCTTCATAACACTTGTCATTCCTTGAAATAACAATTATCATCTGTTTGCTCACTTACTGCCTGCCTGCTCCAACTAGGATGTGAGCTCCAGTAGGGCAGGAAGCTTGCCCACCCTGCTCGCTGCTGTCCTTAGAGCCTGGAACAGTGCCTGGCTCCTACAAAGAAGTATTTGTTGTTAGAGAGCCTGGGTTCAGATTCCAGTTGAGCAACTGGGATTGTCACTCGGGCCCCTCTGCCCTCAGTTGTCTCATTCATACAATGGGAGTAGTGATTATCACCTAAGGGAGTTTGTGAAATGGGATGTTTGTCAAGCACTTCCTTGAATCACTGCCAGACACACAGTAAATGGTAGTTACTGTGCTGATGGCTTCTGGGTCCCCTGTTGCCCTGTCCCACCCACCTCCTGTGAAGCCAGTTCTTCCCACCCCCTGGGCTCCGCCAATTGGAAATCCAGGCTCTTGCCTTCCCCGCCTCTGTGCAGGAGCTCGTGGCCCTCTCTGACCTCACAAACACAAGGGATGAGACTTGCCTCCAACACATGGCAGGCCCGCTTGACCCTGTGTCACTCAGAGTCCCTTCTCCCTGCCCGGTGGGAGGTGAGGGGTCGGGGTTGAGAGAAATGTGCTCTTCTGTGTAGACAGGTGTGGGAGGAAAGCCCAGGAAGAGGGACCCGAGTGGGAGGCCAGGAAGGATGCAGAGGGTGATGGTACAGAGTGTTTAGCTGCATCCTGGCTCCGCCACTTATACTCTGCTGGTCGTAGGTGAGATACTTAACCACTCCGTGCCTCAGTTTCCCCATCTGTAATATGGGATAATCGTGTCTACTTCACAGAGCTCTTATGAGGATAAATAATAAATTTAAAGTGTTCTGAAGTGGCTGATATTTATGTGTTAATTTTTATCATGTCTACTTCATTCCCTGTTGAGTTTCCAGAACCTTGCACAGGGCCTGGCAAATAATAAGCACTCAACAAATGTTTTGGGAATGGATGGGGGATGGATGGACAGATGCATGGATGGATAGACTAGCCTGAGGGGAAGTGTGTACAGTGGACACCTCAGATGTGCCCTATTAATTTTGCTGACAATCCGAACGTAATTTAGATAGAGACTACCACATCCTAGACTCCCACAGTGCTGGGCCTGGAGGGTTCTGAGAGGTCATCTTGCCCACGTGTGGGTACCACAATCCCCAGGGGCTTTTTCAAATGACTGCTTCCCTTGCCTTATGGAGAGAGACTCTGGTCACCTTGGCTGGGTGTGGAGGGGGAATGTTGATTCTGATAGCTCTGTCTGGTTGATTGTCCCTGATCTGATCTGCTAATCTCACATTGCTGATAAGGAAACTGAGGCTCAGAGACAGACCTTGTGCAAGGTCATGCAGGGGGTTGTGAAAGAGCTGGGACCCCAGCTCAGATCTCCTGAGTCTTGGTCAGGTGTCTATTACTGGTCTGTTTCCCTGCACACCCCTCCCTGCATGCCCCCCCGCACCCCCTGCAGGCTGAAGCAACTTAACCATTTGAAGTTTTTTTGTTTGTTTATTTCCATAGAAACAGGCTCTCTGTGATAAGGGTATGGGGAGGACTTGAACCCATGGGCAGGAATGCAGCTGCCCTGGGAAAGGGGAAGCTGGGACCATACCTAGGAGGCATCAGAACCCTCTCTCCAAATCTATCTCCTCTTTTTTTTTAAAAAAATGTTAACTTACTTATTTATTTTTGGCTGTATTGGTTCTTTGTTGCTGCACGTGGGCTTTCTCTAGTTGCGGCAAGCGGGGGGGCTACTCCTCATTGCGGTGTGCGGGCTTCTCACTGCGGTGGCTTCTCTTATTGCCAAGCACAGGCTCTAGGCGTGCAGGCTTCAGTAGTTGTGGCAGTAGTTGTGGCACGCGGGCTCATTAGTTGTGGCTCGTGGGCTCTAGAGCGCAGGCTCAGTAGTTGTGGCGCACGGGCCTAGTTTCTCCGTGGCATGTGAGATCTTCCCAGACCAAGGCTCGAACCTGTGTGCCCTGCATTGGCGGGCGGATTCTTAACCACTGCGCCACCAGGGAAGGCCTCTATCTCCTCTTAAATTATCCTTCACTACTCAGAGCCTCCCACCTCTATTCTTATTTTTTAAATTATCTTTATTATAAGATATTTCTCACACAGAGAAAACTATAAACAATAATATAATGAACACCCAAGTTTCTTCTACCCAGCTTTGTTAAATCTTAATGTTTTGCCATTTTTGCTTCAGATTTATATTTTCTAAATAAACAAAACATTATAGATGCCATGGAAACTCCCTGTCTCTCCCTCCCAAGGCTCACTCTCCTCTCCTCCTCCTGAGAGGGAACCACCTTTCTGAATTTAGGTGTTATTTTCTTTATTTATTTTTTTGCGGTACACGGGCCTCTCACTGTTGTGACCTCTCCCGTTGCGGAGCACGGGCTCCAGACGCGCAGGCTCAGCGGACATGGCTCACGGGCCCAGCCGCTCCGCGGCATGTGGGATCTTCCCGGACCGGGGCACAAACCCGTGTTCCCTGCATCGGCAGGCGGACTCTCAACCACTGCGCCACCAGGGAAGCCCTAGGGTTTATTCTTTACAAGCAGGTTTTAACTTTAGATTATCAATACATAAGCACTACACTGTATGGGTGTGCATGCTTCTCAACTTTATATAAACTTTATATATTACATCCTGTATGTAAACTTCAGCACCTTGGGTGTTTCCTTCAGCATTTTTTCATTTTATCCTTGTTGTTCCGTGTGGCTCTGTGCCATATTCATTGAATGAAGTTATATGCCTCAGTTTATTCTTCGTTTATTAATAGGCTGTGATACGTACCCTTGTACAAATCTCCTTGTGCACACATGCAAAGTCTTCTTTGGGCATATAGCTAGGAATGGAATTGCTGGATGACAGGTTTATCAGTTTTCTATTTCTACATCATAAACCACCCCAAAACTTGGTGACTTCAAACAACATCCCTTTTATTTGCTCACGGTTCTGTGGGTTAGTAATTCAAGCAGGGCAGAGTGGTGAGCGATCTCTTTTCCACAATGTCTGAGGTCTCAGTCTGGGCCCCTTGAACACCTGGGACAGTTCAACTGGGGCCATATGTGTGGGGCCTAGGTTCTAGCTGTCAGATGTGTTCCTCAGTTTTCTTCCACATGGCCTCTTCCTGTGGCTAGCTTGGGCTTCCTCACAGCATGGTGGTCCAGGATTCCAAGCCACATTGCACAAGTGCTTATTAAGCCTCTGCTTGTCTCACTCTTGCTAATAACCTGTTGGCCAAAGCAAGTCACATGGACAGGCCTAGAGTTCAATGAAGGAGGGCGTGGATCCAGCAAGGTATAGTTCATTGGGGACCACCAATATGACAGCCTACTACAATAGAGTAGAAGCATCATCAATGTTACGAGATATTACCAAATGGCTCTCCAAAGGGGAAGTATCAGTTTATAATGTCCCAACCCTTGTATAGTCTCCTGCCAATGGTGTCTGGGTGTCCACACCAATACAAAGGTATTGCCAGACTTTTAATTTTGCCAATCGAATGGATGTGAAATGGTGTTACAGGATTGTTTCAGTTGCACTGTCCTGATTACTAGTGGGGTTGGTTATTCTTCCCCCACCACAGCTTTATTGAGATATAATTGACATATAACATGGTGTAAATTTAAGTGTACAATGTGTCAAGGTTGATTATTCTTTCCTGATAATTGACCATTAATCTGCATTTCCTCTTCTGTAAATTCCCTGTTCCTATCCTTTGCACACACCCCCACCTTTATTTTTCTGTCAAGTTCTTTTTTTGTCATATTAATTTTCAGTTGTTTGTATATTCTGGATCCCCAATTTTTAAATGTTCAGACTGACCGTGGAGGTCAGACTCCACGTCCTTATCCACAAGCCCCTGGATTAGAAGACCATTACTGAGGACGCTGGACCAGAAACTTAGGTGACGAATTTGGGATGCCACAGTTCCTTGGGGTGTGACTCTAAATGGCCTCAGCATCTGTCCTGCCCTCCTGGTGTCTCTGCCAGAGTTAGGATGCAGATGGGGAGGCCCCGGGCTCCCCATCACTGTTCAGTTCTCACACAGCCCGTGGCCATCTGGCTCCCTGCTTTCCTTCCCATCGCTTCAGATGGGCTTCCGCCCCTCCGGCACGCAAGGCCACCACAGTCTCCCTGGGAAAACTGGACAACAGTCAGAGCATGACAAGGTGAAGGGGACTGCAGCTCAGAGGCCTGGGGAATCTGTATGTCCTGCTGAGCCTCTGTGTCTCCTGGGCACTGGACATTGGCCCTGAGCAGACCCTGAACTGCCTGCCTCTGTGTCTTTCCTTATGCTGTTCCTTATGCTGTTCCCACTGCCTCCAGGGTCTATCTCAATGTCTCCTCCATGAAACTCTCCCTCAACTGGCCCTCCTACCCCCATACTGGATGCAATCCCTTCCTCTTCTGATACTCCCTAGAATCTTTTTTTTAAAAATCAAGTAATTAATTAATTTATTTATTTATGGCTGTGTTGGGTCTTTGTTGCTGTGCATGGGCTTTCTCTAGTTGCAGTGAGTGGGGGCTACTTCTTTGGTTGCGGTGCATGGGCTTCTCATTGCGGTGGCTTCTCTTGCTGCGGAGCACAGGCTTTAGGCGTGCAGGCTTCAGTAGTTGTGGGTTACAGGCTTAGTTGCTCCGCGGCATGTGGGGTCTTTCTGGACCAGGGCTTGAACCTGTGTCCCCTGCATTGGCAGGCAGATTCTTAACCACTGTGCCACCAGAGAAGTCCCTCCCTAGAATCTGATTTTACCGTTTATCACCCTTTACAGACCCAAATTTGAGTTCCAGACAGGACTAGATTACTCAACAGACAGACTTAGTGGTTTGGGGTACCCCTAAAACAAAGCCCAACCCCCCAACTTCTCACTTTAATAAACTGAACCAGAATTCTGCAAGCAGAAAATCTAGAAAGAAGGGATGTCCAATTCAACAACCAGTAGTCACACGCGGCTATGTCCAGGTAAATTTAGATTCATTTAAATTAAATTAAAAGTCCGCCTCCTCGGTCACACTAGCCTCACTTCAAGTGTTCAAGAGCCATAAGTGGCTACTGGCCACCATAGGGCCATTTCCACCACTGCAGAAAGTTCTATCTGATTTTTATTAGTCTTATGTTTCACAGTTTAACGTTGTTTCTATTTTGAAACACCTTTGCTGGGGGAGAAACAAAATCAGTTCATTATTTAGGTTTCCAAAGACCTAAATATTGCCCTGGTCCCAAGCCACGAATGAGCTCTGTGACTTTAAGAGCGTCACCTTCTCTGGGCCTCAGCTTGCTCGGCTGTAAAATGAAGGAACCCGATGTAGAAGGCCTTTCCACCTCTGACTCAGTCTGGTTCCCCCTTGGGAAACAGTTATTTGTGTCCAGGCAGGAAGAGCAGAGGGTGGAGAGGGGAGCCAGAGGGAGGAGGAGGAAGAGGAGATCATTAATGGCTCCCAAATTCTTGCCTTTGATCAGGTAGTCTGGAGTGAGGTGAGGGGTGGTGGGAAGGAGAGGAAGCAGAGGGTCAGGTGAGTGGTCAGGTGAGAGACTCAGCTGCCGAGCTGGCAAGAGTGGGGGTGAGCCTTCCACCCCGGGCTCTCTCTACCTGAGAAAGAGCTTAGTCCCTGCCCAGGGGCCAGCCCCTCCCATCTCTCCTTTATTCTTTTTTTTAAAATTTATTTATTTATGGCCGCGTTGGGTCTTTGTCGCTGCGCGCAGGCTTTCTCTAGTTGTGGTGAGCGGGGGCTACTCTTTGTTGCGGTGTGCGGGCTTCTCATTGCGGTGGCTTCTCTTGTTGTGGAGCACGGACTCTAGGCGTGCGGGCTTCAGTAGTTGTGCCACATGGGCCCCGTAGTTGTGGCTTGCGAGCTCTAGAGCGCAGGCTCAGCAGTTGTGGCACACGAGCTTAGTTGCTCCGCGGCATGTGGGATCCTCTCGGACCAGGGCTCGAACCTGTGTCCCCTGCACTGGCAGGCGGACTCTTAACCACTGCACCACCAGGGAAGCCCCCTCCTTTATTTTAAGGAGAGTTCAGTGCTGAGGCTGGCTTCCCTGCTAACCCCACTGCCAGCTCTCCAGTTCTCACGGCCATGCAGCAAACACAAAGCCAACGTGAGGGCTGATGTGCCTCCAGAAGAAGGAAAACTGGGGTCTGTGGTGGAGCCCTGGATGCCTGTTTGTCCTACCTGTGCAGGTTGGGGAGGGAGGAGAGGGCCCCCTGACATTAGCCACTTTGAAATAGGAAAATGGCAGCCTTTTGCGAGCTGTTGGCTTTGGGGACTGAAGCATATAACTGGGCTGGTGACCAAGAATTGAAAATTACCTTTCAAGTGGGAGTAGGACTTTCCAATGGAGAGATAGCCCTAGATTTGGGATCAGATCTCCAATCCTAACTCCTTGGATAAGTTATTTAACCTCTCAAAGCCTCAGTTTCCCCATCTGTAAAATGGGACAGAGGACACAATAACAACTGCGAGGAAGAAATGAGGCCAACCACGTGTGTAGACGCCCAATACCTATTAGGGAGCATATGTGTCTTGGAGCCCTGAAATCCGGGCCTGCACTCCTGCAGGGGACCCTGTGCACAGCACGTCCCCCCACCCACCCCCCGAGCCCCACCACAGTCACTCCTAACCCAGGGCTCTAACTGCACGGTGGGGAGGGGCCCAGGACCCTTTGATCTCACAGTTCGAAACACCTCTGGAGGGGTGGCTGGCGTGGCTGGGGAGAGGGCACTAGCGGCTGAGCCTGCTTGGCTCAGACCCAGGAACCCGGGTTTCAAAGGTGAGCTTCAAAGGCAGGGCTGTATTAATGTGGCTTCTTTTATACCTGCTCAAGGAAGGAAAACAAGCCTGTGCCCCCTCCTGCCCAGGATGGCAGCTCAGATCCAGGAGATACTCCCTGCCCCCATTCATGTCCCACTACAGTTAGTTTGATCTCTCCATCCGCAGGATTTCTTTCTCATCAGAGCAGTGATGAAGGAGCAGATTAGGGTGGGCCCTGTCCTGGTTCACCTGGGCGCCAGGCTGCCCTGGGGGTTATGGTGACAAGTGGTGGGGGTGGGGAAGTTGAGGGAAGGAAGGCCAGGACCTGTGGCTCCAATGGGAGGGGAACAGCGGCAGTGAAGCAGAGCAGGCGGGAGAGGTTTGAGAACCAGGAAATTGGCTGGGAGTGGTGGTAGAAAGGTGCCTGCTGGGGCCTGTAGCGGAGGGGAGGGGAGGCTGAGAGGGATGTCCCATCACCCCCTCCCCTCCTCCACCCTCCTCTAGCCCTCTGAGGAGGCCACTTACCTGTCACCAGACCTGAGAGGGCCCCACCCCCACCCCCGTCTTCCTCTGCTGACTAGACCTCACCCTGGCCAGCACGGGAAGGGAGGCCCTGCCTGGCTTCCCCACCCCAGGGGCCGGCCGTGCCAGCATCTCTGTGACCCCACAGGTGCCCTGGCTGGGCTCCAGCGAGGGAGAGGGGTAAGGGGAAGGTGAGCATCCAGGCCCTCCCACAATGGGGCCAGAGCCACTCCAGTGGAACCGCGCTGGGCAGGAGGCGGCTGGAAAATGAATGAAGCGCTTATTCTTCTGTCAAGTTACCCACACCTTGGCCTGAAATCCTGGGGCCTCTTGAAGGAAAGCCTCCCACTGCCTGGTTCTCTGCCGTGACCCCTCCCAGTAGAAGTTTCAAAAGTTCTAGAACCTTGGACAAGCAGGATTCTCTTGGGATTGGTTTGCAGATTTTAGATTTCTAAGCAGAGAACCCCATGCCAATCCCAGGGAACAGTCTAAGTGTTCATTCATTCACCATCCATCCTTCCTTCCTTCCTTCATTCATGTGGCAACGTTTTATTGAGCACCTACATGTGTCAGGTACCCTTGCTATATGAGTCTATCATTTAGGCGTGATTATCTCCATTTTATAGGTGAGGAAATTGAGAGTCAGGCGGGTTAGGAAACTCACCCAAGGTCATACGGCCCTGAGGTTGGTAGACTTGTTAGTGCCTAGAGCCCACTGTGTTGCCTGGTATGTTCTGGTCTTGGCTCGGCTGCTGTGGGACCCTGAGTGAGCCCTTCTCTTGAGATGCAGCTACACTATTGGATATCTGGGCCACACATCCTCATCAGGAAAGTGAGGTCGATGGACTGGCTCAGTGCTTCCTTTACCCTCGCTGCACATTAGTCGGTATTTAAAAAATATATTAGTTAAATATTTAAATACATACTAAAAATGACCCTCCCCCTTCCCCCACTAGCCCAAGAAATTCTGATTTAATTGGCCTGGGCTGGGCCAAAGGCATTAGCATTCCTTAAAGCTCCTTAGGTGATTTAGGTGTGCGCCAGGGCTGAGAATCCCTTGGACGAGACGATGACTAGTTCTCGGGGCTAAGGGTACAGCCCAGCCCCTTCCCCAGGCTTGTAGACTGCAGCTTCTGCGTTTCTGTGCTCAGGGTGGATACGCTGGGAAGAAACATGGCACAGCTGTCTCTTTAAGGGGCCAGCGGAGGGCCCAGCCCGGTTGGCCAGGTGGCTGGGGAGCGGGCTGGGGCGGAGCAGGTGCCTCTTTGGGAGCTGGGGAAGCAACCTTCCAAAGGCAGGCAGGGGACAGAGGTCCCCCCCTTTTCTGGAGAGAAGCAGCTCCTTGGTCTGACCCTCTGAGACCAGCTCTGGGGGTACCGGCCTGGGAGGGACAGGGACAGACCATGCGAGCCCTGGTGCCTCTGGGAAAGGTGAACCCAGTGCCCTTGGCCACCTGCCCTGCCATCTCTGCACACGGTGTCCTTACACTCGGTCCCCACGTGGGAGGGGGAAACTAGGGGCACCTTGACTCTCCTTCCAGAAAGATGTGCTGACAAAGAAAAACTTCCCCACCCCCACCCTCTCTGGCTGTGGCTGGCAGGCACCTCCAGCGGTTCTGGTTAGGGAGGGCCTCCTCTCTCCCTCCTTCCCCTGTGCCCATGGCCACATGCTGTCTGGCTTCAGGGATCCCAGGGTCTGTGTGAGCTGCTCAGAACTTGGGGACCCAGGGCAGGGGGAGAAGGGGCTTTTGAGACCTGGACCTGTCCTTCCTCTATTCAGATTTTAGCTAAAGCAGGGCTTCTGCAATTGTGATGGGCAGACACACCACCTCCAGGTCTTGTTAAAATACGAATTCTGATTCGGTAGAGAGGGTTCTGCATTCCTAACAAACTCTCAGGTGATGCTGCCAGTCTGTGGACCACACTCGGAAAAGCAAGGGGCTAGAACACCCCTATGTCTGTTCTCTGAGCCCAGCCCTCCAATAGGCCTGCAAGCAGCTGGCACTCACCAGGGCAGGGCCAGGCTGGGCGGCGGCTACCGACCCTTGGTGCCTCTAACGAACAAGTGGTCCTCACCAGCCTGGCACGTGGCACCACTGACGGCTCAGTGCCCAGAATGGGAAAACATAAAATCTCATTTCAAGCCCCAATGATGGTTTGGTTTAGCTTTCCCGGCTTTTTAGGAACTTAATTCCACGGATTTTTCTTAAATTCAAGGCTCTAAGTCACCTGCTTAAAATGATTTTTTTCCCCTCTACATTTGAGTGGAGATGGGCAAAGGGCGGAGAATGCTCTTCCTTCCCTTTTCCTGGTCTCTGCTGTGTCTGTTTTGACATCTGTGTGTGTTGCCTTCTCTTGTCTATTTCTGTTCTTGAGCTACTGCAGGGCTTTGTCAAGTACAACCTGAGTTTAAGACCTTCTTTTGCCAGCGTGGAATGATACTGACTTTGGGCAAGTCTCTTAACTTCTCTGTTTCTTCATCTATAAAATGGGCTTTTAAAAAAATAATAATTAATTAATTAATTTATGGCTGTGCTGGGTCTTCGTTTCTGCGCGAGGGCTCTCTCCAGTTGTGGCAAGTGGGGGCCACTCTTCATCGCGGTGCACGGGCCTCTCACTATTGCGGCCTCTCTTGTTGCAGAGCATAGGCTCCAGACGCGCAGGCTCATTAATTGTGGCTCACGGGCCCAGTTGCTCCGCGGCATGTGGGATCCTCCCAGACTAGGGCTCGAACCCGCGTCCCCTGTATTGGCAGGCAGATTCTCAACCACTGCGCCACCAGGGAAGCCCTGAAATGGGTTTTTTTTTTTTTTTTTTTTTTTTTTGCGGTATGCGGGCCTCTCACTGTTGTGGCCTCTCCCGTTGCAAAGCACAGGCTCCGGACGCGCACGCTCAGCGGCCATGGCTCATGGGCCCAGCCGCTCCGCAGCAAGTGGGATCTTCCTGGACCGGGGCACGAACCCGTGTCCCCTGCATCGGCAGGCGGACTCTCAACCACCGCGCCACCAGGGAAGCCCATAAAATGGGTTTTTTAATAGGCACCTCATAGAGCTGTTGTGAATATTTTTATAAAGATCATAAACATTAAAGCACTTCGTAGAGTGAAAAGGATTGGCCAATGGTACGGGGTCATCATAGGGTGGCAGTTAATAGCACAGGTGCTGGAGTCAGAGCGTCTGGAATGGAATCCCGACTTCACCACTTATTAGCTGTGCAGCCTTGGGTAATTTATCTAACTGCTCTGAGTCCCAGTTTCTGCATTTATAAGAAAAGGATAATATTATTGCCCCACGGGATTAGGTTGAAGAGGTGTGGATGCTGCCCAGCACTAGGGCCTGACATAGAGTCACACGCGCACACCCCAAACTGGGCTTATACTGTTTCCATTCTGATTCCCACCCGCACCCTTGATGTCCCTGTGTTATTATGTACTGTTAATGGTCCCATAATATTCCATCAGATGAATGTATGGAAAATGGCGGCCTAAATCCTTTATGGTTGGTCATTATGGTTGTTGAGCTGGGATCCGGAGTGAAGGTTTACGATGAAGACCAGAAGGGCCCAATAATCATACCCTTTCCTTTTCAGCCACATGGATGAAAGACCACTCCCTGGACTAGAAGCCCCTCACTCAAAGCTCTGATCAGCTGGCCTCCGCATTCTTAGCACCTCCTTCTAGTCAGGGAGCACAGAATCCTTTTCCTCCTAGGGTGTTCTTTGTTAAGCCCTGATGTTGCAGTACTGGGGGCCAGATGTTATGATTTGCCCATTGCTGCCAGAATTGGACAAGTGACCCAACAGAAATATTCAGGATACACAGGCAGACAAGCCAGCAGGAAGCAGAAACCTTACTTACTTACTTATTTATTTATTGGCTGTGTTGGGTCTTAGTTGCGGCACGCGGGATCTTTCGTTGTGGCGCGTGGGCTTCTCTCTAGTTGAGGTGCGCAGGCTCAGTAGTTGTGGCACTTGGGCTTAGTTGCCCCGTGGCATGTGGGACCCTAGTTCCCCGACCAGGGATCGAACCGGCGTCTCTTGTGCTGCAAGACGGATTCTTAACCACTGGCCCACCAGGGAAGTCCCAAGCAGAAGCCTTCTTGATGCTGAGAAAAAAAGTGCAGGCAGGGATGAGTGATGGGCATATGGGCAACCCCCTCACGTTCTGCTTCTGCTGGAGGACTTCTTGGAGGTGGAGGTGGTCTCTGGCACAACTGGGTGAGCCTAGCTGAGCAGGGAAGACATGATTCTTTCCCATCCTCTCAGGAAGTTCAACCACTTACAAGTGGTGGAGTCTGGGAAAGATTTGACTCCTCTGGGCCTCAGTTTGCTCATCTGCTAAAGGGGAATAAAAGAGAATGTACTTCCTGGGTCAGTTGGGAGGATTTCACAAAACCATGTCTGTAAAACAGCACATGTGAGCGTTCAGAGAATGTCACTGTTGGTCCCAGTCTTAGTCTGTCCATCCCCTCTCTCTGCCCCCCCACCCCTTTCCCAGCACATCCTTGTCACCAACATTTTTACAGCCTTCCCCTCCAGTAAACTTGGGCTCTCCCATGGGGGACATTGCTGAGAAGCAGGACTTACTCTGGGATTGTGTAAAGAGCCACAGCAAACCCAAAACCCTAGTGTGAGGGCCTCCCTCATCCTCACTGGAGCAGCAGGTCCAGAGGCCGCAGGGACGTGGACTGGGGGTGATGGGAAGGACATACGTCCTGATGGGCAGGGTCCCAGGAATTGGAGGTTCCCCATCTTCAAGAACACGACTTTTATTGCTGGTAGTGTCGTTTCACAAAGGACCAAATAAAAGTTGCCTTCCGTATCCCTGGAAGACCCAACAAGGGTCAGTGGATTAAATTAAAGCAGCAGAAATTTGAGTGGGCTCCAAGGCAGGCTCTCCTGATAGCCTGGGATAACAGGCAGGAGAGGCCGGGGGAAGGAGGCTGTACTTCCCCATCCCAGGAAGGAGGCCTGAGAACTGGCGTGGGGACTCCTGCGGTGCCGTCCACTTCATACACTGGAGGAACGAGGGCGGGTCATATCACCTCTCCTGGTCTAGAGTTCAGTAATTGTGCTGTGATACCGAAATTTCCTTACAAGCTTAAAGAAAAAAATAATCTATGAGCTTGAATGTGGCATTCAGCAAAGGCCTTTATCGAAAGGGGTCCCCACCCTCACCCTCCAAGCTTCCTTCCTGAAGGCACGTTTTGGCTAAGAGACAAAGTTCGAGGTGTGAAACCCAGCTGTCAATACAGCCACTCTTCGCAACCAGGCAGAATTAATTGTGTGAACACCATTGATCAAACCACTTAATACTTACAGGGGCTGAGAAGGAGCTGAAATGTAATTTCATTACCAACCTGCTCACCGCTAATGAAACTCCTAATAACTCTCTAATTTTTCTTTCAGATAAGGGCTGATAGGTGGAAATGGGGGTGGAGAGGTGGGGGGGGGAGGACAGAGAAACTTCTCTTCTTTGCTCGACTCTGTCTCGATAGATCCAAGTTAAATACCTACTCCCAGGAGCATCTTGTCAAAAGTCACATTAAAGGTTGTGGTTGGGCTTCCCTGGTGGCGCAGTGGTTGGGAGTCTGCCTGCCGATGCAGGGGACACGGGTTCGTGCCCCAGTCCGGGAAGATCCCACATGCTGCAGAGCGGCTGGGCCCTGTGAGCCATGGCCGCTGAGCCTGCGCATCCGGAGCCTGTGCTTCGCAACGGGAGAGGCCACAACAGTGAGAGACCCGCGTACCGCAAAAAAAAAAAAAAAAAAAAATCAATTCTGATTTGCTTTCAGGTGATTATTCAGTGATTCAAGGGCAGCTGATACCTTTTTAGGCTGAAGGCAAAACGCAGGTGGGTTCTCTGGGCAAAGGATGGGGGTGGTGAGGTGTGAGCAGAAGTGGTCACAGGTTCAAAATGTCAGAAGGTGATAGTTCTAAGGGTAGGATGGGGAAGGTCACAAAGTAGTACAGTCGCAGAGCAATGTGAATCCTGGATCAAGTTCTGAGTGAGTCCTTTCTGGGACCTGCACACACGGACACAGAACCCAGAGAACACAGAGCATAAGCGCTCACTGCACACCTGTGTGTACACACATCTGCGTGGGCCAGTGCAAGTTCCACGGGGGCAGAAACACCGTCATGCTGGCTGTTTTCTCCCACGCCTCATAGGTTTAAAATGCAGCAAGAGGACTTCCCCGGTGGCGCAGTGGTTAAGAATCTGCCTGCCAATGCAGGGGACACGGGATTGATCCCTGGTCCGGGAGGATCCCACATGCCGCGGAGCAACTAAGCCCGTGCGTTACAACTACTGAGCCCGTGGGCCACAACTACTGAGCCTGCGCTCCCGAGCCCGCGAGTCACAACTACTGAAGCCCGTGTGCCTAGAGCCCATGCTCTGCAACAAGAGAAGCCACCGCAATGAGAAGCCTGCGCACTGCAACGAAAGTAGCCAGACCCTGCTCGCCACAACTAGAGAAAGCCCGTGTGCAGTAGCAAAGACCCAACACAGCTAAAAATAAATAAATGAAATAAATTAATTAAAAATAAAATAAAATAAAATGCAGCAAGCACTCAATAGATATTTAGAAAATATGCCCAAATAGCACATGCATACGCACACACATGCCCTGCAGGCACACAGCCCCGCACACACATGAGTGCACACACATCTCCATCCTTTTGTTCTCTGGGAGGGCAGGGAACCTGCTGGTCTTATTTGCCATTTTGTCCCCAGCACCTTGTGGGCACCTGGAAACACCTGCACAGAGAAGAGCTGGATGAAGCCCGCCTCGAAGCTCGATCACCCTTCATTCAAAGCCCTGCTCAGACCCCTCTCCCAGGAGGCCTCTCCTGCTCTGTCATCCACAGGGATGGCCCACTCGCCTGCATGATGTCTATTTACACTGGCTGCTCTGGGTGTCTTCAACATGTGCCTCTCGCACCACTTTTGTCTTCCCAGGCTGCCCCTACTCCTCGCTCTCTACCAGACCAGGAACTTCTTGAGAGGAGGGACCCTTTCCCCTATCAGAGTGGGATCTTCTGATCACACTCCCATGCCCCCATCAGACTGCAGGTCCCCCCATTGGTCTGAGAGTTCCAGAGGGGACAAGCCTTCCTCATTCGCTTCTTTTTTTTTTAATTTTTTATTCCTCATTCGATCCTTGTAAGAGATTCCCTCTCCATTTGTTGGGGCTGGTGAGATGGCACCCCCCTGTTCGTTTAGCTCGCTGCTGGGCCCACTGAAGTCCCCCAGTGCCCGACAGATGCCAGAAAGCCTGCCCCATGCCCAGGTTCCAGGGTTGAGCTCACAGGGTGGGTATGTAGGCAGAAGAGGCGGAAACAGCACAAACTACTGGGCTTTGTGGGGTGTACGTGCGTGTGAGCACGCGTGCACTGTGTGTGTGTATGTGTGTGCAGGCAGGTCCTGCCTTCCTGGACTAAGCCAGTTTGGGCAGTAAAACCCAGGTTCCTATGACCCAGCCGCACCGTGCTCTGCCCAGGACTCCCCCCAGCCCACCCCAGGTCCTAGGATTGTGGCCTTTCTGGGGTTGGGATGTCGGCAGGGCACCCCCTGCTTCCAGGTCTCACCTCCACCTCTCACAGCCTTCTTTCCGGCCCTAGCTCCCTTTACCTGGCTTCTGAGGTCTGGGAAGGAGGGAGGGAGGGGCAGGGTGAGAGGTGGGGGCAGCGGAGGGTAGTTATTTACAAAGCCTGTGCCCTGGGGACCCTTGTCCTGGACAACAATTACAGCCCCTTAATTAACTGAAATGCAGTCCGCCTGTCGATGGAGGCATGTCTCCCACCGAAGTTTGCTGCGCCTGCCACTGTCTAGTACTGGTTAATGAATATAAATCAGATAGTTTATAGTTAGCAAGCAGGGAACAGGCTGGCAAGGGCCTGAATTCCAATGCAGAACGCCCGAGGATAGGAACATACCCACCATAACAGGGGCCAGGGTGCCCATGGGGGCAGCTCGGGTCGGGGCGGGGGGCTGGGGGTAGGGTAAAGCCTGTCCACCTTGCTCTCAGGCTCTGAGTGCAGCCTGTGCACAGAAGGGCCACCTGGGGAGGCACAGAAATGAACGATTCTGCACGGCCCATAATCAGAACAAGACACATGCAAACACCGCGGAAGCACGGCCCTCAAGAACCCCTGGCCCCTGCCCTCTTCTAAAATCCACAGAGCCTGGAAGCTTCTCCCTTAGATGCCAGAGCCTATGCCTACTGCATCTGCAAGAGCCAGGTCCAATCTCATCCCCAGGTCAGCTCCCCCTGATTCTAGGGGTCAGCCCAGGCCAAGATGCTGACCCACTTCCCCCTCCCTGGGCTGGAGTTGCTGGGCTGACTGCACCTAGCAGAGGCTGCAGTGGGGTCACGGTGGCTGTAGAACCCTGACTCCAGGCAGAGAAGCTTCTAGAATGTGTGTGGGGATTTTACTCAAGGCCTTCACAGCTGCAGAGGAAGTAGACTGACCTGGTCCTAGCCCAGGGCAGGGTTCATGGGCTGGTGATGTGTGCACGGCGCCCCGCAGTTAGCAGGTTTAAGGGTTTAATGTTCTGCTACTGTCTTGGAAGTCTTACTAACTGGGAACAAGGGGCCCTGAAGTTTTATTGTGATTAGGCACCCCAAATGCTGTAGTCGGTCCTGTTCTCGCCCTTGACACAGGGCCAGTGGGACAAGGCTGTGTGCAAAGTGTGAGTCTGGGGTTCTGTTGTTTAGGGGGGTCTCTGCACAGAGCTCTAGAGAGGAGGGTCACTTGTGGAAAGTGCACTTTACCCGGACCTGGAGCTCTGTCCTGCTGTCTTTGTCACCTGGGCAAGTCACCTCACCTCTCTGGGTCCCAAGCTCAGGCTTCCAAGGAGATGACCTCTTAGCTCCTTTCTAGCTCAGGCACTCCTTCCTGGGGAAGAGGCCAAACCTTGGAATCTTGGCACCTACTGCAGGGACACACACACACACACACACACACACACACACACACACACACATCAGAGCCAACAGCTTCAACACAGAGCTGTATCACTGCCTCTGGAGAGATGAAGCAGGGGTGTCCCCACACCCAGGCAAGTCCAGACAAGCTGCTTCGGAAATCCAGAGACCAGCCAGCACCTTTCCCAGGCTTGCCTCCCCTCCTAGAGGCCGGGGAGCTGCAGAGGGTGCCGTGGTTATGGCTGGTGGGGGCGGATAAAGTAATTAGCATCCACTGCTTGATGACACCCCCGCGTTCCGCCTGGCTGCTCAGGGCCGGGAGGGGCGACAATTATTTACTTCTCCTGGGCTCCCCTGCAGGGAGAGCTACGGAGAGGATCTGCGGGTTCTGGAGACAAAGGAAAATGATCCTATGACGGGGGCGTGAGTGGCAGGGCGCAGGGACGCGAGAGGGCGGCGCGGCTGGGGCCAGGGTGGCGGCGGGGCGGCGGCTGGCGGGGTGCAGGGTGTACACGGTGCGCACGCGCAGACAGTCCACGGCCGGGGCGCCCCCATGGTCCAGGCTGCCGGAGGAAGGGGAGGGCCCCATACGGTAACCTGGGTCCCCCACCCCGACCCCGTGTTGGGTTCTGGGGCCCCGTCCTGCTGTCGGGGGATGCCGCTCCTAGGGGCTGCTGGTCTGCTGGGAAGGGGCCCTCTCGCACCCCCTGTTGGCGCCCCTCAAGCCTTGCAGTCTGCTAGTCTGCGTGAGGGAGCAGCGTTGCAGAGCTACCCCCAGCCGCCATCCTTCTGGGTCGGCCCGGGGAGGGACAGTTGCTTGTCCAGGTGCTTCATTTTGATGGAGCTGACTGGGGAGGAGCCTGGCGGTACTCACCTCGGCCAGAGCCTCCTGCCTCTGACGGTGGGTCTTTCACAGACACATCCCCCAATCTTGGCTAAGCTAATGTCAATACACCCATTTCACAAATGGAAAAGTAAACAGAGAAGGCACTCACTCCCCCAAGTCCTGCAGCCACATTAAATGTTAAAGGTCAGGGGACTGCTCCCTGATTCCAGACTGGGGCCCTGGAAGGAGGTCAGCGCCCTACCACCCCTAATCCCTGCTCCACATATACATAACAGAAACCCAGAGGTGGACGGGAACTCGGGAGAGGAGGACCTCCTCATGGGGGCTCCAGTGCTCTGTCCACTGTGCCCTAATAAACCCTTTCACGGACCAAGAAGATCCACTGATCGTCACATCTCCTCCTATCCCCATCCTCGCAGGTGGGTGGAGACAGGGAGGGTGTGAAGAAAGAGAATTCATAAAGACTGAAGCCAGGGTAGGTGCTAGAATAGGTTTGCACTGTGACTCGTTTGGAGTTGAAATCCGTCTTGTCTCCTAGCCCATACACACACCTGAGACAAATAACCCCTCCTCCTAGGAAACTGGGCCCCCAGCGTCGGGGTGTGATGGGCAGAGGGAGGAGGGTGGTTTGGTTTGGTTTGGTCTGGAGTCTAGCCGGGCTCTCAGAGACACTTGGTCCTCGGTTGAGGCCATCACATAAAATGAGTTTCTAAGACACTTTCAGATGCCAAGGCTCTGTGGTCTCAGCCAAGGAAGGCTTCCTAGAGGAGACAGTATTGAGGGATGCTGTGGGCAGGGCGAGGCTGAGCCTGGGCGGGGTTGGGAGACCTGTGCCTGAGTGGACCAGCCCCGTACTCCTCCCAGGCTCTGAGCTCAGCCGGCGGCGGGAACGGAGCAGCCCTTCATCTTGAGGTGAAATGCGGAATTATGAGCTCAGGAAGCCAGTTTCTGTTAGAGGATCACTGACATCACCCCATCAGACAGCGAGATGGATGGCACGGGGAGGCCCCTTCAGCTCAGGCCTGGCTCAGAAGTGCCAGAGTCAGGGTGCCTTGGACGGGCCCAGGCCGGGCATCGGTGGCTGCTGCCCCCTTGGCTGGGGGGAGGGGGAGAGGCAGCTTTAGTGCAGATCCTCCCCTTCCACTCGGGAGCCTCGGTCAGAGCTCACCTCTTCTTCGAGGCCTCCTCAGACTGACGCCAACCTGGCCCCCACTCACAGGTGTCTCCCCCCCTCACCTCCTCCTGCCAGGATTCATGGAGGCAGGAGGGCAACTCCAAGACTCACAGACCAGCCGGTGAATTCCGCACTCCTCTGAGGATCGTGGGAAGGAGGGGAGGGAGAGAGAAGGAGAAGAGGAAGGACCTCGTCCACCCCTGGCTTGCTGATTTGAGCTCCACAAGCCAAATTCTCAGCCTGTTGGGGGAGGGACAGGGAACTGACCCCCAGCATCACACAGCGGCTTAAACACAAGGATCTGGGTCTGAGGTCCGCCCCTGACTTCACCGGTTGACCTTGGGGCTCCGGTGCTACTGGACTCCTGGAGAGGAAAGGGGGGAAAGGGTCTTGTGCTGGGATCTTCTTGAGTCTCCTGAGACTCGTCCCTTCCCCCTGGACTTTCCAGCTCAGCTGCCATGTGACCTTAAGAAAGCTCCACGACCTCCGTAGCCCTTGGTTTGCCGTCTGTGCTAAAACCCCTCCAAGGGCTATTGGGAGCCAGAGATATTCTGGCTCAAAAGCCTGGCCCACAGCCTGGTGTATTATTATTAATTATTATTTTTCCCAATCATGCTAAGCATATGCTTATACATGATTGGGATGGGGTGGGGGCGGTCCTTCTGCAGCCCCCGAGAAGGCCCAGACTCTTGGCTCTCCAGATATCATAAAAACCTCCAGCAGCCCAACCCACGCTGGGGAATGTGTGTTTGGAGACAGCCAAGGAAAGCGAGGGAAAGGTTGACTGCATTTTTCCCCTCCCTCCCTTTAGCGTGGGTGACACCGGCGAGAAGCGAGCAGCTGACCCGGGTTTGAATTTAGAGTGTTCATTAATACGATATTATGCCATATGCTCCCATGCACTGTCTTCCTCTAATGCAGCCGCCAATTTGCTGAGCGGCCCTAATTAGTAATGGTATAATGAGAGTATTCAGAGGGTAATGTGGTGGGTAGGGACTAGAAGGATGGGATTGCTCCTGGCCAGGGGCGGAGGGACAGGGGCTGGCTGCAGAGGGTTGGAGCTGGGGCCGAGGATTCCCCGGCAAGGGGTCATCTGGACCCAGGGCTGGCTGAGGCCCAGGAAGCAAGGTGCCTTCCTTCCCCCCTCAATTCATTAGGGAGCAGAGGCTCAAGGTTGTGGAGTGAGGTGGGCAGCAAGGGCGGACAGGGTAGAGGGAGAGAAGAGAGAACCTGGGTGAAGGAGGAGGGGATGGATGGTCCTTTGTTTTCTAACCTGAGGTGGATGCTAACGGAACTGGAATGGTGGTGCTGTGTGTGTGTGTGTGTGTGTGTGTGTGTGTGTGTGTGTGTGTGTGTGTGTGGAGTGCAGGCCTTGAATCCTTTGAGTACTTCCTATGTACCAGGCACTCTGCTGGCCCCTCAGAATCACCCTGCCAGGTGGCGTGACCAACACCATCTTTCAGATGAGGAAACTGAGGCTCAGAGAGGTCCAGTGGTCACTTAACCGGTGAAGGAGCAGATGACGGACAGCCAGGACCGCCAGACTCCAGAGCTGGAGAAGCTCAGTTTGACCATCCCTCTGGGGACGATGCAGTCATGGGTGCGGGGAAGCGTGATGGAGGGTTTGAGGGTGGACATGGCCCAGGAGTGACTGGCCGCTCACAACCCCTGCCTTGCCCCACTGCACAGTGCTTTATCTTTATCTGTCCCTCCTTCCTTCCTCAGTCTGCAGTTTCCCAGCCTCGGTCCCTGGGGTGAGAGGATGCACACGATCCTAGTTGAGAAGCCACTCTACACGACGACCAGAACAGGCTCAACACCTTTGGCCATGGCCATGCCAATCAAACCTCCAGCCTGGGCAACGTGAGCCTCTGAGCTTATGGTCAAGTCTGCCCCTAGTCAGAGGCAAACCCCAAGGAAGGAGTGGGAGCCCCAGGGAGCACGGAGTATCTGTGCCCCAGATTCATGGCTGCCCTAGTTGCTCTGAGCCTCCCAAGGCCAAGGGTGTCCACAGGAGCAGGACGGTGGGCCCTGGAGAGCCTGCATCTTTGAGATGCTATTGCCAGCACCCCTCTCAGGCCCCCTCCTTCCCAGGCACGGCTGGGCAGCGTTCCCTCCCCGGGTGATCGCAGCTCTCCCGCAAACCCACGCTCAGGAGATGAAATATTCATCACGTACATATTGGCTCCTCCAGCGGCTTTTAGGGAAAGCAAATGAGACTGACTCCGGGAAGGAAATGAGTGTGAGGCGGTGGGGGGTGGGGGCGGGTGGGCGATGGTGAGGATGAGGGTGGGGAGGCGCCTCCCAGCTTCATCCTCTCTTGGATCCAGCTTCTGGGAGCAGGATGCACCTTCTATTCCTGGAGTCCCCGACCTACCACATCCCTGCCCCCCCGACCCCCTTACCACCCCACCAGCCCCAGAGCCCCCACGTGTTCTCCTGGAAGACAGGAGCTTACAGTTTTACTCTAGCACACCCAAAGCATGGATCTGTCTAACCACCAGCCGCCCTCAGCCAGGCGCTGCCCCATGTGCTAGGCCTACAGGGGTGAGTAAGGCAGCTACGTCCCTACCCTCATGGAGGACACAGGTGCATAAGACCGTTTCAGGTGGTGGAGGGAAAGGAAGTAAACACACATTTCAGTTTGGGTGAGCACAGAAGGCCTCTTGAGAAGGTGACATTAGAGCTGAGAGCTGGGTGGTGAGGATGAGCTTTCTCCAGGCAGAGGGAACAGCAAGTGCAAAGGCCCAGGGGTGAGAATGAGCTTCGAGTGTTGAAGGAGCTGCCAGAAGGGCAGCGTGGTTCTGACGCAGGGGGACAGTGAGCTTGGAGAGGGTCTCAGGGGCCCCATCATGCCGGGCCTTATAGGCCACAGAGGACTAGGGTTTATTCTAAGAGCAAAGGAAAGCCTTTGGACGCAGCAGCAGGAAGGGCACTGGATTTGGAGTCAAGGGCCTGGATGTGAGGCCCAAGCAGGTCACTTTACCTTCTACCTTTACCTTCCTCATCTGTGAAATGGGGACGGGAAAGTCCAGCTCACAGGGAAGCTGTGAGGGCTAAATAACATCATTTATGGGAAAGTGTGTTGTTCTTCAATGATAGTATCATAAGCATCCCCCTCTGCCTGTCCTGGGTGAACCCCCAGTACTGCCTGGCCTATACTGAGTCACAGGACCTCAGAACTTCGGCATGGAGGGCATTCAGCCAGTATCTCCTGAGTAGTTGCTGTCTGCCTGGCACGATGCTTGGTGCCAGGATGCAGCTGTGGACACGACCGATTCATATGGACGGGAGGGAGCTGGACCAGCCCATTTCATAGAGTATGGCAAGGTCAAGGCCACACAGTGTTCATCTGTAAGTACGAGAGCCCACGTCCCCTGGCCACCAATCCAGCGTTCTCCCCTTGGTTCAGACAGTGGGCGCCCCTCTCCTCCTCTAGCTGAGAGGTTCTCCCACACCAGGACCCTCTTGGAAGGAAACGTGGCTCCCTGCCCCTCAGCCCTGCTGGAATAAGGAGGAATTCTACTGAGGGGATCGGGAAGCTTTCTAGAGCTTTCCTGGTAGTGATGGGGCTTGCAAGGACAGATGGGATTTGGCTGTGAGGAATGGAGTGATATCTGGCAGAAGGGTCAACAAAGGCCTGGAGACTGGAAAACACAGGGCGTGTATATTAAGCAGTGGATGGGTCTGTGAGAGCGGAGAGGAGCAGGCCTGAAGGACCTGGGAGGGCGCGCTGAATGCCATCACCAGGCAGCGGGAGCCACTGGAGCCCTTTGACTGGCAGTCTCAGGACTGCTCTTTACCAAGCCCTGTGCTGACCTCGTGGCAGTGGGAAAAGGGAGGCAGGCAGGGCCGTATGCAGACTATCGCAGTGGTCCAGGGAAGACTTAATGGGGGATGCTACTGGAGCAGTGGCAGCAACAGAGAATAAAAAGGAACGATTGGAGAGGACCTACAGAGGAGGACACCACCACCACCATGGGAGCCCACCCCTGCTGGAGTGTGGGGAGCACGAGGGAGGAGGAGACAACTCTCTCAGGAGATGGGAGATTTAGCTGCTCTTTATTGATTCCACGAACATTTCCTGAGCACCTGCAGAGGGTCAGACCCTGTGCCATTCAGGCAGGAAATTGAGCAAAATTGTGCCAGCCTCGAAGGCTCGTGATTTGTGCTCCTGTTGGGATGGGGGATGGGGAAGTGGGGGTGAGGGGTCATCGGGCTCGGGTGCCCCTCTCAGAGCCTTGATTTTGGTCTCTGTAAAATGGAGGCATTTCAAAGGACAGCCATCCTTTCCCCAAACAGCTCCCAGGGCCGGGGGGTGGGGGTGGGGGGGGGGCGGAAACACAAGCTGGATGCTTCCATGAAGCTGCTTCTGGATAGATCCTCCGGAATTCTTGGTCACTCAAGCATATGGAAATGAGGAGGGAGTGGGGAGAGGAGATGGGCTCTCCTTTGAGGTCGACGGAGCCAGACCCACATTCAGGAACAAGGAGCAAGGTCATGTCCCTCTCAGGACCCTGGGGGTGGGGTCTCAGGGCCCCCTACTTCCCATCTGGAGAAACAGACCCGGGAAAGGGACACTTCAGGAGCAGGGACCATGGTGGTGATTCCTTCAACAAAGGCAGCAGCTAATGTTTCCCGAAGTCCTCTGCTAAGAAGCTTTCCTTGCGTTAGGTCTGTCAATCCCCAGACTCTCCAGGAACAAGTACTGGTAGTGTCCCCACGTTCCACATGAGCACACTGAGACCCAGATTTCTGAGACCATTCATAGAGCCGGAGTTGGAATTCAGGCTGCCTGAATCCCACACCCAGCAGCTGACCTCTTTTCTGATGCCCTCTTCTGATAACTCACCCAGGACCTGAAGCCCACCTGCCCTGCCATCCTCTCTACTAAGGGCCAGTCCCACATCCACTGAACAGTGGTCCCACCTCACGGTAGTGCAGGGGCAGCACAATCCAGGGTGGCTTCCTGGGAGCAGGAACATTTGACAGTAAAATTTGGACTTGCCAGGACTGGGGAGGGAAGGGTGTCCCCAAAGTGCCTTTAAACCATCAGAGCGAAAGCAAGATGGTCCCTCCCGGGTGTGCTGGAGCTGGGGAGGGGGTGGGGGCGGAGAGGGGGGCTGAGCCCTGGGGCCCTCTTTGTCCCCATCTTGTCATCAGTTTTCCAGGAAGTTTGGAATCTCCCCTTGCCCTCCCCCACCCACCAGGGTGAAGGTTTGTGGGGAATGTTCTCCTGCAGAACTCGGCATGAAATAAATTCCATCCTTACTCTGCAAATGACACTGCACATAAATATTCAGTAAATTAGCAGCACGCTTTTATAGATATATCAGTCATTGCAGGCACAAAATGACAGGCAATGTTGTAGCTGAAATATTAATGCTGACAAATTAATGATTTCTGAGTAAATGATGTCATTTTTGCACCGTTTCATTAAAATTTACTCACTTCTGCTTCATTTCTGGACCTAAAAAAAATTAAAATCATTTCTTTCTCTCTTTCTTCTTTCTTTTTAGTGTGGGAACAGTTCCCAAACCTGAGAGGGTCATACATTTTCCCCAGCAGCACCCCAGAAACAGAGGTGGGGAGCCCGTTAGGGCTCCCCTCCCCTCCCCCAGGCCCTGGGGATGGTCTGGGGAGAGACCCCCTGGGTCCCAGAGGCCGGTTCCTGGCTGGAACAGAGCAAAGTGGTTTCTCTGGGTCGAGCTGGGAGTGAGGGTGGGGATTGTAGGGTAAAGTGGGGAGGGATCTTGGGAGGGGGTGTATCGCGGGGGCAGAAGAAGCAGAAGGAAGTCATTACCCTACCCCCTTTTGGAAACCCCAGAGCCTCTTTTGTCTCCATTTTATAGGGCCTAACTCTCTTGCAGTAAATTGGGGGAATAATTAATTCCTGTGACTTGTGCAGTAGGAAAAGGCGGAATACCGATTGTGTAAATATGACAGAACCCCCCTCACCAAGGCTCCTGGAAGGAACAAATTTGAGTCCAAATCTTGGCCGGACCCCTTAAGCGCAGTGTGACCTTGGGCGAGTACCGTTGCTTCTCTGAGCCTCAGTTTCCCTTTATCTCTTCATTTCTCAGGGTTCTTGGGCAGATTCAATAGGATGGTGTTTACGATTCCCTACACAGAGACAGGTCCCCCAGTAGGACGTCCCCACCGGACGCGCTCCCCTGGGCTCCCAAGCGCTCCCCCGCCCCTGGGAAGGTGAGGGGCTTGGGGAGGAGCAGCGAGGCCCCTGCGCGCCCTGACGGCCCCAGGGTGCCCTTGCCTGCCCTGCGGGGGTAGGAGGCCCGCGCCGCCGCCCGCCTCGGTCTGGTAAACATGGCCAAATGCAAACAAGCTCGCTGGCCCCGGGGCCGGCGCAGCCGGAGTGAGGGCGTTGGGCGGGAGCCGCAAGGCGACACAAAGGAGAGGCGAGGGAGGCGAGCGCGCGCCAGAGCCCGGGCCAGCGTATCCGGCAATCTCCGGGCTAATTCGTGTCAGGGCCAGTCTCCTATCTCCCGCTCGGTTCCCCGGCCGCTGATAAAATTGAAGTGGAAATGAAGTTGGATGCTCGGGAGGATCCGTGAGACGACGGGGTCCGGGGGTGGAGCTCCGCCCCGGGCAGCTGCTGTCTGGTCGTCCGCCCTTGGTGCTGCCCTTGGCCAGGCCGGAGGGATGGGGCGGCGGGGTGGGGCGGGGTGGGGCGGGGTGGGGCGGGGCGGGAGGGACGGACCCGCAAAGGCCCGCAACCATCCTGTCCCTGTCTGTCCTGGTTATCATTCACCCAGCCATGGTAGTGGGGTAGAAATGACACCACGTTTATTGAGTGCTTATTATGTGCCAGGCTCAACTCAATGCCAGGTATGTAAAGTACCTTATTATCTTATTTACCCCCTCCCCCGCAGCTCGAGGTGGATGGAGCGATTGTCCTCATTTTCACAGGTGCAGACACTGGTGCACCCAGAGTCACAGCCCAGGGACAGCTGACTGAGAGTGGTGGGATTCGCACCCAGGCATCGGCACACTGCAGCTGAGGAGCGCCACAAATGGGCTGAAAGAGTGTAGAGAAGGAGGACAGAAGCAGGGCACTGGCGTTGTGCACACCTGTTTTTTTAAAAAATATATAGTTATTTATTTGGTTGCGCTGGGTCTTAGTTGGGGCATGCGAGATCTAGCTCCCTGCAGGAATCGAACCCTAGCTGCCTGCACTGGGAGCATGGAGTCTGAACCACTGTGCCACCAGGGAAGTCCCATGTGCGCACCTGTTATGAGGCAGGCCTTCCAGCCATTATTTCCCCTGAACTCTGACCTTGATATCATCCCCAGGTGAGGATCTTGGGGCTGAGGCCAGGCACCAGGAATCCAGCATGGCAGTGGGGACTCGGGGAATGCAGGGTGCGCTGGCCCTCTGAGTTGTCTTTCTGACTCCAAATCGGTTCAGAATGAAGTCTGTATGCTGCACTGAACTTTTGGGAGGAAGCGGGTAGGAGCCTGGAGGTGACAGTCGGCTCTTGTAATGCATTTCGGTTCTTATTCACTTATACGCATTTCTTTTTTTTTTTTTTTTACAGCAAAATGATTGTTTTATATATATATATATATATATATATATATATATCAGATTCTTTTCCATTGTAGGTTATTACAAGATATTGAATAGAGTCCCCTGTACTACACAGTAAATCCTTGTTGCTTATCTATTTTAGTAGTTTGTATCTGTTAATCCCATACTTCTAATTTACCCTCCCCCCCTCTTTCCCCTTTGGTAACCATAAGTTTGTTTACTGTGAGTCTGTTTCTGCTTTGTATATAGATTCATTTGTATTAGTTTTTAGATTCTGCACATATTCACGTATACACATTTCTATTTTATTTATTACTTGGCCTGTGCCTTCTTCTCCCCACCACAGTCACCCCTCTCTGGCTCCAGCCCCACGGCCAGCTTTAGGCTTCCAATTCTCCAAAGTCTTCAGCTCCTTTCTAGCCCAAGGCCTTCACACACTCTCCTCCCTCAGCTTGGAATGCTCTTCTTCTGGGCAACTTTTTCATCTTTCAAGTCTCATGATGTTTCAAATGATCCTTTTAATACACTGATATACCAAAATGTATACACCATTTTTCAACTGGATATGGAACAGTAACCCAACTTGAACCCCTGGCCTGGCTCCATGGCTGCTAGTGGCTCTGAGCTCTCACCACTGTGGGTTGGTGCCTCTGGGGGGGTTGGATGGGCCCCTTCTGTGGTCAACAAAGAACAAGAGTCTAATTCCACAAAACACCCAACTAGGTCTTATCTCTGCTCAGCTGCCCACCTCGTGTGACTCTCAATGTCTGTTTTCACAGTAGCTTCTCCTTGAGAAGACATTTGATAATATCCTTTCTCGCTGAGGGGGACAGCATTGCTGAGCCGTTTTTATGGCTCTTTCTAAGGGTACTGCAAAGGAGTTATTTTCTTTTCCTTTTTTTTTTTTTTTTTAAGGAGTTATTTTCTAAGGGGGCTTTATATGAAGGAATCTTTACCTGGAACTAGAAAACTAGGATCTGAGTCCTGGCTCTGTCACTTACTAGTTGTGTAACCTTGGACAAGCTGCTTCCCCTCTCTGAACCTCAGTTTCCAACTCTGTAAAAAAATGGGCATAAAAATAGTAATATCTGCCTCACAGGATAAAGAGCATAAAGATAGGATACTAGCAATGAGATTGTGTGTGTGTGTGTGTGTGTGTGTGTGTGTGTGTGTGTGTTGGAAGATTCTGTAAGTTACAGTCTATACAAACATCAAATTTTATTATTATTCAACGTCTCACCTTTGCCTGTGGTCCATCCCAGTGTCCACACACAGAGCTTTGAAATCCTCTCTGGTTCCCACTGGTCCCCCAAGGACATTGCATACCTCATCTTCCCTGCCGAACCTAAATTAATTTCTCCCGTTTCTGTCTCCCAGCTGTACTGTGTCTGGACCTCTTTGGGACCGTTCACTCTCTGCCTCATGTAGGAATTACTTATGCCTAGTGAGCCCCTCTTGGTCTAAGAGTCTCTAAAGAAAGTGACCTTGACTTCTCATTCCTGGATCCCTAGGATCCTGCATGGTGCTCAACACATAGCAGGAGCTCAAAAAATGTCTGTAGAATAAAATACTCTTGATCCTTTTAAGTTATCAAACCAGTGTCTTCTGGGATGATTTTTTTAGAGTTTTATAAATTATAGAAACAATAAAACAACATTAAATACTCTTCTTAGAAAAAAATGTACTTAGAATCCCCCCACTATTTGTCGATACTTATTTTCATTTTTGCTTATTCTTTTCCAGTCTTTGTTTTTATGCCTGAATCGTTTACATTGCTGCAAATATAGCATGTGTTTAGCGTTCTTTTTTTTTTTCATTCCACATTATTGTGAACATTTGTATACTTTCTACATTTTCATAATGATGTTTTTAATGGCATAGAGGCACCAAAATTTATACATTTTTTCCAATCACATATGCAACTGTTACCAAAATTGAACATATATTAGATCCTAGAGGAAGTCTCAAAACATTCCAGAGAATCAACATTACACGGAACATGTTGCCACACCGCATGCAAGAAGATTAGAAATCAACCATAGAAAGAGATCTGTCTAGACCTTCTGTGTTTTGAAACTGAAAGCCAAACTTCTAAATAATTTGTGGTTAGAGATTAAATCAATGATTCCACATATGTGCATTAATATACGATATTTGTTTTTCTCTTTCTGACTTACTTCACTCTGTATGACAGTCTCTAGGTCCATCCATGTCTCTGCAAGTGACCCAATTTTGTTCCCTTTTATGAGAACCTGCTGTATAGCACAGGGAACTCTACTTCACTTCGCTGTACAGTAGAAACTAACACAACATTGTAAAACAATTATACCCCAATAAAAAAGATTAAATCAATGAAAATTAATTAGTTATAATTAAATGATAATTAAAGGGTTAATTCTGAACAATTCTGAACCACTGTATGTGTACACTGGACTCAGACATTTAAGTTAATGGATGGGCTTCTCACTATTGTAGTGGGAAGTTATGGATGAGCAAGAGATTGAGGCTAGAATGAGCCATGTGGTGATGGATTAGAGTTGGAGACATCAGAATGGATTTATGTTTAGTTTAAGATAGATACAGGACTTCCCTGGTGGCACAGTGGTTAAGAATCCACCTGCCAATGCAGGGGACACGGGTTTGAGCCCTGGTCCGGAAAGATCCCACATGCCGTGGAGCAGCTAAGCCCGTGTGCCACACCTACTGAGCCCGCGCTCTAGAGCCCGTGAGCCACAACTACTGAGTCCGTGCACTGCAACGAAGAGTAACCCCCACTTGTGGCCACTAGAGAAAGCCCATGTGCAGCAATGAAGACCCAACGCAGCCATAAATAAATAAATAAAAGATACAGATGGTTACATATAGAATCTTATATAGATATGCATGCATACATGAGTTAGTATACACACGTATATTTCCTTGCTCTGCCAGCTGAGAGGACCTAGAAACAATGACCCTGGTAGCAATGATCACACCTACTACTCAGATCTTTGTTTCTAATACCATTCTTCAGTGAAAGGAACCAGAGTTCCTTAGAGACATGACTGATTCTAGGACTAGGGCAGGAAATATACAAGATGATCCTAGAGCATTTTGTTTTGCCAGAAAGTAAGAAAGTGCTCAAATATGAAACAACTCACATTGATGGATGTCTGTTCAGGAGACATAGGAGCCAACTGAGAGCTCCCAGTGGCCAAAGCTGGAACAATTTGAGAAAAAAGCAAAACAAACAAACAAACAAAAACAAAACCCAAAAACCCCCCGTGGTATTGGATTATAATCCACAGCAAGCAAACATCCATGAGTCTCTACTGATAGAAATATATGGTTGAATAAATAGGGAGAATAGAAAAATCTGTGTAGAAAAATTCTAAATAATTTATGTTGATACTCTGCCCTCAGTGAGATGGAGCATAACTCCTCTCTCCTTAAGTGTGGTCTATGCATAGTGACTTCCTTCCAAACAGTCCAGTGTGTAAAGGAGACGAAAGAGCAACTTTACAAGAATCTGACAAGCCAGGTGCCTCTGGGGGGGTTGGATGGGCCCTGATCAACCAGGTGATCAAGGTCAACATCAACAGTGATACATCATGTTGATAGTATGTACCCTTGGTATGACGTGATGAGAATGGCACTTTATCTCTATGGTATCCCTCTCAAAAACCTATAACTCCAGTCTAATCATGAGAAAAAAACATCAGACGAATCCCAGTTGAGGAACATTCTACAAAATACCTGACCAATACTCTTAAAACTGTCATGGTCGGGGGCTTCCCTAGTGGTGCAGTGGTTGAGAGTCTGCCTGCCGATGCAGGGGACACGTGTTCGTGCCCCGGTCCGGGAAGATCCCACATGCCGCGGAGCTGCTGGGCCCGTGAGCCATGGCCGCTGAGCCTGCGCGTCAGGAGCCTGTGCTCCGCAACGGGAGAGGCCACAACAGTGAGAGGCCCGTGTACCACAAAAAAAAAAAAAAAAAAAAACTGTCAAGGTCATGAAAAACAAGAGAAGCCTGAGGAACTGTCACAGCCAAATGGAGCTTGAGGAGACATGATGATTAATGTAATATGGTATCCTGAATGGGATCCTTAGGTTAAAAACTAAGGAAAGCTGAATGAAGTGTGGAGTTTAGTTTATAATAATGTATCAATAGTGATCCATCGATAGTGACAAATGTAACTCACTAAATGTAAGATATTAACATACAGAAATTTGGGTGTGGGGTATAGGGGAACACTCTAGGTACCATTTTCACAATTTTTTTGTAAATCTAAAACTACTCTAAAACATTTATTTAAGAATGATAATGAAAGTGCAATGTAAAAATTGTAAGGAGCAGTTAAAGCAGTATTTAGAGGAAATTTTATAACCTTAAATGTATGTGTCATGGTTGTTAGTGCTGTTCACTAGATATTCCCAGTGCTTTGGCACATGGTAGGACTAGAATTCCTGGTCCCTTTTGGTTACATGGGGCCAATGAGTCGTGAGCTAAAGTGATCTGTGTCACTTCCAAGGTAGAACATTTAATTATTGGCACAAAACCACCTAGTGCTTTCTTTCTCTCTACCGTGGCAACCACCACCATTTCAGATATTGGCTGCTCTAATAGCTGGTAGACTAGAGTGAGCGTGGCATAGGCAGAGCCCCTAGCCAACCTGTGATGGACTGGTAGTATAAGAGAGAAAAAAGCCTTTACTGTTTTAAACTACTGGGATTTTGCTGGTTATTATTGTAGCATAACTGAGTTCATTCTGAGTGATACAGCAGGTATTTAAAAATATAAAATATGTATCATGTAGGTTACTTTCAGCTACTAAGTTACAGAAAACCCTGATCAAATTAGCTTCAACCTTAAGGGGATTTATTATCTCTGTAATAAGATGTTCTGTGGCAGGATTAGTTCATTCAAAGGCTGCGTGATGCCGTGTTTCTATTCTGTCATCTTCACTTGTAAGTTTATTGTTTAAACCACTACCTTTTGGGGTAATTCATAATGACGCAATAGGTGGCTAGCCAGCAGTGCGTAAGGATAGGACGCTTGGAGCCCTGATAGCCGTTTGCCAACATGAAGGGAGCTACTAACAGGACAGAATAGTAATTAAATCAGTGTAACATCGGTCAAGGTTTGTGATGGAGATGCTAGCTGTCCACCCAATTCCACTTTTCCCATTTTGCATGCTCATAGAGTGGTAGTTAGACACACGGTGGCCTAGATGGGCACTGCTTTTCCCAGTCCTTCTTATAGTTAGGTGAGGCTATGAGAAAACGTTGTCATCAGTGGAATCTGAGCAGAAGTGATATGTTCCCCTTCTGGGCTACAATTTTTAAAGCAGCAGGAAGGTTTTCTCCATGCTCTTCTTCCTTCCCCTAGACTGGAACCCATATGTGGCAGCGACCCAGATATCAACAGGGAATGATTGAGCCACAAGATGGAAAAAGCATGAGTTTCTGAATGGCTCCATGGAGCAGAGCCCACCTTGGACTATTATGTACATAAAATATACACCTTGTTCTTTAAGTCACACAATTGTTGGGACTCTTCTTATATCAGCTTGTGTTTTTTTTTATCCTAATTAACACAGGCATAGATAATAAACCCATAAAACAGAATAGAGAGCCCAGGAACATATTCATTTCTATATATAGGAAAATGGCAGTGTTAGAGATATCACCACTAATCACTAGGGAAAAGAAAGACTATGTAATAATAGAGCTGTAACACATCATTCACAAAAATAAAATGTAGATGTTTTAGTGAACTATGAAAATCAATTAGAGGAAAATATTTTTCATAACCAGGATGGAGAAAGATTTCTCAAACAAGGACAACCTAAGAACAACCTATAAAATAAAAAATAGATTTATTTAACGTTATTAAAATTATATCTTGTCTAAGGCAAAATATACCACAAGCAAGATTAAAAGGTGGGCAATTTACTGTGAGATATTTGCAATATATAATGTATCCATCAGAATGTACAAAGAATCCCTATAATCTGTAAGAAAAAGATAACCTAACAGAAAAGTAGAGAAACAATACGAACAGACAATTCACAGAGGAGGATATTCAAATAGCCACTAAAGCTGTGAAAAGAAAATGAGATACAATTTTTCACCCATTAGATTGGGAAAAATTAAGAGGTCTAACAATATAAAGCATTGGTGAGGCTGTAAGGAAAATAATACTGTAATACAGGGCTGGTGGAAGTGTAAATACTGCCACTTGGAGAGCAAATAAACAGCATCTAATAACATTTTTAAATGTACATACTCTAAGACCTATTCAGAAAATTCAATTTCTAGGTATGTTCCCTGGAGGATTCTGGTGTGTATATACACAGGATGTATACTACACAATTGTTCACAAGCGACCAAATAATGTAAACAATGTAAACACTTGGAAGAGGGCCCCCCCAACCCAAGACTGAGGTTCACACTCAAGAGGGACCCCACAGAGTTCACTGAGGTGCTTCAGCCAGAGCTGGCCCACAGCTGGCAACCAGGAAGCTGCCCACAGGGGTGCCACTCTAACCTGCTGGAGGGTGAGCACCACTGGGTCTCCCATATGCTGCTAGCAGCTCTGCCGTGGGAGGAAGAATTGCACACAGGAACCAGGAAGAGAAGCCCCTTCCTCTGCTATGCCTTGCAGCGCACCTCCAGGGCCCTCTACTCATAAAGCCTAACATCATGCCAGCTGATAAAAGAAAAGTGTTTACAGGGCCCAGCTCCAGTATGACCGAGCAGGGCAAACAGTGATGGATTTGGAGGTAAGAGGCAATACATTGGTGACTGGCACACTAATGATGGATGGTGGGAATACAGATGTTGGTTATATTTTTCTTAATTTCTTTATAGTTTAAGGATCTCAAAATAAAAATATTAAATGGTTACAAGTTAAAGAATTGTTAAACAAAACTTTAAAGTTAACCGGTAATGGAATTAAAAACTTCTTCCAAAACACTAGGGAAGAAAGGTAAAAGGGACAGTGCAGATTAGAAGATCAGAATCTTTGAAAGAATAAAAATGAAACAGGAGGGGCTTCCCTGGTGGCACAGTGGTTAAGAATCCGCCTGCCAATGCAGGGGACACGGGTTCGAGCCCTGGTCTGGGAAGATCCCACATGCCACGGAGCAACTAAGCCTGTGTGCCACAACTACTGAGCTTGCGCTCTAGCCCGCAAGCCACAACTACTGAAGCCTGTGCGCCTAGATCCCGTGCTCCGCAGCAAGAGAAGCCACTGTAATGAGAAGCCCACGCACCACAATGCAGAGTAGCCCCCGCTTGCCGCAACTAGAGAAAGCTGCACGCAGCAACGAAGACCCAATGCAGCCAAAAATAATAGATAAATAAAATAAATAAATTTTTTAAAAAATGAGCCAAGAGGGGCTTCCCTGGTGGTGCAGTGGTTGAGAGTCCACCTGCCAATGCAGGGGATACAGGTTTGTGCCCCGGTCCGTGAAGATCCCACATGCCGCGGAGCGGCTGGGCCGGTGAGCCATGGCCGCTGAGCCTGCGCGTCCGGAGCCTGTGCTCCGCAACGGGAGAGGCCACAACAGTGAGAGGCCCGCGTACCAAAAAAAAAAAAAACTGGGAAAAAAAGACATAGCTGCCCTTTTCAAGAGGCCCTCCCTATGTGTCCACTCCCCACAGATGTCCCCTTCTCTGACCCTGTGTTGCTCTTATGAAAGTCCAGCCCATCCCTAGGTACACTGGTCTCCTGTACACAACCATAGATTCTTGAGGACAGGGGTCTTGTTTTATTCTCTTTTTAAAAAACTCCATACTCTTGGTGGCAATGTACTTAATGGATACTTGATGGAAGTGACACATTTTTCTTCTTGGGCTAAGCCTACCTGTGGAAAGCACACTTTCTGTGACTCTGGGAATAGGAACACTACCAACCTGGTGATGTGGTGGAAAGCACCCAGGCTTTGGAATCAGCGGACCAGGACTGAGAAGCCTGCTCAGCCAGTGTGGCCTCAGACCAAATGAGTACACAACCCTGAGCCTCAGTTTTCCCCTCCAAAAAAAATGGGATAATAATGTGTGATTAAAGATAATGTGGGTCATTCTTCTCTGTCTTCTACATTGAGAGAGCTCATGGATCAAGGGCTTGTTTCTTTCCTCCCTCTGCTTTTCCCTGTCTCTTTGTCAAGCAGCAGAGACTAGAACTCTGTTAAGGGAACAGAATGCTTCTTATTTTTTGCCTTTATACCTTTTCTCCTTTTGAGATAATTGTAGATTCACACGCAGTTGTAAGAAATAATACAGAGAGGTCTCATATACCTTCATCCAGTTTCCCCCAATGGTAGCATCTAGCATAATCATAGTACAATATCACAGCCAGGAGACTGACATTGGTACAATCCATTGACCCTATTCAGATTTTGCCAGTTGGGTGTGTGTATTTAGTTCTGTGCAGTTCTATCCCATGTGCAGATTTGTAGACCCTTCATGCTACCCTTTTATAGACAAAGCCCTTAGTTATTTTTAAGGTCTTCTGTTTCAGAAGGACTATTTACCCCATGGATCATTGAGGTTTCTTTCAAACACTCCAAGGTCTCCCCTGGAGACCCTTGGACTTGGGAATGGCCCCTGTTCCAGCAGAGTCCTCTGAGTGGCAGGCACTCAACTCGCCCATTCCTGTCTCTCTGTAGCACTGAAAAGGATCATCCTTCTTGTTACCTGATTAGAAGGCTCCTGAGAGCTGGCTTTACCACCTGATTGGTGGAGTCGAGTCCTGCAGTCCAGCCTGGGCTGACATTGATCAGCTCTACATGCACATCACCTTTCCCTCCCCGAGTAGGGGTCCTCTTTGAGGCTGCAAGTTCCAGTTCTGGGTCCTTTCATCCTTGTAAGGCAATACAGTCCTTGGGTATTTGGGGTCATGCCAAAGGAGCAGCTGACAAGACCAGGGACCCAGAGCTCTCACCATATTCCTATCAGGCGGACTACTGTTCACTGAGAATATACCCCATCAAAGGTGCCTCTACCTTTGTTTCCTGGAGATCTACTTCTCAGGTATGTGCTGGGACTGGTGATCTAATCTCTCTGAGTCTCAGTCTCCCCATCTGTAAAATTGCACCAATAAGCCCTGACAGGGCTCTCGATGGTGCTTAAGTGAGATCACCTCTGCAGTAGGCCCAGAGCCTTGGTGCTGAGTGCTCAGTGAGAAGGGTTGTTAGCGGCCATCCTATTTGTCGTGCTTCTCCTGCCCTCCTGAGTCACCACCCAATGTATCACTTCCCTGAGGCTGGATTTGTCACGCTCATCGTTCGTGTGTTTCTCTAGATTAATTGCCCTAAAAGTTGGGTCTCCTCCTCCCAAGGGTGGGAGGAGAAACCAAAACAGGTGGTGTGTAATCAGGGACTTAAAATTACTCAAGGATCCCCTGGCTGCATCCCCTGTTTCCCAGGCCATCTAAGCCACTTCCAATTTTACAGGATTAACTGGCTTGCTCAGACTCCCAAAGAAACCCAAGGTCTTTCCCTCTGTCTCTTTCAGGGCCCAGGACAGAATAACTCAGGGTTTCCCCGGGGAGAGTGGAAAGGATGAATAGTGGAAGGCAGGGCTCAGATCTCACTTCTTTTCTTCCTAGCCCCTCGCCACCCCCTGGCCCTGCCGCTGCACAATGAAACCCGGCACCCTGGGGTGTCCCTGGGGTAGCTGTGGACCCGACTGGCCCATCTCTCTTTACAGGGAGGCAGGATTTGGCTAATAAGAGCCAGCTGTGTTGTTGGTGGGTTTTACTTGGCCCCTCCCCTGTCCTTGCTCTGATAGCTGTGAGAAACTGATGACAACCTGTTTGACCTCTGACCTCCGAACTTGACCCACTGCTAATACCTCCAGCTGCTGATTGCCAGCCGAGCCCTTTGTCTTGGGCTGTTTGGGAGCCAAGACAGACAAATGATTTCTATTTGTCCTCTGGTGCCGCGAATGGGGCTGATCGATAGGAACTGCGGATGGTGTCCAGGATTTGTCACCATGGCTTATGAATGACAAAAACACTCCTCGATCCCCCCACCACCACCTTTCCCCCTTCCCCAAAGAAACACCTTTTGGGGGAAAAAGACTGAAAGCCAGAGAAGGAATATTGATTTTTTTTTTTTTTTTTTGCTTTCTTAAATAGCAGATCGAGCAACAAAAGAGAGAAAGGCAACACTTTTCTGTGCTAAAATGCAGCAAAAAGCTTCCCAGAGAATGAGGCTGGTGATTAGATCAGCTATTGTGTTTAAGTACCACAGGCTGCTGCACACCACAACTGCTCAATTGTGTCTGCTAAAGGCTGTGCCGCTTCCTCCCCCACTTCTCCACATCCCTGACTCAAAAGAGGCTCCAAAGGAGAAGGCACTTTGCTCTCTCGCTTCTTCATCTGCCTCCAGCTCGTCCCTTTCCCTCTTACTCTCTCATTTTTTTCCGGGTTGGTCATGGGTTGGGCACCCCGGTATATGAGACTTGAGCCGGGACCAGCCTCTCTCCATTTAGAGGTTATCAGCAGTCCTTGAACTTGAACCTTTATTTGGAAAAGAAACGGCAAGGGGTGGGGAGCAGTAGTAATGATGGAGGACACATAACTTCGGAAAGACCCTCCTTGGTCCTCCGTGCAGGGGTGGGGAAGGTTTCAGGGGCATCAGGGGAGGCAGCCCAGCCCTTGGAGAGCCAGAAGTCCCCATCGCCTTCTGGTGGGGAAGTGGGGGCACCTCCTACCCCTCCCTTCAACGTCTGACCATTTAACGTGTGAGTCTGCTTGGGTGGGTGCTGGCCACAGGGTGAGTGAGAGCTGCCTGCTTCTCCTCGGGGAGTTGGCCCCGTAGTACAGACAAGCAAACCATTAGTGTGGTGAGATGTATGCTGGGGCAGTGGAAAGGGAGCAGGAAACCTGTCCCCACTGGCGTGGGTGGGGATGGGACCAGGGTGGTCGGGGGCTGCCTAGAAGAGGGGACATCCTTGTTGATCTTGGACAGATGAGTGGCAGGAGAAAGTGGGCCACTGCATTCCACTTGTGAAGACCAAGGACCTCAGAGCTGCTGGGGTAGAATCTTCAGGCAATGCCCTGGCCTGGGCACCTCCAGTGTGAGTGGCTATTGCATTGACTCAGAGACTCCATGTTCTCATCTGTGAAGTGGACAGGGCACTGGGGCCTGCCTCAGAGGCTTACCAAGAGGGGGAAATAGGATAATCCATGTCAAGTGTTTACACCGTTGTCTTGCAGTACGTGATCATTGTTCTTGTCTTTATTGTTTTCACCTTTTGTGATTTGAAGACTTGCCTCCAGTCTGGGTATTCCTCAGTCAGGTGGATTGAATGAGGGTAGATACAAACACCCCCTGCTTCTCACACACACTACCTAGAACCAGGATCTGGGTAGAGTGGGGAAACTGTATGGATGCAGCTTGGGCAGGACGAGGTCTCAAGGTCAGAGTATGACTCTGGAGGACACCAGAATGCCTTCTCTCCCCCAACCCAGGATCTGGGCATAGGCAGCAAGGAAGGCCCGCTCTTTGGTGAGGCTTGGACAGACTAGCTACAAGGATGCAAGGCGACTTAGGCTCTCACTACTTATCACTTAGACTATTGCAATGGCTGCTTACCTGGTCTCAGGCCTCCCTCATCTGTTAGCCACACCTTCATCAGAGCTACCATCCCATCTCAAAATCTAATCATGACACTTGTCTGTTTAAATCTCTCTAGTGTCTCCCATTATCTTCAGGACAAAGCTAAAACTCATCCTGGCATTCAAGGCCCTCCCAGCTTAGGTTCCAACAGGTCATCTAAGTCTCCCCTGAAGCCCCCATATCATGCTCCCTATTTTGCTGTCACTTGCTTTGTGTCATGTGAACCATACATCGTATGATCTCACTACCCGGCTCAAGCTGGTCTCTCTGCCTGGAATGCCCCCTTCAACTCCATTTTGGTAAGAATTTCCCCCTTTTTCTCCATCTCCTCCCACAGCACGTTGTACTTCCATCCTAGCACGCAGAGCCCTTGATCAGAATGATTCTGCCTGCCTCTGTCTCCTACCTGGACTGAGGAATCCTGGGGGCTAGGAACCATGCTGTACCGGAACCCTCCCACCAGTTAACCGTACATCGGATGGGATAGCTGGAAGGTGCTTGAAGCTCAGAGAACACTGAGGAGTTAGTGAGGGATGGTGGGATGGGAGTGTGGGTGTTGCACTCCGACAAACAAAAGATCATGGAAGGCAAAGGATGTTAGTCTTCCAATCGATCAAAATGGGAGGTTATTAAAGTCATGGTAGCTGCCATTGGTGACTCACAAATGGCTGTTTAATTTTTTAAACACTGAAAATGTGACAAACTCATTGTAGAAAATTCAACCATATGAAAAAGTATTAAGAAGAGGGAGTACTATTCTTGTAAAATCCCTTTATATTGATTAGGACCATTTCTTCTACAAGAGATAGAAAACCAGCTCAAACTGGATTAAGCATAAGGGGATTATTGGTTCCTGAGACTGAGAAGCCAGGGGTGGGGCTGGCTTCACATGATGCCCTCTGGACCTGGTCTCTCTCCCTTTCATATTCATATTCATATTCCCTCTCTCTGTGTCTCTGTCTCTCTCATTCTGGCTCTCACACATCCCTTGGCTCTCGTCCAAGGTGACTTCCTGCACAGGCTTCCTTTTTATTTTTGCGGTACGCGGGCCTCTCACTGCTGTGGCCCCTCCCGTTGCGGAGCACAGGCTCCGGACGCGCAGGCTCAGCGGCCATGGCTCACGGGCCCAGCTGCTCCGCGGCATGTGGGATCTTCCCGGACCGGGGCACGAACCCGTGTCCCCTGCATCGGTAGGCGGACTCTCAACCACTGAGCCACCAGGGAAGCTCCAGGCTTCCTTTTTGTGGTTCCAAGGAGGCTCTGGCTATTCCAAATCTCACATCTCTCAACTTTGAGTCCAGCGGGAAAGAAAGACTGTCTGTGGCCGACTGCCCTTTCCACAAGAGCCCACACTATCTCCCCTCTCACCTGCTCTTCTGCAATGTGACCTTGCACTTCCCGTCAACTAGAGGTGGAATCTAGTTCCCCTCCCCTTGGATATGAGCTGGCTTTAGTAACCAATAGAATGTGAAGGAAGTGATGCCGGCATGATTTCCGAGGCTGAGACCGAAGCAGCTTTGCAGCTTTTACCTTCGTCTCTTGAAGTATTCTCCAAATTCTCCCCTTGCCTTATAACCCAGCTGCCGTGCTATCAGAAGCCCAAGACACGTGCAGCCCATGAGTAGGTTGCTCCTGTCAACAGCTCCAGCTAAGCCCAGCCTTCAAGTCATCCTAGGTGTCAGACGTGTGAGTGAAGAGCTCTCCAGATGATTCCAGCCTCCAGCCATTCTGGTCATCTACAACTTCCCAGCTGAGGCCCCGGGCTTCATGGATCAGAGATAAGCCAGTTCAGTTGTGCACTCTCCAAATTCCTAAATGGTTGTTGTTTTATACCGATAATTTTCGGCGAGCTTTGTTATGTAACACAGTCTTTCTCAGGAGCTCCAGAACAATCCAGATTGGTTCGGGTCCCCATGATCAATCCCCTTGGGCCTATACAAGGGGCACAGCCGGTCATTCTGACCCTGGGGTGAGTTAAGTTCCACCAGAATGAGAAGGCAGGGCAATGGCAAGCCCAGAGGGCCATGTGACACTGGTTACCCGAAGAAGGCACAATCCACAGAACCCACTATTCCTACCACCCAGAAACAGGTGACCATCCTTCCAGACAACCTCCTGGGCCTATCTACACCTAGGTATAAAATTCAACATAGATGAAGCATACTCTATGTATTTTGTAACTTTTTAAAATTTAAAGGATCATGGGGCTCTTCTGATGTCAGTGGACACAGATGTGCATCGTATTTTTAACTGAAGTCTAGTTGATTTACAATGTTGTTCCAATCTCTGCTGTACAGCAAAGTGACTCAGTTTTACTCATATACACATCCTTTCTTAAATATTCTTTTCCATATGGTTTTTCCCAGGCGATTGGATATAGTTCCCTGTGCTATACAGTAGGACCTTGTTGTTTATCCTTTCTAAATGTAATAGTTTGCATCTACTAACCCCAAGCCCCCAGTCCGTCCCTCTCCCTCTCTCCCTCCCCCATGGCAACCACAAGTCTGATCTCTATGTCTGTGAGTCTGTTTCTGTTTTGCAGATAGGTTCATTTGTGCCATATTTTAGATTCCACATATAAGTGATATCATATGGTATTTGTCTTTCTCTTTCTGACTTATTTCGGATGTGCATCATTTTTAATGGCTGCATAATATTCTACTATATGAATGAACTATAATTGATTTAACCAGTTGTCTATTGATGGATCATTATGTCACTTCCTTTTTGGGGGGGCGTCATTATAAATAGTGCTGAGGTAAACATCACTGCACATACATCCTTGGGCACATCTTCCTATGTTTCCTTAGGATAAATTCCAAGAAGTCGAATTGCAGATTCTAAGGTTTCAGGCTTGCCAAGGTTTCTAAATTGCCCTCCAGAAATGTACCTCTTTACATTCCTGTTGTCCCATCACCAGGGCACGAAGGTGGCCATTTCTCTACACCCTCATTGGAATATCTGCCCATTGGAAAAGCGAAAAAAATGATTCCTCATCGCTGCTTTAATTTGAATTTCTTTGATTACCGGTGAGGTCAGGCACTTTCTCATATGAATATTGATGATTCCTACTCCTTCTTTTATAATATTGCTCATTCAAGTCCTTTGACCCATTTTTTTATTGCAGTGTTCATATATATAATTATTGATTTATAAAACCTTTTTGTAGATTACAGCATTAACCCCTTGTTGGTCCTATCTCTGCAAACATTTTTTGCTTGTCCTTTAAGTTTGTATAGGATGGCTACTCTTAAACTAGATAAGCCAAGCCCCCAAACAAGGCCAAGTAAAGCCTTCAAACGCAGTTGGCACCTGGTAAGAGAGCTCGCTTGAACCACTTTTGTCAGAGGGGATCAGCTGCTTAAAGAAGAATCCAGGGCTGGGGAACTGGAAGGACCAGCAGAATTGACCATCCTAGAAAGAGGCTCAGTGGCATTCACTAGAAGGTGGGCAGGAGATGTCCCAGGAATCCCAGTGCTGAAGTAGCAGATGAAGGTCAGACTAGGGAGGAGTGAGGAAACCAGGAGGCCACTGACTCTGCCCTCCTCCGTGGCAGCCCCATATAAATGCTGCTTCTGCAGGAGGCTGCATCCCAGGGCAGGATACCTATCTCTGGTTGGTTCCTGCTCCAGGAGCCAGGTAGGACCATGCGCCGCCTTGGGGGCAGTGTCAAAGGTAGGAGGCCCTTTGAGTCCACCAAGTTTGGAGAGGCATTTACAAGCAACCAGAGAAGTATGGTGACTTAGCCCAGGGAGGTCTCTGAGGGAGTGCTGCCGAAGAAACAGGACTAAGTGTTCAGTCTGAAGGGCAGCAGAAGCCTGTAGTGGACTCTGCCCAAACCCTCGTTGCTGCTATGAGTGTTAGCTGTTAATGGCTCTGAGCTGCCCCCACCTCTGGAGGATCACCCTTGGTGAATGGGAGCTGCCTCCCGAGAGGACATGCATACTGGGTAACCCTTAATCACTGAGTGATTGGCATGGGGGAAGGAGGGGAGCGCAAGAGGCTGGCTTCCCTGCCTCGAGAAGGGACAACCTCGGGAGCAGTTGATGCTCCAGAGCTCCCTGGGTGGGGGGGTCAGGCTGAAGCTGAGACTGCATCCTTGCTTAGCTCTTTCCCTTGCCTAATTCTTTTTTTTTCTTTTTTTTTTTTTTAAGAAACTACATCTTTTATTTATTTTTGATGTTGGGGGTAGGAGTTTATTAATTAAGTAATTTATTTTTGCTGTGTTGCGTCTTAGTTTCTGTACGAGGGCTTTCTCTAGTTGTGGCAAGCGGGGGCCACTCTTCATCGCGGTGCACGGGCCTCTCACTATCACGGCCTCTCTTGTTGCGGAGCACAGGCTCCAGACGCGCAGGCTCAGTAGTTGTGGCTCATAGGCCTAGCTGCTCCGCGGCATGTGGGATCCTCCCAGACCAGGGCTCGAACCCGTGTCCCCTGCATTAGCAGGCAGATTCTCAACCACTGCACCACCAGGGAAGCCCCCCCTTGCCTAATTCTGCTTCTCTCACGCCCTTTCTCCTGAGACCACACCCCCAAGAAATCTTGTGTACCCAAATCCTTGTCTCAGGCTCTGCTTCTAGGGACCCTGACCTAAGACAGAGCCTGAGCTGCAAGTTCAGGAGTGAAATGGGATGAGACGAAAGGAGCGGGGCAGAGAGGAGAATTCAGAACCAAGGCTGGGCTGTCTGAATGGGCACTGGAGTTCTCTTTGCCCAGGGAGATGGTGTGGGGGACACTGTTGTTGACTGCCCAGCAGTTGCTGCCCCTTCTCAGGACCAAATCCCTAATTCCCTTTGGGACACTACTCCTTCCCCATCCCCAGGGGGTTTGAGTGGATTGTACCACCCATAACTCCAGGGATGGGCTCTGGATTAATTCAATCTTTGTGTCCCCCACCCTCACCTCCACCCACAGTGATTGATTCCAGGGTGTGCATGTAAACCAATCAGAGCCAATGAAAGCTGGGGCTTCTGGGAAAGGAAAGTGCCTTCCTTTCCATTGTAGTGAGTTGGTATCTATCCTAGTGCAGCACAGCTATTTTTGCCACCTTACGGAGCTGAAGAATGGAGACAACCATGGGCAACCAAATTGAGAGATGACTTCTAGTGATGTCATTTGGGCACTGAATCAAACTATACCTGAAGCCAGACCTATACCTGAACTACTCCATTATGAAAACAAATAATTCCCTTCATTTTCTGATGCCTATTTTAGGAGGGTTTTCTCTCACTTGCAACCAAGAGTCTTCACAGACATGCATGCTGTGTGTTGCAAGGTTAGCACACCGAGCAAGCCCTCACAGTTAAAGCCAAAAGAGTAACCCCTAATCTACTTTCCTTCACTTCTATTCTAGGCAGCCTGCTCCCTCCTGGGGTCTGCCATGTTTACCAGGGGATTTTGGCCACAGTGAGGCCAGTCCAGGGCAAGCCCACCTCTGTTGTTATCATTCAGCTTCAGTGGCCAATTCCTTCCACTGTGGTCTTCAGACTCTCTCTGCCTCCCCCCAGGGAATTCATCATCTTTCTTTCCCCGTCTCTGGGATAGAGCAAAGGGAGTGCATTCTAGGCAAGGAGAAGCAAGGCCCTTTCAAAGCAAAGGTCACATTACTTAGGTGGTGAGGGAGCTTCATTCCTTAGGTGGTGAGGTTGGAGTGTTTCCTCCCAGGGCTGGGACCCGGGAGGCAAGGAGTATGGGGGAAAGACTGTGGACTTTGGAGCTAGGTAAACTTGAGCTCCAGCCCAGGCATTTCCCAGTGGTGCAGCCTATTATATGCTCTCCAAGCTTCAAGTTCTCCATCTGTAAAGTGTGAATAAGCACGTCATCCTTACAGGGGCCCTAGGGCATGGAGCAGATAAAGCCACTGACTGGGGTCCAGGATGAGCCTCCTTAAAGTGCACTGAAGTTGATGGGGGGATCCCTTGACCTGACTGAGGTGAGGATAAGGTTGGCTCCTGCTGGGATGCCAGGAATTTGGCCAAGGGGCAGGCAGACTGGGGCCTTGTGCACCTCCTTCCCCAGCCAGCCCAGGGCCTGGGGCTCATGTATCCGCAGGGGGGACTTAAAAGCCCCCCCAAAGGGACAGGAAAGTGGTCTAGGCAGGACCAGGCTGAGTCCTGTCCCCACTCCACACCTAGAGGGAAAGGCCAAAGTGACCAGGGCCTCGGACAGAAGGTGGACAGGACAGGCTCCCCAGGCAATTTCGGCTGCCTGGGGTGGGGTGGGGGGACTTCCAGGCAGGTCTGCTTCTCAAATGCATTAGACAAGGCCCTCATAGGAAGGTCCTGGGGGAGCGCCAGTGGGGGGGAAACTAGTGTTTACTGAGCACCTACTAAGCCCCATCTTAACTAATGCTCATAGCAATCTGGGGAATAGGGATTATTTTCCCCATTTTGCATATGGGGAAACTGAGTCCCTTTGCCCTTAAGTAGCTTGCTCGAGGCCAGCTGAGGGGGTGCCAGAGCCAGGATTCCAGCACAGGTGGGTTAGCTTCCAAAGAGCCCCTGCTTTCTATCACTCAGCTGGGGCCTGGGTAACAGGTACAATGGCGCCCTTGTGATGGCCCCTGGAATAGGCACCTTGCCTGTACTCTGCTGCCCCTTGGGATCCAGGCCTGATGTGACATCTGCAATTGGCCTGGAGTCAACAGGCTGAGCCCAAGAGGCAGTCCTGGCTCAGCTGCTGAGGAAGAAAAGAAGAGAGAGATTCAGGAAAGTCCCCCAGTCCCTGAGACCACACCTTGACCTCAGTACCAGCTCCACTGCTCGCTGGAGGGATAGACCTTGGAGAGGGACTGCGAAGGGTGCTGAGCCTTGTGGAGTGGCAAAGGGGGTGCCTCCTTCCAGGGACCACTTCACAGGGATCTCTCTCTGGATTCCTGAGTCAGTAGGGTTGAACAGAAAGAAAGGCTAGAGCACGGAGTTACACAGATCTGGGTTCAAGTTCAGCTCCATAATTTCTTACCTGTGTGTCCACAAGTCCATCACTTAATCTCTGAACCTCAGATCCTTCATATGAAAAATGGGAGCACTGCCTACCTCCCAGCATCCTTTGCCAGGACTAAATGAAGAAAAGCATGTGGAAATCTTAGCACCCTGACTGGCACATAGTGGGCGCTCAATAATTTGTAATTCTTACTCACCATTTGAAATTCTCATTTGAAAATAAAATCTCAGGACTTCCTTGGTGGCACAGTGGTTAGAATCTGCCTGCCAATGCAGGGGACAAGGGGTCAAGCCCCAGTCCGGGAAGATCCCACATGCTATGGAGCAAATAAGCCCGCAAGCCACAACGACTGAGCCCGCATGCCACAAGCTCACGTGCCTAGAGCCCATGCTCCGCAAAAGGAGGAGCCACCGTAATGAGAAGCCTGCACCGCATGCACTGCAATGAAGAGTAGCCCCTGCTCACCACAACTAGAGAAAGCCCGCATGCAGCAATGAAGACCCAATGCAGCCAAAAATAAATAAATAAAAAAATTTTTAAAAAGAAAATCTTGTCAAGCCCATTGATAGGACTAAATTATTAATAATACCTAACATCTATTGAATACTAACTATGTACCAGGTATTGTCCTGAATGTTTTACATCTGTTACCCCATGTAATCCTCAAAGAACCCCATGAAGCAGATACTATTACCCCCATTTGACAGTAGGGAAACTGAGGCACAGGTGTGAAGCACCTTGCTTAAGTCATACAGCTAATGAGTGGCAGAGGCAGGATTTGAATCCAGGCACAGCTTGGCTCTGGAGCTTGCACTCCCTTCTCCTGCCCCCTGCCCACCCCTCTATAGGCTACTAAGCCCCTACCATGAGTAACTGCTGTGCCGGGGCCAGAGGAGACTAAATGAGATATATCTTGAGGAGCTCACGGTCCAGGTCAGGAGATAAAATGCACAGAATCACAAGTAAAAAGGTGGGAAATGTCGCAAGAGAAAAACTGAGTTGCAAGTTGAAAAGAGGGAAAGGTCAATGTCAGAGCCTGAGGGGGAGGTCATTCCAGGTAAAGGGAAGAGCAAGGACAAAGGTGGGGGGAACTACTGTGAGGGCACAGGGTGCCTAAAGGGAGTTCTGTACCCAAGTTTAGAAGGGTAAGTTGGGGCCAAATGCTGAGAGCCTCATTGGGAGTTGGGCTCTGCGCTTGGGGGAGAGGGGCTTGAAGGATTCTCTGGAGAGAAGTGACATGAGCAGGTTTGACCTGTATAAACCCAGCTCTGCCAGCAGCAAGGAGGAAGCTTGGGACTGGATGGGGCTGGGGACCGGGGACCAGTTAGGAGATAGTTGTAATGGCCAGGATGAATGCTGATGAGGGTTCGAACCAAGGTGGGGATAGTGGGATGAGATATCCCATGTCCCATCTCCCTGGGGGTGGGAGGAGTGGACCGCAGCTGGTGCCCCCTAACTCAGTCACCCTCATTCCCTGGACGATCAGCCTGGCTTTGGCCACCTGTTCCCACCACCCAGTGATGTGGGCTGCAGGGATCATTAACCCAAGCCATGAACTCATTCTTCCTCCCAACACATCTGGCCGGATAGAGGCCCCTCCTCCACCTCCACTCCAGGAAAGGAAGAAACGGCTCCAGCCCAACTGAGCGTTGCCCTCCCTGAAAGAATGCCAGAGACACACACCTGCCACTGTCACGACACCATCCTGCCCACTCGTACCACGCACAGGTACCTGAATCACATGGCATCATAGAAAGAGCACTGGACTGGGAGTCAAGAGGCCTGGGTGCAGGTCCAACTCTGCTGCTCGTGAGCTCTGTGGCTCTCAGCAACCCACTTATGCTCTCTGAGCCTCGACTTTCTCATCTTTGAAATGGGAATAAAATGCCTGCCTGCCTGCCTTCCAGGATTGCTTTGTGAGAGGAGAGTGTCTATGAACATCTGTAAACTTTTGAAGCACTGCTTAAATGTTGAATTTCCTGTGCATTTTCTTTCATCCCCGCAGTCTCTGTTGAGCTCTGACTCTCCACCAGATGCCAGGGAGTGAACACACCTTTGCACTTCCATATTCATGGCCTTATTCCAGCCTTCACTCACCCTGTGGTGGGGAAGAACTTTGCTTGAAACACAACTGATGTTCCCATCCTACGTAGGACAAATGAAAAGGGCTTAAAGTAAAGGAGGAACGATCTTATTAGGACTAACTCCCCAACACAGGAGGTTGGTTTGTTCCTGGAAATCTTTCCAGAAGAAGAGAATCAATTAAGTACTTCACCCAGAATAGACACCAAATGAATTGCTGAGTGGAACAGACTCAGTCATATTTGCCAGGAGACAGGAGAATGGGTCAGATAGGTTCTTAAGGCTCCCCCTTCATCTGACTTTCTAGGAACCATATATAAATACACATTTGCATGTACGGTACACAGGTGAGAGTCTAGGGCTGACACTCAGTAGATGTGACGCAAACCAGCTGTGTGACTTTGGAAAGATCCCTGCCCTCTCTGAGCCTCTATTTCCTCCTCTGAATGAGAAATGTAATGAACCCCTCAGTGTCCACACTTAACATTCCACAAGTGATTGTTCAACAAATGAATGAATGAGTGAATGAATGAATGGCACTCCGTAAGGTGTACAATTCATGTTAGCTCCTTTTTCCTCTTCGGGCCTGATTATGCCCATCTGTCAAATGTGGTCATTGGGCTGCCTGTCTCCAGTTCCCTGTCAGTCCTGGCTTCTGTGATCTGCCTCTGTGCCCAAGGCCCAGGCTGGGAGGAGGGCAGCTGGGGGATTTGGGGTCTGTGTCTTCACACCCAGCAGCTCAGGCTGCCCTCTCGTTTCAGGGCATGGGCAGCAGGTATGTGCTGCTGTTCCCACGGGGCCGCCCGGCTTAGCCTGAGGCTCCTTTTGCTGGGAGAGTAGCCTGAGCTGCAGCCCTGTGCTGACCTGCTCTTAACCCCCAGGAAAGTTACACAAACTCCTCCACGCTCCGTTGAGAGCTGGGTCATGCAAGGTGGGGGCAGGAACAATACCTCCCCTTGTGTCCTCGGCCTATTCCACATCAGCACACATCGGGGAGGGACACAGGAGGCAAGTGGGAGGGGGCAGCCCAGCTCTGGTTTCAACCATGCCTGGAAATTGGATCTTCCTCCCTGGCCAGAGCTCCCTGGGGCATGAAGGGGTGCTGGAACCCAGGTCTCAGCAGGAGCTTACTTTCTCCTCCCCATGTCTCCCACCAAGATCAGCCCTGTCCCTCCCTTGCATAGCAGATCTGTAGGACCCCCTGTCACTGCATCTCCCTTCAGCAAATGGACCTCAGCTCTGTGCTATTACCAAGGAAGACACCAAGGTTTGGAAGGGCTGTGAAGGAAATATATGGTGCCAAACTACCTGATTCAAATCTCAGCCTGCCATTTTCCAGCTGGTCGCCTCAGACCAGGTACCTACCACTCTGACACTCTGTTTCCTCATCTGCTCTAAGGGCACCTTCCTTTCTGAGTCATTATGAAGGATAAATAAGTTCTTATGCACCATGCACTTAGAGCAGGGATCAAGAAATTCCAGCTCTACGGCTTGCTCTCATATGGGCTTAGTGGGAAGTAGAGGCATGTGTAGTCCTCCCTTAACTTTCCAGGGAAGAGCAAATTGTTTAAATTGTCTATAACAGAATAGAACTACTTAAAGTATATGAAACTAGCTGTCAAAATTGGGAAACATAATCACAGTTTTGATTGCTCTGTGACAGTGTAAAAATTGCAAATTTTTCATCAGGCAAGAACAGAAACACAAAGACTAAGTACAGTCAACCCCATCACCCCTCCTATTTGTGTTCTGCATGCCCATCTGAATTAGTTTATTCATGTTGACATGTGCACTGCTTTGCATCACTTGAAACATACATTTCTTATTCTTCTTCAGTCATTTTATATTTAGGCTATTGTTGGTAGTGGTTGATTTCTTTCCAGGTAACTGCAGTTGTTTGAAAAAAAATGTCAAAACAAAAGTCTCTCTGCTTCTCCCTGACAATCTGTCACAGCTGTGCCTCGCTATAGCTTCTCTTCCTAAGCCCTTCTATTTCAGTGACCTCATTTCTGCCCCATGATCTCCCTCTTCTCTTCCTTGGTTCAGAATTCCTAGAAGAGAATGAACCGGAATCATCGATATCCCAGAATGGAAGAAATAATCGAGACTTGTACGCCTATGAGGCATTTCAGAACCACGGACAGCAACACGCGTGCCCTTGCCCGCTTGGTCCCGCTTCCCACCAACTCTCAAATATTTTGGTTTAGCTAAGACTATACCTCCCAGATAGTCAAAAGGGAGACTCTGTAAAAGGGGGAAGCCATGGTGGCTGAGAGGGCTGCAGGTGGAGAAGACCATCTCTAAGACCTCTTACACCTCTGTGACCCTAGGATTCTTTCTTTGGCTTCATGGTTGACTTCCCTTCTCCTACTCTCTCCCCCTCCCTTCCCTCTTCCTCTCTCTCTATCCCTTTCTCCCTTTCTTTCTTTCTTCCTTCCTTCCTTCCTTTCTTTCTCTCTTTCTTTCTTTCTTCTTTCCCTTCCTTCTTTTCCTTCCTTCCTCCCTCCCTCCCTCCCTCTCTCCCTCTCCCCGCCCCCTTTCTTTCTTTTTTGGCCACACCAAGGCTTGCAGGGTCTCAGTTCACGACCAGGGATTGAACCCGGACCATGGCAGTAAAAGCCCAGAATCCTAACCATTAGGCAACAAGAGAACTACCTCTTTTTCTTTCTCTTTCCTTTTTTTAATAGGAATCTTCCATTCATTTTAACGGACTTATAGCCATCACCCAGGGAGAGGGGCCAAAGAACTGAGCTCTGCAGGACAGAGCAGTGAGCTGGCCCTCAGAAACCCTCAGAACTCAGCACTGAGGAGCCACCTGATGTCCTCTTTGCCCTCAGTCACCCAGAGACATCGTGTTGGTCCTGGCAAAAGGCTGAGCTGCTGTAACAAGGAGTCCACTGCTCTCATGTAACAGGGTAGGTAGGAGGGCTGCGCTGCTCCACACAGACAAGAACCTGCTGCTTCCTCAAGTTTCTCTCCAACAGCCCTTGGTGCTGCCCTTGTCTGCATGGTCATGCTGGGTCACAGGCATGTCCACGTAATGTCTCCAGGAAGAAGAGACATGGAGAGAGCACATGAGTAGTGTTTTAAGGGCCAGGCCTAGAAGTAGCAACACATCGCTTCAGCTCCCATTCCATTAGTGGGGAAGTTGTCACTTGATCACACCAAGCTACAAGGGGGTGGGGGAATTTGGTCCCTAGCTGGTCAACCATGTGCCAAGCCACACCTTCACTGCTTTGGAAGAAGAGGAGAATGGATTTTGGTTCAATAACATTATCCTCTATTTAATGGAGAAAGTAGAGATGTGGAAATGGAAAGTTTTGCTCAGAGAAAGCGAAAAGAATTTATTGAGTTAGACGCCATGCTAAGTGCTTTCCTGTACATTTAAAAGGCTCTGGGTTCTCATCTCCCCAAATGTCCGATTCAGTTAGCTCCCCAATCTTTTCTTGTACCATTTTCCTCACCTGAAATGCACTGTATCTTGGATAAGAATTTTAGAGCCAGAAGGAACCTCAAAGTTCATTTAGGTCAATACCTCATTTTATAAGTGAGGAAACTGAGGCCCAGAGATGGAAAGTCATTTGCCCAAGGTTACACAGCAAGTTATCCACAAAACTGCATAGTTCATATCTAAGGCTCAGGACTCCGAGTCCACTTCCAGCACTAAGAAACAGCCCCCACTGCCTGCCTCCTCAGATAAAACTGTACCAACCCCTCCCCACCTCCTCCTATGGAGGAATTCACAGTAGAATCAACAGAAAGGCTCATTTCTTCCCACATCTCTGGGCACCAGGCCTGGGGCTGAGCACTTTACATGCAGTATCTCATTTCATCATTAAAACTCCCTGGTAAGTGAGTATTATGCCCCCCAATTTTTATATGAAGAAACTGAGGCTCTGAGAAATTGATGGCTTTGATCCTGGGGTCCCCGAGGTGGAGAGAGAAGACCAATGGGGGAAGTTACAGGGAGATTTTAGCTCGATAAAATAAAGAGCCTCCTACTACAGCCGCCTCTGGAGAGATGGGTTGTCTTGGAAGGGAGGGATTTCCTGTTCACTGGAAGTGTGCACATACAGGGTGAAAGATCAAAGGACTTCAGAGGCAGGGGCCAAGGAGTAGACTGTATCAGTGATTCCCAAAGATTATTTAGGAGATACCTTGGCCAGCATCAAATAACATCTGGTACACAGAGAAAAAGGTTACTCCTTCAATTATTTTTCAAACTTTCTGATTTTGACCAGGAGAAGGTCTTGGTTTGGTGCTAGTACAGCTTGCACTTCTCTACCATGTGTTTGTTCCCTTTTTAACAGGAGAGATTAAGCCTCAGGCTCAGAGCTCTGGAGCAGGTGACAGGACTCGCTAGAATGGAATAACATGGGATTTTCTCTTTTATTTTTTTATGGTTACCTTCTTTCATGGCAAACGATTCTGGTTTCCCCATTATTGCTGTGATATGAAGTTTCATTTTTTAAATGACTGTATTTTAAGAAAATGAAAAGACAAGCCACAAACTGGGAGAAAATATTTGCAAAACACATATTTGATAAAAGACTTGTAACCAAGATATACACAGATGTCTAAAACTCAACAGTAAGAAAACAAACAACTCCAAAAGTGGTCCAAAGAGGTGAACGGTCATCTCACCAGAGAAGATATACAGATGGCAAATAAGCATGTGAAAGATGTTCCACATCATATGTTATTAGGGGATTGCAAGTTAAAATAACAATGAAATGCCATTAACTACCTATTAGAAAGGCTGACATCCAAGATACCAATAACACTAAATGTGGAGCAACAGGAAGTCTCATTCATTGCTGGTGGGAATGAAAAATGGTATAGTCACTTTGGAATACAGTTGGAAGTTTCTCACAAAACTAAGCATATTCTTACCATACGACCTAGCAATCATACTCCTTGGTGTTAACCCAAATGAGTTGGAAACTTAGGTCCACACAAAAAACTGTGCATGAATGTTTATAGCATATTTATTGATAAAATTGCCCAAACTTGGAAGCAGATGCCTTTCAAAAGATGACTGGGTAAACAAACTGTGGTACGTCCATACAATAGAATATTATTCAGTGTTGAAAAGAAATGAACTATCAAGCCATGAAAAGACATGGAGCAAACTTAAATGCGTATTACTAAGTGAAAGAAGCCAATCTAAAGGGCTATATACTGCATGATTCCAACTCTATGACATTTTTTTTAAAGAGTTTTTTGATGTGGACCATTTTTAAAAGACTTCATTGAATTTGTTACAATGTTGCTTCTGTTTTTTTATGTTTTGGTTTTTTGGCTGCGAGGCACGTGGGATCTTAGCTCCCTGACCAGGGATCAAATCCTCACCCTTTACATTGGAAGGCAACATCTTAACCACTGGACTGCCAGGGAAGTCCCTCTATGAAATTTTGGAAAAGGCAAAACTATAGAGACAGTAAAAAGATCCACGGTTGAGGGGAGGGAGGGATAAATAGGTGGAGCACAGAGAATTTTCAAGGCTGTGAAACTATTCTGTGTGATATCTAAAAGGCAAACACATGAAATTATGCATTTGTTAGAACCCATAGAACTGTACAACACAAAGAGTGAACCCTAATATAAACTGTGGACTTCTGTTAATAATAGCATATCAGTATTTGTTTATTAATTGTAACATGTACCACAGCAATGCAAGATGTTAATAATAGGGGAAACTGTGGGCAGAGGGAGTGGGGTTATATGGGAAATCTCTGTACTTTCTGCTCAATTTTTCTGAAAACTTAAAAGTTCTCTCAAATATAAAGTCTGTTAATTTAAAAATCAGTGAATGTATTTAAGAGGTTTGTCCATTAGGCAATTCTACTTCTAGAAACAGAGGAGTGTATACTCCAGTCTGTCCAAGACTCTTCAGAGCAGGACTGTTGGTAATATCTGAATGTCCACCAATAGAAGAGTGGATAAAGTAATCGTGGGATATTCGTACAATGGAATACTATACAGCAATGAAAAAGAGCGAGCTACTGTTACACGCAATGTGAACGAATCTCACAGACATAATGTTGAGTGCAAGAAGCCAAATACCGAAGGGCCTATCCCCTGTGATTCCATTTTTATAAAGTTTTAAAAATCAAAACTGATCCTTGGTGTTAGGAGAGCGGGGGTGTTGAGACTGCAAGGGGGTCTGTGGGAATCTCTGGGGTTCTGGTTATGTTTTCTCATTCTAGGTGCTGGTTACACAGGTGTATGTGTCCTTCCTTCATGAAAAATTCATCTGGAAATTCCCATATACGTTGTGTACTTTTCTGTATGTACACTGTCAAATTTTATACAGATGTGGGTCCATTAACAATACTGTATATAAACAGAACTAGAGGGTGAAACCCATGACCCAGTATCTTCTCCCACCACCCAGCCAGAGGTACGCACAACAGAAACGTGTTCGTGTATCCACCAAATGGCACGTTAAGACCGTGCACAGCAGTATGTTTTTAATAGTCCCAGAAAAAACCTCAAATGTCTACCAACAGGATATTGGATAAGTAAACTCCGGTGTATTAATAGAATAAAATACTATACAGTGTGTGAAAAGGGCAACCTACGGCCTCACCCAACATGGCAAATGGAGCTCCCAGAAAAGATGCTGAGTGAAGCAAACAAGGCAAAGAAAAGGGCCTGGTAGATGAGCTCACTTATATGAGGTTCAAAAACAGACAAAACTACTCTATGGTTACTTTTGGAGAGTAGAGTACCAACTGGGAGACGGCAAGAGGGAGGGGGCCTTCTGGGAGCTGGAGATGCTCCACATCGTGATGGGGGGAAACACATGCAGAAATCGATCAAGCCGAGTGCTTAAATATGTGTACTTTCGGCTTCAAGACACCAGGGAACTCGGACGTGGCCAGCAGTGTGAAAGCAGAATGCAGATGAGTGATGTCTGGGAAACAGTGGCCAAGAAGTTCTTTGGGGGTTTCCTGAGAGCAGGACCCTCTAACTGTAGCACTACCCACCCCCTCCCCACCAAGGGCTCCAAGGCCTAAGGTCAGCGGGTGACCTGCCCCTTATCTGGCCTGGTGATCAGTGGAGACACCGGGTTTAGGGGGTCAGACGCCAGTTGCCCCCACTCTGTCCCCAGGGCCAGCTCTGAGCCCTGAAACCTGAGGCCTCAGGATCACGAGGGCAGATTCCTGCCTGAGCCTTTACAAACAAACGCAAGGGCTGCGGGAGTACACACGCTGTACATCAACCCACACGCAGTGGACCCTCTCCTGGGATGTCCTGGGCCTCCCCCGTCTGCCCCCATCTTGGACCCAAGCACTGTTGGGCATCTTCCCATGGGCTCAGCCTCTGTGTCATTTTCACCCACCTGATCTTCTCTAGCTTTTCTACAGGCTCGCTGTACGACGGATCACGTCCCTTCCACCTCTGCAGAATGTGGGGATAGAGAAGATTCCGATAGAAGCACAGACCAGCCCTACCCAGTGGTGGGCTTCCGTCTGCAACATCCCATCAATCACCCAGCTTCTGCCTGAACATCTCCTGTAATGGGGAGCTCACTTCTGACCCCAGAAAGTGCTTCCTAGAAATAAGGTACACTCAGTGGGTGACTCTTTTTATAAAAAATTTAAATTATCTGTGTAAACATATAAAAATATGTACATAAATATACATATGCCTAATATGCATAGCTACAGCTCTCTCTGGAAGGCTACGCAATAAAGCAAGCAATAATGGTTGCCTCCGAGGAGGGGACCTGGGAGGTCGGGTGCAGGGGTAGGTGGAAGATTTACTCCCTATTCTCACCCATTTGTCCTTTTGAATTTGGTACTCTGGGCGTGCATTACCTAGTAAAAGTAGGCAGATTACTTTTTTTTTTTTGCCGTACGCAGGCTTCTCACTGTTGTGGCCTCTCCCGCTGCGGAGCACAGGCTCCGGATGCGCAGGCCCAGCGGCCACGGCTCACGGACCCAGCCGCTCCGCGGTATGTGGGATCTTCCCGGACCGGGGCACGAACCCGCATTCCCTGCATCGGCAGGCGGACTCTCAACCACTGCGCCACCAGGGAAGCCCAGGTAGATTACTTTTGAAAAAAATGTTCTAGTTCTTATATTCTGTGGCTGGCACAGCTCAGAGTGAGGTCGGGGCCAGCTGTGCTCCACCCAGCTCAGACGCTGGGTGGAAATTTAAGGCTTTGGAAGCAAAGGTCTGAGCCCGAATACCCGCTCTGCCAGCACTCGTTGTGAGACTGGCAAATGGCTTAACTTCTCTGAACGAAGCTTTGCCTATAAAATGTTATAATAATGTCTGCCCCCCCGGGTGACTGTTAGGATTGAGTAAGTTAATGCCTGGCTTAGCATAGGTGCTTGATAATGTTTGTTATTATTAATCTGTACATGTACCCCTTTCAATTTACAAAGTATTTTCCTATCTAATTCTCATGGCAGTGTTGGGTGTGTTCAACTCCATTTTACAAATGAGCAATGGAGGCTCAGTGAGTTGCCCAAAGTTACATTCAAAAGGTCACCGAGCCAAGAATCAGGCTTTCTGATCCCTACGGTGCTCTTTCCTCCTCGCCAGGCTGCCTCTGGCTCTGGGATCTTTGTTAAGCATCTTAAATTATTCTCTGAGGGCCTTGGACATGACCCTGGTCCTCTTCCCTTCCACTCTCACCTCCACTGCTCAAGAAGTGTCAGTTTCTTAACTGAGTCCTTGTCCTGGAACTCGGGGCATTTTGAGATGTGGGGATGGGAGGGAGATGGGCAGGGCTATCCCCACAGCCCAGCCCGGCCCAGCCCGGGCCCAACTCCACAGAAAGCTGGGGTACCTGGGACTAGTTTGGGAGAGACCAGGAGGAAAGAAGAGCAAACTTGATGGTCCCGGGGCTGCATGAAGATGTCACCACCAGGCCAGCACAGGGCAGGCAGCTGTAACTAAGACCTTGATTGGAGGTCAGTGTGGGCAGAGAAGGCAACTCCCAGGCCTCAGACCCAGCCCAGACACTGGAGGACTCCCTCAGGCCGTAAGGAATCTGCAAGCAGGCTCACCGTCCCACGGGGATGTGTTTGTGGGCTTATCCCACTAAAGCCCATCTCGCCCCTGAGCCCCAGTGGGTTCAGCTCACATCCGTCAGGCTTAACAGCACCTGGCACAGACAGAGCCTGGCTCAAACTGGCACCCATTAAATATTTGTCGAGTGGACGAGTGGTACCCCGTAGGCCATCCCATCCATCCCCCAGCCTCCGTGCACTGCTGCCTCCATCACTCACCCATTGCGACCCTCCTGGTGCCTGGGAAGTTCTGCCTGAAGTCTACCCTCCAGCCTCCCTGCAGTAGCCTTGCCCCTGCCCCTGTGTGGTAAATGGAGCGTGGGGCTAGAGGCGTGGGTGATATTTATAAGGAGCCACAGCAGAGTTACTGCAGCCCCCTCAGCTCCCAACGTGGAGGAGAAAATCACCGCTGTAAATTTCCCCAACAGCACCCTGCCCAGCTCCTCCTCCCAGATTCCAGCCCCTTAGCCTGTGATTTACAGACAGAGAGAAGAAGCTGCCTCTGAAGGCTGGAAGTGGGTACGTGCAGCCCTGGCAGAGGGGAAGTCCTCACCCCAGGCCTGGAGCAGGGACCCCAGGCATCCACCAACACCTCCCCCTAGGCATGGCTCTTCTGTCTCCCAGCTGGCATTCCACCCCACCCCAGGCTCCTTGGGAAGCCAGGAAGCATCAGCTCCCAAAGAGGTTCATTTCACAGCCACTCTCCCTCACTTCTAGTTTTCCATCTGTCCAATGGGACTATTGGGGGGTCACTCTGAAATGGGGAGGGCTCTAGCCAGGGCCCCACTAGAGTTGAGGAGAAAACCACAGCATTCATTATTTTTCGTTTATTCACTTATTCACTCAAAGCCAGGGCCCAGACTGCACAGAAAGGAAGTTTTGGGGTGTCTGGAGGGAATGGGGTAGGGGCTCTCGGGCTCCTTTTCTGCCCTGGGCCTCATCCCACCAGGTGGTGATGGGGAAAGAGCACTGGATGGCGACCAGATGTCTGGATTCTAATCCCTGCCCTGCAAATAGCGCCGATGTTCCCTTGGGTAAGCGGCCCTTTCTGGGCATCAGTTCCTCCATCTATGTAATGGGGGCCTGGGACAGGTGGGGTGGGGAGCCTGAGGAGCACCCTCACTGCCTCCCACCCTGGAGTCTATATCCTGGGATAGCACTCCCTGAGCTGGCTTCCCCAGAGACCCCCATGCCCATAAGTTGTGTTACGCTGCACCCGCAACTCCCTGATTCTGCAGGAGGGCCGAGGGTGGCCAGCTGCTGCTTAGGTGTTCCCCTCACCCCTGGGACTGCCACCGAGGCCAAGGGCCCTGTCTCACCTCAGCCTGAGGGCACAGGCTCTTGGAGGCCCATTACTCTCAAAGTCACCCAGACACTGAAGCCACCTTCTGGGGCTTCTTATGGCAGCCCCTCCCCCCAACCCAGGCAGGGCTGCCCGGACCAGGCTGCGTTTCCTGCAGCTCTTGCAGGACCTCGGGAGCCGGGGGGCTTCTGAGAGGACCGGGTTTGTGTATCTCCTCTGCGCACGCCCAGCAGCAGGCAGACACTGGAGCAGTCCCCCTGCATCAGGGCCCCAGGGAGCAGAAAGAAGAGTGGGTGAAGAAATGGCCGAGGTGGGGGACGGCCACGGCGGTTTCCATAAATGCTTAATGGGCTGAAAGCAGCCAATGTGGCTGCTGGGCCATGGGCAGCGCTCAGCCCCCATTTGTGGTACAACCTCACAGATGACAATGATAAAGTCACATTTACTGAGCCGAGTACTGTCCTAAGCACTTTACCCATAACAGCCTTTTTTTTTTTTTGGCTGTGTTGGGTCTTCGTTTCTGTGCGAGGGCTCTCTCCAGTTGCGGAAAGTGGGGGCCACTCTTCATCGCAGTGCGCGGGCCTCTCACTATCGCAGTCTCTCTTGTTGAGGAGCACAAGCTCCAGATGCACAGGCTCAGTAGTTGTGGCTCACAGGCCCAGTTGCTCCGCGGCATGTGGGATCTTCCCGGACCAGGGATCGAACCTGTGTCCCTGCATCGGCAGGCAGATTCTCAACCACTGCGCCACCAGGGAAGCCCCATAACAGCTATTTTAATATCACAACAACCCTAAGAGGCATAGGCTACAATTATCCCCGACTTACAGGCAGGAAATGAAGCTCAAAGGGGTGGAACTGCTTGGCCGAGATAAGAGATCACGGCCAGGTTCACACCCCAGGGGTCTGGCTAGGAAGCCTGAGCTGCACCCACCACCCTGAGCATCAGAGTGGGGGGCACCTCTGCTCTCCTCCTCTCGTGGGAAACAGAGGTCCAGAGACAGGAAGAAAATCCCCCCAAATCACACAGCAGGACGGAAGCAATCTTGTTGCTCAAACTGGTCTCCCGAGGGCCTACCCTGAGCTCTCATCTGCATTCAGCCGGTCCTGGCGAGGCTCAGGGCACAGCAGTCCCCACTACCCAGGAAATGAAGCGCCTTCCCTTCCCCGCCCCACCCCGTCCTTAGCGGGAGAGAAGCCGGGTCTCCCACATGTATGGGGCTGCTCCATGCTGTTGGTTACCAGTTCACAAACGCACATCCCATGGCTCAGATCATCAAAACCAAGGGCGTCATTTTTATTCTTATATCAGCCCGAGTGCTTAGGCATCAGTTTTGCCCGCCTGGAATTCAGCTCAGCTGTTGGTGAAACCATTGATCCGCCCTGAGACCTCCCATGGCCCTGCCCGCCCAGGGAGTGGTTTGCTCAGATGCCCGGAAACAGGATCCAAACCCAGCTGAACCAAACTCTGAGTCGTTTTTTTGCCAGCAAAACAATTTTTTCAAGGCTTTAACTCTCTCAGTGTAGGATCTGTGTTTCTTCATAAGACTGGGGGTCCCAAGGCAGAGCTATCTCTCCCCCAACCGACTGGGTTTTCTCCCCGGCTAGGAACTGCGTCTCCCCCATCAGACTGAGTAGGGTCTCTATACCACTCCAGCCAGTCCCCATCCTGGGTACGACTGAATCTACACAATCTGGCACAAGGCAGTTTCTCCCAGAATGAAATTCTGGCTGACAGAAAAACTCCCCTATTCCTCCCACCCCAATCCCAGGTAGCCAAGCCAGAGAGGCCGCTGTGAGGAGCCCCTGGGGGCCTGTCCCAGACCAGCAGGGCCCAGCCCGGCCCACAGGCTCCTCTCCCTGCCTGCCACCTCCACTGGGCAGCCCGGCGCCCCCTGACCCCATGGCCTTCCATCATGGGAGATCTATAACATTTACAATCCCAAAACAAAAGGCCCCGAGAGCTGAGGACAGAATTCATCTTCCCAGCTGACAAGCCCCGTTAATTAACGACTTGGAAATCGATGACAAGAAGGGACAGGCGGCAAATGACACCTCATCGTGGCCAGGAGGAGGAAGAAAATGTCCGGGGACTGGCGGACATGCACCGCAGGGCTGGCGGGGTGCCTGGGAGAGCCACCGCACCCATCTGTCACTGTCACTTCAAACGCGGTCGACTACCCCCCAGCCCAGAAATTCTCATTTCCCACTGCAGCAGACCCTCAAGGAAACAGGGGGGGCGGTAGGTGCCCAAAGAGTGCAGGGAAAGAAACGATGGAGAACCTACTATGTGCCAGGCACTGTGCTGCTTGCTCTTCATTCATTATAACCTCCACCGGCAGCTGTGAGAGGTAGGTTTTATGAGTCCCATTTTGGGGATGAGAACATTAAGGGCTGGAGGCAAGTCAACCTAAGGCTGGGGTTGTGTTTTAAAATGTCTGTTAGGGCTTCCCTGGTGGCGCAGTGGTTAAGAATCCACCTGCCAATGAAGGGGACACGGGTTCAAGCCCTGGTCCGGGAAGATCCCACGTGCCGCAGAGCAACAACTAATCCCATGTGCCACAACTACTGAGCCTGTGTGCCACAACAACTGAAGCCCGCGCACCTAGAGCCTGTGCTCTGCAACAAGAGAAGCCACCGCAATGAGAGGCCTGCGCACCGCAATGAAGAGTAGCCCCTGCTCGCCGCAACTAGAGAAAGCCCGCGGGCAGCAACAAAGACCCAACACAGCCAAAAATAAATAAATTAAATAAATAATAATTTTTAAAAATAATAATAAAATAAAATAAAATATCTGTTAGAGGTTGATGAGACAAGCTTTTGGATCTAAAGAGGCAAACTGATTAGAGAAAAGAGCTCTGGATTTGAGCAAAAGATCTGAAACTGAGGCTGGCCTCCATCTCCACTGTCTTGTGATATCAGACAAGTTGCTTAATTTCTCTGAGCCTCAGTTTCCTCATCTGTAACAGAGGGAGAATAACCCCCACCCTACGTAGCAGATAGAGGGTTCACTAATCCTTACGGATGAGTTTAGGATGCACTAAGGCCTACACTTGGGGAAGGGGTCAGACATCATTTCTCATCACCAGGCCTGTTGATTCAAATCTGGGACATGACAGATATGGGATGAAATGATACAAGAGACAGAAGGACTCTGCCGGAGAGGGGAAGTCTTGGGAGGGCTGAAGGGTGGCCATCAAAGAGGCAAGGACAACAGGAAGCAGGCCCCCTTGTGCCCACCTGTGACGGGGTGAATTTTTCTGAAGGAGGTAATAAGAACACGTACACCTCGTGAGGTTGTCCTAAAGCTGAGACAAATGATGTAAGGGCTCAGCATGGCCTGCCATATAGTAAGTGCTCAATAAATTTTGGAAAGTGTGGATGTTCTCCCATTCCCTACCCCTCTCCCAAACAAGTGCTTGAGATGAGGTGCAGGAGGAGAAAATAAAGCACATGGAGCCCCCGTTGGCTCCAGGGCTCCAAGCTGAGCACCCATGGGAGAGGCATGGCTTCCGCTCTTAGAGAAAACCCCTGAACATGGACCTAAACTATAACTTAACCTTCTGCCATGAGGAACTCAGTGTTGTGACAAGGACAGAGCTTTCTGGGAGCCCAGAGGAGGATGCCAAGTCCTCCCTGGAGGAGGTGCTGTCTGTGTTGGAGGAATAAGCAGGAAGTTATCATGGATGGACATGAGGGAAAGGGACTCAGGCCAGAGGGAAGGAGTCCAGCCCAGAGCTGGCACACAGTGGATGCCTCTTCTTTCCCCTCTACCCGGCCCAGAGTTCAGCAGAGTCCCAGAGGTGTCTGGGGAACATGGGAGTACCTTGTGGCTGCTGGGGATATGAGGGTGGAGAGCCTGGGGCCAAAAAAAATGGGCCCAGAATGCCACACCACACATTAGAGCCTCAGCTTCCTTCTCTATAAAATTGGACCAGATTCCAAAGAAGATATGCAAATGGAAAATAAGCACATGAAAAGATGCTCAACATTATTAGTCATTAGGGAAATGGAGATACAATTTCACTCTTCTAAGATGGCTGTAACAAAACAAACAAATGAAAAAACAAACACAGAAAACAAATGGTGGTAAGATATGGAGAAATTAGAACACTCGTGCATTGCTGGTGGGAGTGTAAAATGGTGTAGCTGCTATGGAAAACCGTTTGGAGGGTCCTCAAACATTAAATATAATATTACCATATGACCCAGCAATTCCACGCCTTGGTGTATATTCAAAAAAGAACTGAAAACAGGGCGGCAAACAGATACTAATATGCCAGTGTTCATAGCAGCGCTATTCACAACAGCCAAAGAGGTGGAAATAACTCGTGTCCATCAACAGATAAATGGATAGGACTTCCCTGGTGACGTAGTGGTTAAGAATCCGCCTGCCAATGCAGGGGACACGGGTTTGATCCTTGGTCCGGGAGGATCCCACATGCCGCAGAGCAACTCAGCCCACGCGCCACAACTACCGAGCCTGCGCTCTAGAGCCTGCAGGCCACAACTACTGAAGCCCGTGCTCCACAGCAAAGAGAAGCCACTGTAACAAGAAGCCCGCGCACCGCAACGAAGATTAGCCCCTGCTCGCCACAGCTAGAGAAAGCCTGCACGCAGCAACGAAGACCCAACGGAGCCAAAAAATTAATTAATTTTAAAAAAAGAGATAAATGGATAAATAAAATTTGTTGTGGACACACAATGGACTATTATTCAGCCACAAAAAGGAATGAAGTTATGCTACATCCTACGACATAGATGAACCTTGAAGATGTTATGCTAAGTGAAAGAAACCAGACACAAAAGGATAACAATTGTATGTATGTATTGTATTGTATGATTCCACTTATATGAAATCTCTAGAATGGGCAAAGTCATAGAGAGAGAAAGTAGATTAGAGGTTACCAGGGGCTGCAGGGAGTGGGAAACAGGAGGTCACTGCTTCGTGGGTACAGAGTTTCCGTTTGGGACGATGAAAAAGTTTTGGAAATAGTGGTGATGGTTACACAGCATTGTGAATGTAACTAATGCCACTGAACTGTGCACCTAGAAAATGGTTAAAATGGCAAATTTTATGTTGTATGTATTTTACCATAACTGAAAGACGTTTTTTAATCCAACAGGAAAACAAATGGGGCCAAGACCTTCTTTGGCGAGAATTCTGCTCTAGCTCTTCTGAGGACTCTCTGGGATCAGGGGAGCCCTGCACTGGGCAGACCCTCTGAATTGAGGGTGGGAGACCGATTGTACTGCCCCTCCTTCTCCTTTCCAGCTGCCCCCAAGGCCCCCCGCTGCCCCTTCCTCTGGCCCAAGGCCTGGGGGCACATTGGCCAGGACTAGGCCAATCTGGGCCTCCTCTGAGAGCATATGGCTTCTCTCTCCTCCTCTCTCCCTACCCCTGGACCCCTTAAAGAAGAAGAGACCTTTCCAGAATACTTCATCTCACCGGAGCTGTAAATACCGAATTTAAATTCATACTTGTACCACCTTTGATTTCAAAGCGGATTACACCTCTGTGGTGAAAGGCAGCCACAGCGCAGGGTCTGAGCAGGCCTCCTGGGCCTGTTAACTCCTTCCACTTCATTAGGTCTAATCCTAGTGGCGCTGAGTAAGGGGGCCTGGGCTGCACCCGGCACTCGGGACCATATGTGCCCATTGTATCACTCAGCCGCTAATCCAGCACCGTTGTGGGCACTAGCCCACCAGACAGGGGCTCTGATCCCCCATGCTGGGCCGGGAGGGGGTCCTGGCCCTCAGGGTGGGGGGCAGTCAGAGTCTGGCTCAGCTCCAAAACCCCTCACGAGCCCTTTGGGGAGTGAGCTGCAGGGAGCACAGCATGGGAGTCACAGAGAGGTGGAAAGACGGACACCAACCTGTCCTGCTATGCTTCTCTCCACCGACATACGCTCGCCTACCAAACGCCCAATGTGAATGCACACTCACGGGTACACTTACTCACACATCCACACTCACTCTGCAACACACTTGTGCAACATGTCCACGGGCTCAGGACACCCAGTAGCACACCTGCGCACGAAACAGCCCCCAGACACAACCACTCTTGTACGCACTCACAACTATCCCCATGCTCATGACAGCCAACCCCCAGCAGGACCCCTGTGTGCCTGCACACGCTCACATACACACCTCACACACGCAGACACGTCCACACCCACGTACCCTCAATATCCCTGATCACCCACGTACGCCCACCCATGCACCTGTATCCACCCCCTCACATCTAACTGGTCCACTCTACAGAACTTTGCAAGTTTGTTTAAAAAAATAAAAGAGCCCCTGGCATTTCCCACCCCTCCACCCCCGCGACCCCGGCCTTTTGCAAAGCCCAGGATGTTAGCACCGGACGGGGCTTTAAAGGGAATTGAGTCCATCCTTCTCACAGGTGGGTTGACCGGACACAGCAGAGTGACGGGGCCCGGCAGACAGTGGAAGCCTGGGCGGAGCGGGCCCTGAGCCCTGCAGCCAGCAGCTCTGCCCGCCTCGTTGGTTGACTTTGAGAAATTCTCTTAATGCCACAGAGCCGCGTGCTTCCTCATCTAACTGAAAAGAAAAAGGTATGAGAGCACCTGTCCTGCAAGACCGTTGTGAGGATAGAGACACGTTGCGTCCCAGTGCTTTGTGAATGCACAAGTACCCCACACAAGCGCGTAAATGTCACAGATGGGCCTCCAGGGTTGCTCATGAAACAGCAACAATGGGAAGACCAGAACCCAGAGCTTCGGACTCTGCCCAGGCTCTCTGCTGTCCACGACTTTTCAGGAGAGAGGTAGTGCCAGCCCAGACACGGGGGCCCGGGAGGCGGGCACCAAACAGCCCACAGCTGGGCAGGTCCTGGTGCCGGGCTGCATTTTTGCTCGGGCTGCTCCCACACGGTGACCTGAATCTTAGGAGAAATCGGGCTTTTCAGGTGAAAAGAGTGAACTAGACACGTCTGGCCATTGATAGCTCCCCAGGCCCCGGCTCCAAGCCTAGTGCCCATGTCCTGGAGAGCTCACTGAAACGCAGGCTGGCTGAGGCTGACGCTCAGCTGGGAGAGGGGGCAGAGGCGACCGTGTCACTGATGGCCCATCCCCAAGGAGGGGACACATACACGTACAGCACCGAAGGCCAACCGTATGCAGAGGCACCAGCACAGCACCTCCTGTCTACCTGCCATCGGTCTTCGTGGCCTCCTGTCCACACTTAGGGCTGGGGAGGGAGAGGACACACGTTAAGGCTGGTGGGGGAGGGGTTAGTTCTGTTTCATCTGATCGTTTTCTCGGACCAAGAAATGTGCACGCATTGGAGTCAGCTCCTACCTCACAAGAGCCAATCACACACACCTCTTTCCAAGTCCGTGTTCAGGGACACCACGTGGATAGCTCGAAACCCGTTATGGTGGGAGGACTTACCCCTCAGAAATGGGTGAAGGCTACGAGCCAGGACATTTTTCCCCAGAGAGCCAGTTGATAAACATTCACCAGCACCTCAGCACACGTGTTCCTGCTCCCACTGGGAACGTTACGCCCCTTGAGTTAGTTCCTTAAGCCCAGGTGCCCTGAGTCCCTGAACTCCCCACACCAGCCAATGCCCCCTTCTACTTCTGAGCCTCAGATTCCTCAGCCCCCAAATCAGAGGGCTAATAACAGCACCGGGGGCAGAGCTGCTGGCACTTCAGGGCGCACAGGGATCCTGTTTAGATGCAGACCCGGATTATCAGTCCGAGGCGGGGCCTGAGAGTCTGCAAGCTCCTGGGTGAAGCTGCTGGTGCCTGGCGGCCCCCGCTCTGAGGAACAAGGACTTATCTGTTAAGAGCGGATCAGTATCAGGCACAGGTTTTGAGGCTGCCTTGACCGTCTGACCTCTGGTCTGACCTCTCTCTTCAGCATCGGGGCCCCTCCTCATGACGTGTCATCTCTCTTTGGGTGCTCCTCTCGGACCTCAAACTCAGTGGTTCTTAAACAAAAGCTCAACTGAAAAGACTCATCACTTCATCCCGTACGCCTCCCTGCAGACGGTCATTCTCCCTGGCCACCCTCTCTCTCTTGCCCATGATCTGCTGGTCACAACGTCAATCAGAAACACCCTCCGCTCCTTCTCTGATTCCATCGCTCGAGCCAGCACGCCATCCCTCCAGCCCCCACCCCTGGGGACTGGGTGGCAGGTGTCCACCCAACCTTGAGATGGGCCTCACCCTCTTGAAGTCCCAAGGCCGTGGTCTGCCAGGTCTCTTCCTGGCCTTGGCCATCTTCTCCCTCAAACCAGCACATCTGCTTTAGGCCAGCATGTCCACGTCCCAATTCAGTGCGTGTTCTCAACCCCTCTCTACTCCTTCAAGGATAGCAGGGCAGCCTCCTCCCTGAGGACCCGATCTACCCTCCTATCTCTGAACACCCTCCTTTGGCTCTTATATATGCATCACCCAAAGGGCTCTATTCCATTTCCCCACTAGACCAGGGGCTTTCCTCAAGGCAGGGACTGAGTTTCCCCCGTCAGACTAGCAGTTCCCCCAAGGGCAGCAGCTGTGACTCTACCGTCAGATTGGGGAAATTTTCCAGGACAGAGCCCACCTCCTGCATCGACTCAGGGACCCCTCCTGCCAGAGCTGTGTCTCTCCCGCTCACCATCAGCCCAGAGGGTCCTCTGGCAGAACCTATGTCTCCTCCATCAACCTGGAATAGGTAGCGCCATGTTTCCCGTTCCTTCTGCAGCTCTGTCCATGGAACTTGAGCCTCCTCTGGTGGGGCTTGGCTGAATGCTCCCCCCTCTTCCCCCACCCACCTAGGTATGCTGGATCCCACCTTTTTCCAGCTGTGGCTCTCCTGGGAGAGAGGTCGGGGAAGGGGGCGCTCACTGCCCAGGGCAGGGTCAGCTTGGCGTCTGTCTCCTTCATCACCTCCTCATGGACCCCCAACGCCTGTTTACAGTGCTGACCCCAGATCCAGAACGCCAAGGGAGCTCCGGACTCCCAGAGCCACAGAGCCACTTGTTAATTAATTGCACTAATTAGCAGGGATGAGGCCGGACATCTGGACCGTCTCCCGGGTGAGTTCAGACCCTCAGCGCACTCCGGTGGAGGACAGTTGCCCGGCAGGGATACCATCTCCAGTCTGCAGGACCTGGGCTCCCCCCATTGACAGGCACAGAGAACCCTCACACTCTGAGCACCCCAAAGGGACAAGAAGCCAGATTAGGGCAGGGTCAAGGAGCCCTAACCTGCATCCCCACCCAAGACCATCTCCCCCCGCAACAGTCTTCTCTAGAGTGAGGAAGGGAGGGCGGGGCTGCTCTGTCCAGGGCTGGAAGGAGCCCCTTGAGTTGGGAGAGCAGCTGGGTCCCTCCTTATACCCCTGCTTGTCTCCCCAGTGGCCCATTTACTGCTCAGCCCCCTTCATCCTCAGCGCCCAGGACACTCGCTGGCATCTCTATGTGAATGCTCCTCTAGGCTCTCAAATGCAATGTTTCTAGAACAAAGGCAAAACCATAAAGGTCTATCACTCCTGCCAGTCATTCATTCATTCACCCACTCACTCATTTATTCAAAAAATATTCATTAGCCACTAACTCTGAGTCAGGCACTATGCCAGGCCCTGAGCCTTCAGCTATAACCAACATGCGGTACATACATACAATGGAGTAGTGTTTGGCCATAAAAGGGAGTGAGAGTCCAATACATGCTACAACATATGTGGACCTTGAAAACATTGTGCTAAGTCAAAAAAGCCAGACACAGAAGGACAAATATTGAACGATTCCACTTATATGAGGTATAGGCAAATTCAGAGACAGAAAGTAGAGTAGGGGTTACCAGGATTTGCTGGGAGGAGGGAACGGAGAGTTATTGTTTAAGGGGTATGGAGTGTATGTTGGGGATGGTGAAGAAGTATAGGACATAGATAGCGGTGATGGTTATAAAACATTGCAAATGTGTCAGATGTCACTGAATTGTACACTGACAAATGATTTAAATGATAAATATTACGTTATTTATAGTCTACAGTAAAAACACAAACAAAGCAGAAGTCTTTATCCTCATGGAGCTTAGATTCTAATGGAAGGAGAGAGCAATAAACAAAATAAGATATATGAAAGATGGTGACAAGTGCTATGGAGAGAAATTAGGTAGGAGAAGGGAAGAGGGAGTGCTGGCGGTAGGGCTACAGTATTAAAGAGGGTGGTCAGGAAGACCTCGCTGAGAGGGGACCTTTCGGTGAGGACATGAAGGGGATGAGGGAGCATGTGGACGCCTGGGGGAAGAGAGACAAAGGCCCTGAGGTGGGAGTGGGTCTGGGACCCATGAGGGCAGTGGAGTGAGCAGAGGAGAGAGGGCTGGGAGAGGAGGTGGGAGAGGTGCCTGGAGGATGGGATAGGGCCATGCACACCTGGAGCGCTCATCACACAGCCAGCACGCATCCGTGAAGACCTGCTGCACCCCAGGACCTCCCAGGCACTTCTCCCCTCTGGACCTGCCCTTCACACACCTGACCCACCTCTCACGCCTGTCCGCAGACCCTCCTCACTCCTCTAAACTCTGCCCCCTCTGTATCCCACCTCAGGTACCTGGACACCCTCCCGAACGCCCCCTCCTGGCCTCACTGCAACTACACTCAGACGGACGGTCCAGCTCCCACCTACACGGCCCTCAGCCCGGCCTGGGGCTCTCCCACAACATTTGCCCCACTTCTCATATGAGTACACCAAGGCTCGGACACACAGAAAGGCTCCAGCTCCTTGACCTGAGGTTTCCTGATTCTGCTTCAGTAGCAGGAGGAGGGAGGCTTGAGTCCAATCCCAGAAAACAGTATCTCGAAGCTCCAGGAGGCAGCCTGCCGTGTGTGTGTGTGTGTGTGTGTGTGTGTGTGTGTGTGTGTGTGTGTGTGTGTGTGTGTACGTGCCTCCCATGGCAGGTCCCCTGCGAGGCTCACACTCCAGAAAAAATGCCTGCCATGGACCTCAGCGGGCAGAAAAGAGAAGGCGATTGGAGGGGGAAGCTCCAGTTGGGGACAGCGACCAGAACACGTTCTAAGCAGAAGAAAACCACCGGTTCGTGTTCAACGTGTCCCACCCCCTCTGGTCTCATCACCCCCCACATGGGCCTCTGGCTCCCGCTCTCCTTCCCCTACAGTCTACCGTCAACCCATTAAGCCTAAGTCGGATCACATCCCTTCCCTGCTCAAACCCTACTGTGCTGTGGCTCCCTGCTTCCCGCAGAGCCAGAGTCCTCTGGTGACCCCTCAGGACCACCCTATCTGTCTCCTGTGCCCTCCCCTCTCGGAACGCCCTTCCACGCCACTTGCTTCGCTCACCTCCTTGCCTTTCCTCCAGTGTGCCAGGCCCCGTCCTGCCTCAGGGCTTTTGCACTAGCTGTTCCGTCTGCCCAGAAGTCTCTTCCCCCAGAATTCTGCATGGCTCACTGAGATCAGGTCTCTGCTTAGCCGTCACCTTCTCAGTGAAGCCCTCCTTGACTACCTTATTTAAAACTGACCCCACTTCCACAACCACCTCCATGCCCCCTTTTCTCTTTCACTCACCACCTGAAGCTGTTTCCCATCTGTCTCCCTCCACTAGAATGCAACCTCCTGGAGGGCAGTCATTTCTGTCTCTCTGTTCATTGCTTGTCCCCAGTGCTTAGAACCGTACCTGCACCTCGTGAGTCAAAAGAATGAATCGACCAGGAACTACAACGAGGGTGATGCTCCCAGGGAAGGGGCAAGGAGAAGGGAAACAGAAGAAAACTGGCATTTGTCTTAGCCTTTCTGTGAACTGAGCACTTCACACTGGGGAGATTGATGGTCAGAGGGGTGAAGTAAAGGGTGTCAGGGGAGTGTGGTGTCTCTGCTCCAAAACCTGTTTACTTTACCCTGTGCTGTCTCAAAAATGTTGGCATCCTGACCTCCTGGATGCAGTTGCCCCCCACGACAGGCAACAATCCCGCTTCTCCCTTTCCCCCCAGCCGACACTCTTCCTACTGGGAATCCTGTTCTGAAAAGCCCTGGCCCAGAGTTCTGGGTTCTAGTACGAAGAATCCATGTGACCTTAGGCAAGGTCCTGCCCCCGTTCCCCCAGCACTTACTTTCTCATTGGTAAGTGCAGGAGCTGCACTAGAAGACGTCTAGGTCCCTCTGCACCTGCTCGGGAGACTGGACAATTGTCCCCCAGGCTCCCAGCTCCCACTGGAGGACCCGCCCCGTAGGCACTGGGTACCTGTGCACCTCTGCGTTCCTGGGGGCGGGGCAGGGTGGGGGAGTGAATGAAGTGAAAACACCTGAAAACCACAGGCTTCAGCAGGTGAGGGCTGCAGCTGGGATCTGGCGAGTGACCCTCCCCCCCCCAGAGGAGGGAGCCGGGGAGGAGCTGCTAAGGAGAGCAGAGTTGGGGGAGCGAAGGTCCTAGATGGGCATGGGGATGAGGAGTGTGGCCTTACAGCCCCTTCAGAAGGCATCAGTTGCAGGGTAATCACTGCCACCATTCTTGAGCACGCGCTGTGCACCCTGTACCACGCTAACAGCTCCACACACATTCATCTCATTTCATCCTCCCAGCAATCCCGGGCGGTTGGTCCTATTACTGGCCCCGGATTTATAGGTGAGAACACTGAGGCTCAGGAAGGCAAAGTGACCTGCCCATGATCACACGGCCGGAAAGAGGCAGAGTCAGGATTAGAACTCAGCTCTTCCTGACTCCAAAGCCCATGCCCAGTTTTGCAGCCTTTAGGATAGGCACCAGCCACCCTGCCTCTCCCAGAATGCCCCAGTTCCCTCAGTGTCATATTTAGGTTCATCGATTGATTATTGACGGATGCATTTGTGGTCTGGCTCTGGGGCCTCTTAGGCCCTGGGCAAGGACAGGAATGGGGGTGGAGGCGGGGGTCTTCCAACCCCAGGAAAGGCCCTCAGGCTGCCCTCACCCCATCGTGCCTGCTTCCTGCATCCAACACTGCCAACTCAACAGCACCTTCCCTCCGCCTCTGGATTTAAAGGCACAGTGACAATTAATCATTCAACGACGTGGAGGGCAGGCTGCAGAGGAGTTAATTAATTAGGGAAATTTCTCCCAGCCCTTTGAAGGTGAAATGTGTGGGGAGGGCCCAGGGCCAGGGCCAGTTATTATTCAAGCTTCATGAACAAGCTGACTCTGAGAGAAGTCTTCAGGAACAGCTGGGGTGGGGGGCTTTGGCAGGCTGGAGGCTGCTTTTACCCCCGCCCCTAGTAAAAGGGGGCTTTACCAGGGTAGGTCTGGGCATGCCCAAGACCTCCCTCCTCAGCCCAGCTCTAGGCCTCCAGCCCCCCGAGGACGGGGTCTCCCTCCTTTGCCAATGGGATGGGGCATCCCTAAAGGCAGATGGGCCTCTAGGAACCAAACAGAATAAGAAAGGCAAAGCTGTTACCTGCACCTCCTCACGAAATAAAAGCAGCCAATGATATTGTACATGCCAAAGCCCCTCGGGAATGATTTGGGTGCTGTTTGCACAGCTTGGGTGCTCCATCCACACAGATGACTGGCAGGTGACTCCATCAGCCCAGGCTCAGGGAAGGAAATTGGGGCAGGGGGTGAGCTGGTCACAGGAGTGGGGGGACAGGAGGGTCATAGCCTCCCCCGTCCCCCTGCCCCCACCCCCCCATCTGCCACTGTGGCCTTGAGGGGTTGATTCTCTTGTGCTGGTGGGGACTCCAGGCTACCTGCCAGGCTGGGCGGCCAGCCCTTGGGGCACATTCTTTTTTTTTGCTGTACGCGGGCCTCTCACTGCTGTGGCCTCTCCCATTGCGGAGCACAGGCTCCGGACGCGCAGGCGCAGCGGCCATGGCTCACGGGCCCAGCCGCTCCGTGGCATGTGGGATCTTCCCGGACCGGGGCACGAACCCGCGTCCCCTGCATCGGCAGGCGGACTCTCAACCACTGCGCCACCAGGGAAGCCCTACGGAGGCCCATTCTTAACCCACAGATGGAGCAGGTGGGCAGCTGACTTGGTCATGAGATGAAGGGCAGCAGGAAGCCCCTTGATCGCAACCACACACCGAATATCACCGTCTGCAGTCAAGACTTGGAAGCTAGAGAGACGCTGAGCTGACGCGAGATGCTCCCTACCTTGAAGGCCCCCAGAGACCCTCTTACCCCATTGCCAGACAAGGCAAAGTTCTGAGCCCAAACACGGTAGATGCAAAGCCCCACGGGAACACAAAGGAGACCACGATTCAGAATGATGGGGGCATCTGGAAAGACTCAAGGAGGTGCTGTCATCAGGGCGAACACCTGAAAGAAAACCGAAATCTCAACAGGCAAAGGAATGGATGGAAGTGGCACTTTGCACGGTGCATTTGGGGAAGGGTGAGATGGTAAGCAGGGGGGCCACAGTGTGGAGTGGATGGACAGGGGCACGGGGAGGGCTGGAAACGTGGCCAGAGCATCAAGGTGGGCCTGGCAGCAGATGGTCTTATGTGCTGGAACTGGACATGATTCAAACATGGTAGGAGGTCACTCGAGGCTTTAAGGCAGAGCTGCCATGACTGGAGAGCTCTGGGTCCTGTTTTTTTTTTTCCGGCCACGGCATGTGGCATGTGGGATCTTAGTTCTCCGACCAGGGATCAAACCTGTGCCCCCTGCAGTGGAAGCTCGGAGTCTTAACCACTGGACCTCCAGGGAAGTCCGAGCTCTGGGCTTTAGAAAGAACACTCTAGCAGCTGGGAGACAATGGGTTCATTGGAGAGGGGTGAGGCAAGATGGGAAACCAGTGAGGAGGCAGGTCTCATGGTCCAGGAGAGAGATGATGTTGGCTTCATCCAGGAGATAGAGCACAGGGGAAGGGAACTATTGTTTATTGTTCACCTACTGTGTGCTGGACATTGTACCGGACACTTTTCATCATCCTCTCCCTTCGTCTCGGGATTTTTTTTTTTTTTATGCGCAGGATTTGGGGGCAGCTAGGGATCTAATAAAGCTGAGGTGAGCAGGTTCTGCACACCTGAGCAGGTGTCTTTTCTCCAATGTCTCCTCTCACCTCCCCCTAGAAACCTCCTTCCCACCCTGCAGGAGGGTCAGGGGCCTAGGAACCCTGCTCTGCTCAACTCAGGGAACCCCACAGAGAAATCGTGAAAAGCAATGCCACGCAGCCCACACCTACCCCCACCCACTCCCCCATCCCCGCCCCCTCCAATCATTTGTACGACAGGAAAAGAACCTAATCCCGAATCTGAAGAACTATGTGATGGAGGATTTACAGTATTAGAAGGCAAACAATGGCAGGTGTAATTAGGAGAAAAATTTGTCATGCTCTCGACTTGGGGAAGAGAAGGGAAGGTCTGGCATCACAATCTCCCTGGTGTTTACCCAGCATGTGCACACACGCGGGGGAGCGGGCGCTGGCCATGGGCAGATTAATATTTGATGCAAGGAAGAGAAACGCATGCTGTTCATGTTTATTTAGGATATTGTGAAATACAGTGAAATTTGCAATTTTATTGGATTTGGGGGGACGGTGTTTTGGAGAAGTCTTAAGCTGCATGGTAGGACACGCACATCTCTCCAGAGCATAGAGGCACCAGCTTTGGTGGTGAGCCCCCTCTACCCCCCTTCCCAAATCCAAACTTCTAGTTCCATTCCCTTCCTGAAATGAGAGAGGATTGGCCCCAGGGGTATGGGTGGAATAAGAGAAATCTCAGCTGGGCCTCTTAATCTGAAGTTTAGTGGCATGTGGCTGGTGGAGAGAGAGGCGGCTGTCTCCGGGGGGTTCTTGTCAATTACAATAGGGCTGGAAGCCATGGTTGGGCGGCTTTCAGCACTGGTGACCCTGGCTGGCTTTGGTGGGGGGTGGCTGGGAGGGATGGGGAGAAAGGGTAGAGTGAGATAAAGAGCCACACTTTTAGTATTTAAGAAACTGGGTGATGGGAATTCCCTGGCAGTTCAGTGGTTAGAACTCGGTGCCAAATAAAAAAATGTTGAAGAAAGAAAGAAAGAAACTGGGTGATGGATGGAGCCTTAAAAGGCAGGAGCCTAACCTCCCTCCCTCAATCAAGGGTTCAGCTATCCCATTTCCTTTCTCCACGTGGTCATCTAGCCTGTGCTTCCACATCTCCGGTGTTGGGAACTCATTAACTCATTCCACTGTTGGACACTCCCCTATGGAAAACTTTTTCTTAGAAACAGTTTCCAAGGTACATAGTTAGGTTGGGGGCCGGAGGGAGGGGGCAAGGGTTAGGTCATATGTGCTCTGTTCAGTGTTAAAATAAAGGATCTAGAGGCTGGAAAGATAAATAGATAGAAAGATCAATTGATCGATCAATAGATAGATACAGATGTTTGATGCACAATTTCTGAAAGAAAACATAAGTATTGCTTATGGTGATTGTTTCTGGAGAGGGAAACTGGCTGACTATGAAACTGGGGAGTCTGGGAAGGGAGAGAGACCTCCTTTTCACTGTAAAACTTTTGAGCAGTTTGAACTTTTCATCATGTGTATGTAATACTTTTTGTTAATAAAAATACAATTTACTTTTTAAAAAGAGAATATCTTCTACCCAAAGAACAGGCTGAGATGAAGAGAAAACAGTGTGGTATGAAAAAGAAATAGGAGGAGAGATAAGGGAGTAGATGAGATAAAGGACTACAAGGAAACTAAAAATGCAAGAGCAGAATTCACACACACACACACACACACACACACACAAACACACGGAGAAATCACACCAATCATTACATTGAACCAAAGTCTGTCTGTCTCCTTGGAGCTTCCGCCCACTTTCCCACTGTGCTAGTTCTATCAAGTGGATCACACAGAAGTCCCTTCCCTCTGCCCATGGCAGCCCTTCCAGTATTTGAAGATAGAATGAAATTCCACAAGAGCCATGTCTGGCGCCTATAACCATCTGAGCTGGATCCGATTGGATCTTGGTCCCACTTCTCTCCTTCACCACATATTGCTACTCCTTTTCTCAAGGACGTGCTCTGGCGAGGCTGCCACCTCTGGTCTTGCCCCCAGGCTCTGCTCCTCTTAGGCTGGGAGCTCAGGGCTGGGCTGAGTCTTCTCCAGTTTGGGGCCATCTCTGCTGTTGTCTCATACTCTCTGACCTAGACAGAGGCCCAACTTTCCTCAGCAACAAACTGTGAACATCTGGAGCCTGATGGCCTCAGAGACGATCCAAATGCCACACTTTAAAAATGGATAAACGCGGCGTGAGGCGTGACGGGATGAGGGGCTGGCCTGAGCTCATGGAAGCAAGATGAGCTTTGTGTCTACTTCTCCCCGCTCCATAGCCCTCTGGAAGTCCCGCCAGGACGGGACCTCGGGCAGGGCCGCTAGGAGAAGCAGGGGCAATGCAAGCCAGCCTAGTGTTAGAAGTGGCTCTGCCACCGAGCCCAAAGAGCTGGGCAAGCCAGACAGGGCATGAGGGTAACTCAGGCATGTGGAGAAGACAGAGGCCAGGCAGGCATCAGCCTGCAGCAGTGAGAGTGGGAAGGTAGCTACGCTAATGCTTACAGGTGCCTGTTCATGTGTGTGTGTGTGTGTGTGTGTGTGTGTGTGTGTGTGTACATCTGCTACAGCCCTCGGCACCCTGACTTGCCGCCTTTGTTCTCAAGGCTGCCGTCCTCCCCTGAACCGTGCCCTGAGGTCTCATTTTTTTAAAAAAAATTTCAATATTCCCATTGCCAAGTACAATCCATGGCATATAGTAGGTGCTCAATAAACATTTGCTGGACTGAACTGGATTGAATTGAATTCAACTGAACTGAACTGAATTTTCCAGGTGAGACTACCCACATGAGTCTGTACCAGGGAGAGGGAGGGAAAAGGTGCCACATGGATGAAGCTCGGGGAACGTCTGCGCACACATGTCTGGCAAGGCTCCAAGTTTGCATGTGGGTCCGTCTGCATGTTGTGAACCTGCCCTGGCACAAGTGAATTCAAACCACAAGGAGCGAACATGCATTCACATGTGTGAATATGTGTATGCTCACGCATGTGCCAGCTCCAACAGCCCTCACAGGCATGCAGAAAGCCCAGTGACTCCTGGCTCTAGTTGAGCCAGGTTTCTTGCAGGGAAACCTGGAGCAGCTAAAATTAGTATGAAAATGGTAGTGTTCAGTTAAAAGGAAGGGGGGCGGGTAGGAAGAGATGAGGGTGCCCGTGAGTGCTATTTTATTTCTCAGTGAGAGGATAAAGTGATTTTTCCTACATAATTTTTGATGTAGAGGCTAAATTAGGCCGGAGGAGAGGGACAAAGCAACTTTCGCCCTCATTAGTATTCCGGCCGCATTGGCCCAACCATGGCAGTTATGTATTTTTGCAAGTATGCATATAATTTATTGTGGAGAACACAATTTACATGGTAGTCGATGCCTGTTTTATAGCCTCACAAATAGATGTATGAACTCAAGCATATAATGGCCCAACCAGCAGGCGCAAATACGTTCTAAATCTTCTAAATGTGCTTCACAAAAATGTAACTGAGGAATATAAAACAGATCAATTCTTGCATGTTATATATTGGTTTTTGATTTACAAATCTAATCTGGGACATTTCTTCAGAAATGAGGGGATTTTTCTCCCCCCACCTCCTCCTCTTCTTCTACCAACTTCTCCGTGTACAGACCTGGCCTGCTGGTCAGGTGTCTGCAGGCACTGCCCCCTCCAGGATATGCCCACATGCGTGCCCGGCTGCCCGTATGAGCACTCGTAGGTGTGCTGGGGAACCTGCAGACCTTGGGTGGAAGTTGTGGTGTTATCTTTGCTCCACCTATGCGACCTCCCTCATCTGAGGCTGAAAATTTGGCCAGGAGGGCTGATAAGACAGCCCCCAACCCCGGGGTGTGGCATCTCTCAGATCTGGTCCCTCTGGGCTCCTACCTAAGTGGCCTATTTTCTCTGAGACCCAGACTGGCTTTGTGGCTGACTGGAACAGAAAAAGAAAGTGGTGAAGGTCTTAGAAATGAAAATTGAACTAACATTCTCTGAGTTCCATCTTTAATTTGTATTTTATTGTAAATATTTTTATCAATTTATCTTCATGTACATGGCTTTTTTAAAAAGCCCATTCCATCAATATTTGAATGGACACACAAATTGTGATATACTCATAAAATGGAATACAACACAGCAAAGAAAAGGGAAAGCTACAGTATTCAACAGCATGGGTGAATCTCACACACATAATGTTTAAATGCAAGAAGCCAGACCCAGAAGAGGACCTGCTGTAGTAGTTTGATTTATATAAAGTCCAAAGCACGAACTGAACCAAACTATAGTGTTTAGAGATGTCGAAACTATCAAGGAGAGCAAGGTAGTACTTTCCACATAAGTCAGGATGGTTGTCATCTTTGGGGAAGAGAGGTTGGGTGAGGGTACGAGGGGGGCATCTCGGCAGCTGGCAATATTCTAATTCTTGACTGGGTGGTGGTTCCATGGGTATTGGTGATAAATTTCTGAGCTGAGTACTTCTCTTTTTATTCACTTTTCTGTACATGTGTTGTATTTCACAATGAAAACATTTACAAAAACAGCTTGTAAGTGCTTATAATTAAAAGCAAATGTCCCCACCCCCCCTACTCCCTGAAGGCAGTGACTGGAGACCATTTGGGCTGTTCTCTTCACATCTCTAGAAATGTTGTGGAACTTCTCTGGAGCCTCTACATTAATGAAATTTTATAATCCTTTTCATTTCTGTAAAGTCAGTGGTAATGGCTCCACTTCCATTCCTGGTTTTAATAATTTGAGTCTTCTCTCTCTTTTTTTTTCTCTTGGTTAGTCTAGCTGAAAGTTTGTCAATTTTGTTGATCTTTTCAGAGAACCAACTTTTGGTTTTGTTGATTTTCTCTATTTTTTTTAACTCCCTATTTCATTTATCTCCACTCTAATCTTTATTATGTCCTCTTGCTGCTGGCTTTGGGTTAAGTTTAGTCTTCTTTTTCTAGTAAGGTGGGAGGTTATTGATTAGAAATCTTTCTTCTATTTTAATGTAGGTATTTACAGCTGTAAATTTCCCTCTGAGCATTGCTTTTGCTGAATCTCATAAATTTTGGTGTGTAGTGTCTTTGTTTTCATTCATCTCAAGGTATTTTCTAATTTCCCTTGTGATTTCTTCTTTGACCCACTGGTTATGTAGAAATGTGTTGTTTAATCTCCACATATATGTGATTTTTCCAAATTTCCTTCTGTTCTTGATTTTTTTATTTCATTCCGCTGTCATCAGAAAACACGCTACGTGTGAGTTCAGTCTTTTTAAACTTATGGAGACTTGTTTTGTAGCCCAAGATATGGTCTCTCCTAGAGACCGTTCCATGAGCACTTGAGAATGTGAATTCTGCAGTTGTTGGGCGGAATATTCTATCAGGTTAGAAAACAGTGTCTGGGGACTTCCCTGGTGGTACAGTGGTTAAGACTCTGCACTCCCAATGCAGGGGGCCCAGGTTCAAGCCTTGGCCAGGGAACTAGATCCCACACGCATGCCACAACTAAGAGTTCACATGCCACAACTAAGGAGCCCACCTGCTGCAACTAAGACCCAGCACAACCAAAGAAAGAAAGAAAGAAAGAAAACAGTGTCTGTTACGCCTCGTTGGTTTGTAATGCTTTTTAAGTCTTCTATCTCCTTGATGATCTTCTGTCCAGTTTTTCTATCCATTACATCAATGGGGTTCTTGTTGCTCACCTATGTGGTACTTTTTTTTTTTCGGTACGCGGGCCTCTCACTGTTGTGGTCTTTCCCGTTGCGGAGCACAGGCTCCGGATGTGCAGGCTCAGCGGCCATGGCTCACGGACAGCTCTGTGGCGTGTGGGATCTTCCCGGACCGGGGCACGCACCCGTGTCCCCTGCATCGGCAGGCGGACTCTCAACCATTGCGCCACCAGGGAAGCCCTGTGGTGCTTTTAACGTGCGAGTCACAATCCCAGTTTCAAGGGCCCACAATCCAGGGAGAAGGGGGAGCTTCAGTTCTACTGAGCTCGGCCATCTCATTCCTGCTCCCCAGTACAGAAAGTTCTCCCTCACCTCCACACTGTCCTGTAGCCTGGGGTCTTGGACTGCTTCAAACCCCCATCAACCTCAAATACCGCCCACATTCCCAGGGTTAGTAACCCTGGTGGGAGCAAAGCAGAACTGGAGGAGTCTTGGAGACCATGTAGTAGAGGTCAGTGTGCTCCTGGTACCCATGGGGAAACTGAGGCTCAGGGAAGGGGAGGATCTTGTACTAGGTCTCTTGGCGCCAGGCCTGCTGCTGTCCCCCATCATCTGCTCAGACCACAGCACCATGACTGACACACTGGTTGTCAAAAAAAAAAGAGGGACCTGTTGAAGTCACCCTGTGTGTCATTTGCACTGCAGTGCAGGGTGGTGGCGGTGATCGGGGGCAGGACATAGGATGAAGGAGCTGTGTTGAATGGACCCCTCCCAGCGCACTTAGAAGACCTGCGCTCCCAGCCCAGCTGCACTCCTCTGAGCTGTGACCTTGGGCAACTCATTCTCTGAAGTTCAGTTTCCTCTGAAAGCACCGTGATCATTGCCATCATTTCCTGAGTCCCCACGATGCGCCTGTTATGGTACATGTAGAATCTCACTCAATCCTCCCCACAGCCTTGGAAGAGGTAAATACCTTTGGCATAGGAGGAAACTTGGGCCCCATAAAGCAAAATAACTTCCCCAAAGCCACAGGTACTCACCCATCACTCTCTGATGGCTCCAAAGCTACAGCCCAGAGAGTCGGCTATGTGGCCTCCATTCACCCTCGGAGCTCTAGTCTACATACTTAATGGCAGATTTGAAGCTAGACTGAGAATCAGATTACATTCATCACCAAGATTGTTAGGTGAGATCGCAGTGTGGTCAGTTATCAGTGGGAGATACACACTGAAGTATTTCCAGATGAAATGGCCTGCTATCTGCTGATTTGCTTTTAACTACCCCAGCCAAAAAAAAAAGAAGGGGTAGATGAAACAAGATGGGCGAAGCTGATAATTGTTGTAACTGAGTGATGGGTACTTGGAACTCAAACTACTCTCTCTAGTTCTTAATGTTTGAACATTTTCATAATGAAATATTAACAAAAACCCTCGGGGGTTCTGACTCCAGATAGACCCCATCTAGGAGAGTTGGTGGTTCTCAGATAAACCGGCCACTACTTGGGGATGAGTCCCAGACCCCTCAGTGTCCCCCAGGGTCAGCAGGGGTCTGGTCTCCTGGTGGACTTGGCTGTGTTGTCTGGAACAGACGTGTGGCTGTGTGACCACGTGTGTTTCTCTTCCTGCCCTGGCCACCTGCCAGCAAAGCCCTGAGGAGGCAGGAGGCCAGCCCCCGGATGCTGAGACCCACGGTGGAGATTTTCTCCCTTGAACCAGGAGAGCCCTCCTGAGGGGCAGTGGAAGGAATGGAGGCCTTCGCTTTATAGAACAGAGAGGGTAGATGGGATGGCCCTTCAGTCCCCTTCCCAGACAAACACACCCTGGCTGGGGATCTCCACCTGCCAGGAAGGGGAGGGGTTGGAAGCCTCAAGCTGGACTTTCAGGCCTGTATTCACAGCCAGCATCCTCATGGCAACAAGCTAGTTAGTGGGTCCTCAGCATGGTCCCCTGGGGCCACTCATCTGCTCCCCAGGAGGGCAGTATTAATGGGCTACCCTCCCCTCCTCCCCCCTCCCAGCTCTCAGGCCTTCCACAGTGACCCCTCCACGACCCCACCCCCTACAGCCATCACCCTGGTGTACAGAGCCCAGGAGACAAAGGCTCCCTATCCCTGGCCAAACACACCTCGCACACACAGATATAAACACACCTGCTTCTGGCTCTCTCACAGCCTTCTCTCTCATGCACATACCTCTCCCACCCTGACCCCACTCACGCCCACCACGCACAGAGCCTGCCCCACATTCCGTGGAAAGAAGGAGGCAAACGTTTGCCCACACTCAGACACACACACACACACACGTGCGCGCTCCAGTCTGGGAAGGCTGTGGCTCTGCTCTCAGGTATAATCATACCAGCGTGGCAAGTCCTGCTCCACCACATGGCAATAGGTAAGTTGCTCTTTGAGCCTCTGTTTCCCCATCTCTACGTTGGGAATAATTAGACCAACCACCTATGCCAGTCGTAAAGATTAAATCTGATCATGAGAACACAGTAGGTGCTCAGTAAATGCTTCCTCCTTCTTCCCACTGGATCCGGGGCAGGCTCTATCTCTGGAAGACTGTGCTGGGTTGTGAGTAGGTAGGGTCTGGGAGTCAAACGGCCTGGTGGGTGACCGTGGGCTCTTCCACCAACTAGGGGCCTGACCTAAAGAGTCACGTAATCTTTCAGAGCCCCAGTCTCCTCCTTTCTGGGTGTCTGTGAGGATTAAATGAGTTAACACAGCACTTAGAACAATGCTTGGTATTTCGCTGATGTTGTTGTAGTAATAATATTACTATTAATAATATACTAATAATACTATTAATAATGATTAGTAATAATATTACAACAACAACAAAATCATGATGCTGATGACAGCAAACACTGCCTGAACAGACAGCTTACTGTGTCCCCAGCTCTCTATCGATGCATGAGCCCAGCTAGTCCCCATAAAGTCTAAGAGGGAGATAAAGCCATCATCCCCGTTTCACAGATGGGAAAACTGAGGTATAGAAACATTAAGAAACTCATTCAGGCCACAGAGGTAGAAAGTGGTGGCATGGGGATTAGAGCCCAGGGAACTTGATTCTGCTTGAACTGCTGGGCCACACTGCAGTGCCAGGAGGTGCCACTGTCATTTTTAGAGAGAGGTCATGGGTCACAGACCTGCTCTGCCTGAGGGCTGGACCCCCTCACTTGACAGAAGAGAGAAGTGAGTTCCCGAGAGAGGTCACCCCATCCCATCACGTGCCTGAAACCACCTCCCCAGTCTCGTGTCCCCTAGAGGGGGCGCCACTCTGACCTGGGGGGCTGTGGAGAATCGGGGCAGCTGCAGCTGGCTGAGCGGGTACTTGGGGACCGGAGAGCCGGAATCGGGCTCTCATTGGCACAGACCACTGAATCTTGCCATAAATCTCCCCACACCCTCATTCTCTTATCCTTCCCTCCTTCCTTCCTTTTCCCTTGCACAAGTCTGACTGAGTTTCAGTTCCTTGTGAGCAATCGCTCACTGTCACCAAGACTGCCCTACCCTGCCCCGTCCACCAAGCTGGACAGCACATGACAGGGCTTCTTGGCTTCCAGAGAATCCTTGACCTTGGGCAACCCTGCCTGCACCTGCTTGGTCTTCTGTCTGTTAGATTGGTATTACACCCTCATTCACAGGGCTGTTGTAAGGAATACTTGAGAGAACTTGGCAAAGCTCATAGCCAAGTCCCAACGTGTGATGAGCGCTCAGGAAATGCTTTACTACTCTTCTTGCCAGTTCTCAGCAGCAGCCGGGGGCTCTGGCAGATCCCGTGCTCCTCTCCCACCCCCTGCCCTCAGGCTTGGACCCCCGGGTCCCAGGCTCATGCGTTTCTTCTCTCCTCCAATGATACGGTGCTGAGAGCCATTTGGGGCTTGGGCCCTGTGCCAGGTCTGGCTCTAATGTTCTATAAGGCCTTGCCCTCAGAGGACCCTGCATGTGGCAGGAGAGGGAAGCAAGCGTCCAAGCAAGCGGGCAGATCACCTGCACACAGAGTGACATGGAGATAGCCGGCTCTGGTGGTCCTCATCGTGGGATGCACGTTAGAATCTCCTGGGATCCCCATGCCTAGGGTGTACAAGATGGGGTTGCCTGTGGGGTTGGAATAGACCACAGGACCTCATAGGACCCCAGGTCATAATCCACTGTGGAGAGGAGGTGGAGCAGAGAGCCACCATAAGGAAAGGGTCTGGTGCCTCCACCACCACCAAGTTCTGGAAACAGAAAAGGCTTTAAAAAGTTGACTTTTGGGGCTTCCCTGGTGGCGCAGTGGTTGAGAATCTGCCTGCTAATGCAGGGGGACACGGGTTCGAGCCCTGGTCTGGGAGGATCCCACATGCCGCGGAGCAACTAGGCCCGTGAGTCACAACTACTGAGCCTGCGCGTCTGGAGCCTGGGCTCCGCAACAAGAGAGGCCGCGACAGTGAGAGGCCCGCGCGCCGCGATGAAGAGTGGCCCCCGCTTGCCACAACTAGAGAAAGCCCTCGCACAGAAACGAAGACCCAACACAGCCAAAATAAATTAATTAATTAATAAAAAACTCCTACCCCAACATCTTCTTTAAAAAAAAAAAATATTGACTTTTGGATACATAGACTACTCCAAGCTAGACAGTGTCCTAGAAATCAACTTGTCCAACTCCCCAAACAGATGGGGAAACTGAGGACCAGAGAAGGGCATGCTGGTAGTCACCAGCATCTGGGTGGTAGCGCTGCTTGTGAGATTTCCCTGCACAGTCCCTGGGTTGAGGGGCACGGATGGGGGATGCCCTGTTGCTGTTCTCAAGGCTGCCAAAAAAATCACACTGGAGGCGGGTGAACCAAGATCTTGAGAAAGGGGCTGTATTCGTCTCCTAGGGCTGCCACAAGAAATTACCTCAAGCTTGGTGGTTTAAAACAACAGAAATGTATTCTCTCACAGTTCTACAGGTCAGAAGTCTGAACGCAAGGTGTTGGCAGGGTTAGTTCCTCCTGGAGGTTCTGAAGGAGAATCTACTCCCTGCCTCTCTCCTTACCTCCTGATGGCTGCTGGCATCCCTTGGCTTGTAGCTGCATCACTCCAATCTCTGCCTCTGTCTCCACGTGGCCCTCTCTGTGTTTCTCTGGGTCTCAAATCTCCTTCTTCTTTCTCTTAAAAGGACACAAGTCATTGGATTTAGGGCCCACCCTAAATCCAGGATGATGTCATCTCAAGATCCTTAAATTAATTACACCTGCAAAGATTCTATTTCCAAATAAGGTCACATTCACAGGTACTGGGGGTTAGGTTTTGGGCACATCTTTTGGGGGCAACATAATTCAACTCACTACAGGGCCTCTCTGGGTCACCATGGAAGAGGAGAGAGCAGGGGCATGCCCAGATCAAACCCTCTCAGCCCTGGCCTGTCCTCTTGGGCCCAGCAGCCTGGAGCGGGCCCTCCTCACTCATCCCCACCCCGTAACTGGGTGAGCCCAGACGTGTATTGGAGCACCAGTCCCAGAGGGAGCAGGACATTGTTTACATGCTTCCCACATGCTGGGGACTGTGCTGGGCGCTGGCGAGAAGCCGGAGGGGGAGCCAAGTCACAGGGGTTCTCATAGTCGGGGGAGAGGGAGCCAGACTCCTGTACAGAGGGGCCTGGGGGTGCCTGACTTAGGCTGGCAATGCTGTGGGGCAGAGAGTGCTGGGGCTGCCTGCCAAGAGGACCAGGAGGAGGTGAGGGAGGGTCAGGAGGTGGTGCTGTGTTTAGCCTTGAAGGACGAGAAGGATTTCACATGAGAGAGGTGGGGAGGAAGTTCCAAACTGAGTCAAAGTATGTGATTGTGGGTGCAGGTGCAGGAAGGGTCCTCCCCTGGAGCTCCCCAGGTGACTCTTGCTACACCTGGTGTCCCTGGCTTGTCCTCCATCGACCCCTCCACCCGGCACTGAGCTCCTGAGAGCAGAGGCTGGGCATTTCATCACAGCACCCAGAGGATGGGGCTGGCACACAGGGGGGGGCTCAACACCTTTGCTGGCTGAGTGATGGACAAAGGACTAGCTCCAAAGAGAAACTCTAAGGGGAGGTCCCCGAGAATCTTGAGGTGGGGAGCCCCCCCACTCACCTCACCTTCAACACATGCCACCGTTGTTACCATCAGTGATTGACTCCTGGGGTCCTTTATGTATCACACACCACGCAACACAAACACACACAGACCCCTCAAGGATTTGAGGCAGCGTGCCAAAAAATACACAAATAGGTAAAACAAAACTTAAATATGTGAAGATGAAATTGAGACCAAGGAAGAATGTGGATAGAGGCATCAGCAGTGGCCTCATTTATTCAGTTCCTACTGACAAGTACCTGACTGTAGATCGGTGATTCCAATTTCTCCATTGGACCTGGCCAGGGAGGGCGCTGGTCAGTTTAGAATTCCAGAGTTTTCGATTTGGAAAAGCCCTTAGAAGTGCCTGAATTCAATGTCCTACACAAAGAGAAATGCCCTCTACTTCATTCGTTCACTCATTCATTTGCTTAGTCAACAAACCCTTTATTGGGTACCTACTGTGTGCCTGCTGGTAAGCACGGATCAGACAGGCGGTCTGGACAGAATGGCAGTCATCTGTTACTGCTCCAGGAATCTCTGCTCTTTACAAAGTGCTCTCCAAGGGCTGTCTCCCTGTGTCCCCAGGGAAGCGGGACACAGATGCAGAGGCTGGGATCCGGCCTGCCAGGGCCAGTGAGTAAGAGAGAGGGTGAAGGCCAAGCCCGATCCAGGTTTTCTGGAATGGGAACGGGATTGATGCCAGGCATTCAATAGGCTTTTCCATGTCGTGTATTTCATTTTAAGTATCATAATGCTGTGTGATCTTGAGCTGGATACTCAGCTTCTCTGTGCCTCCCTAAGCTCATCTGTAAAGATGAGATCATTAAAAATTAAAGGACCTAACGTGCCAATGTTGGTTTTGACAAATGTACGGTGGTTACGTAAGATGCTAACAGTAGGGGAAACTGAGTGAGGAGTTTACGGGAATTCTCTATTATCTCGGCAACTTTCTTGTAAATCTAAAATTATTCCAAATTTGGAAGCTTATGAAAAAACTTAAAAGACCGTTTCATGAGTTTGTTGTGAGGCAAAGTTACTAAAACACATTCTAAGTATTGGTGATTATGACTTAATTCTCACAAAATATTGTGATGGAGGTTTATTATTCCCATTTTCCAAACTGGCCTCAGAGAAGTTCAGTGACTTGCCTAGGGGCATACAGATAGTAATAGGCAACATCTGGATTTGAACCCAGACCTGAAACGCTCCAAAGGCCACACTCTGCTCCCTCTAATATTTTAGAACTCTCACTGACAAGGAAATGACCACTTTGCCGGGAGCGTTCTGCTAATTAGAGCCTCATCGTTGTGGTGAGAAATGATCAAATGTCCTCTCCTTGCTCAGGCCTTGATTCCAAATGGATGGCCACACTCTCCCCACCCCATCTCCCAGGAGCTGACCCATGTCCCCTGGTCATTGTTCCTCTTTACCTTAAGTGAGGGGCTCAGAACAGGCCCAGGGCTCTGGGTGTGGCCTCCTGGAGCTCAGCCATCCTCTTTCTACCGTGGACAGCACAGTACCGCTCATGCAACTTGGGAGGAAGAAAGTCTCATCTTGCTGCTAAAGGGGCCAGGGAGAACATGGCCCCGGCTGCTCGAATGTTGCCAAATAAAAAGACTCAGCATTCAGTCCTGGTGACTCTGTGTGGCAGTGTGGATGTGGGCAGTCCTTTAACTTTCCCAAGACTCAGTTACCTTATCCTGTTACACAGGGACACTAATAACAGTACTTCCTGTCCCTAACTATTACCTCCCAGGCAGAGTCCCAGATGAGATAGGATACCCCAGCTTTGCCCCCCGCCAAGTCCCATATTATTTCCCAATAGCATAGCCTATGGGATTGTAACGCCAATTTTCTTGTATCTCTTCCCCCCAGAAGTCTGTTATTCCTTCTGGGACAGCAGCTGTGTTTTATTTACCTTTAGGTACTCAGTGTCTAATAATAATGACAGTAGAAAACCTTCTATAGCACTTCCTCTGGGCTGGGCTCGACCCTGTGAGGTAGATATTATGTTTATCCCTATTTTACAGATGAGGAAGCTGAGGCATAGAGAGATGTCTAGAACTGTACCTGGCACACAAAGTGTCCAATATCTGCTTTTGTCAGAGAGATGGAAGGGTGGATAGGCGAGTTAATGAGCAGATCGGTGGATGGACGGCTGGGTGGATGGGTATATGGGTAGATGGATGAGTGTATGAAAGAATGGACGGATGGGTGCATATGGGGGGCAGATGAACTAGTAAGTGGGTGAGCGTATGGGTGAGTAGATAGGGGTGGGTGGGCATGTGGAAGGATGACTGGATGAGTGGGAGGGTGGATGGTTGGACGGATGCATGTACGTATGTATGGCTGGATGGGTGAGTGGGTAGATGGATAGACGGTGGATGTGTGGATGAGTCAATGAATGGATGAATGAGTGAGTGAATAGATGGTTGAGGGCTTCGATGGTGGTTCATAAAGTGCCTATGTTATCAAGCCCTGAGAGTGAGGAAGTAACCTTGCAATCATTTAAAGGGTGGAGGCATTTAGCAATAGCAAAGGAAACCTCCTCCCCTTAATCACGGAAAGACCCTGGGAACAGGAGACCTCCCCACCCCCAACTCCAGATCCTTGGGCAGGTGGCCATCTCCCAAACCTGCGGCTCTCTCCTCCCCCGCCCCTGACACCGCCCCGGGGCAGCCCCCCACACCTGCGGAAGAAAGGTTGGCAGATGCAGAGAGGTTGGGAGGGCGGCTTGTTCCCTCGTTGGCGGCAGTAACCTTCCTCCCGGCTGCTTGTTCCGTGTAATGTTCCACTTGTCTCCCCGCAACACTTGGATACCCGAGCCAATTTTGTCATGCAAATGAATTCAGCCCATTGTAAATCCCGCGGAGGGAGCGGGTCTCGGAGCCAGCGGGGGCGGGGCTGCGCCGAGAGCCAAGTGGCTCCCCTGCTGCCCTCCACCACCACGGGGCAAGAGGGTCACAGAGCTTCGCTGCGGACCCCTGGCCCTTCCCCGCTAAAATCCCAGACCGTTGAAGCTGGAACAGGCTTTACAGATGGATCATCTCCGATTACAGCTTAATAATCTGAGGCTCAGAGAGAGCCAGTGACTTGACATAGACACACAGCCAGTTAGCCAACTCTCCCGATTCCCAGCCAGAATGCTCTCCAGTAGGTCGAGCTGCCCCAGCCATCGTCTTCATTCAGAGCCCACTGGCCACCAGGATGGCCTAAATCTACTCCTCCATCCAATCTAAGCTGCAGGGCGACAGTAGGACCTTCCAGGGGCCAGGACCTCCCAGTAGCTAGTTGTGTTACAGGGAGCAAGACCGAAGTGTGAACAAAGGACAGGCCTGGCTGTCAGGAGAAGCACGAGGCTCTAGGGAACAGTCTGTGGAGCTAGGCAGGTGAAGGCCAAGTCCAGGGATACTGGACATGGTAGGGCTGGACTGACCGGTATTACTGGTTGAGAATCGGGCTGGAGTGCAAATGTCAGGGGTTCTGCAAGGAGGGCAGGTTGGCACGGATGCCAGGATGTCATCATCAGCAAAAGCAAGAAAGTGTGGGAGGAGTGCTTGGTCACTGGGAAACGATGTGTGACTAAACCCATGGAGTTACCTGGAGCCCCGAGGAAGGCAAGCCCTGCTCGAGGAGGGCAAGGACAGAGGTTCCAGGCTGCCCTCTCCCAGCTGCAATGCTGGCAGCGCACAGGGAGGGAGGCGAGGACGGGAGAACTGGCACTTGGCTCAAGGCTGCAACACTCCAGCCACTTTACCCCATCCTGGGCTAATTCTTGCAGTAACTCTCTGAGATAGATGTTGTCCCACTTTACAGATTAGAAAACTGAGTCCAGGGAGATGACCTGCCTGGCCCTCAAGGCCACACAGCTTAAAGTGGAGATCTGAATCATGGTCCACAAGATTCATGCATTCCAGAGGCGGTGTTCTTGCCACTCCACATTCTGCCACTCCTGCCAAACTCTGCTACTGGGAATCAGTCCCTCATTGAACTGCTGACATCTGAGGAGGGTGGGGTTGATAAGAGAAGTGGTTATCGGTAGAGCCCAACTTTCCAGGAGGGGAGGGTTTCAAACCATTTGGAAGACTCAGGGGCTCCAGTGATGCACTGGATAAAGCCCTGTATTCTTCCCTGTCACTGAAAGCCCTTTCCAACCTGCACCCCACCCCGTACACACCCCCAACCCCTGGCTGTTCCTCAGCCTTCATTCCATGCTCCTCCTTGCCTCCAGGTCTTTGTACAGGCTGTTGCCTCTGCTTGGAATGCCCTTCCCCGCTTTGTCCACCTTCTGACCTTCAAGGCTTGATTCCGTTGTTCCCATGACCCTCCTTTCCCCACCCTGGCCAGCGTGGCTTCTCCCTCCTCTGTGCTCCTGTAATTCTCGCACTCACACCTATTACCCTGCTTGTTTGTAGGAATTTATATCGGGGAAGGGAGAGAAGGGAAGGGGAGGGAAGGGAAGGGGAGGAAAGGAGAGGAAAGGAAGGAACTGGGAACCAGTTGGCCCTAGAAGGAAGATGTGAGGCAGATGCAGGGTGAATAAACCCTAGACTTTGGAGTCAGAGACTCCTGAGTCTTGAGTCACTGATGTACTAGCTGTGTGCTCTGAAGCCTGTTACTTCATCTCTCTGGGTCTCAGCTGTCTCCCCTGTAAACTGGGGATGGTAATGTCTTCCTCTTAGGTGGTTGTGAGGATAACAGAAGATAAATATAAAACTTATGACACGTAAGAAGTGCTCAACAGATGCTGAGTCCCTTAACCTACCCCCTGCCCAGTGCTGGACTCTTGCCAAGTGCCCAGAAGGGTGAGTGGACGATGCTGGGGCTCAGTCATACACCAGGAGAGGCTGTGTCTGGTGGCTCCCCCTTCTCTACACTGCAGACACTGTGACCAGAGACCTTCTGTGCTCCCCATATCTGTCTGGGGCCCCTCCTCCTGCCCTGACTGCATCCCCCATCCCATCACTAAACCCCTGCTCGGATGCTGCCCATTCTCAACTGGCTTGAGCCAAACCGAATGCGGGAGGTCAATCCACTGCTAGAAGCGCCTGGCCCGGGTCGTTCTGAGCAAGCTGTGGACCTGAATAGCATCAGATACGGCCTCAGGGTCCCTGCGGCCGCCGGCAGGGCCTTGGGTCCCCTCTGCCCCCATGGCTGCAGGCACCAGTGCTGTCTCCTGCCCGGCCAGCCCAGAAGACAGGATGCTACAAAGGAAAGCGACTCCCCAAGAGCTGTGAGACTGGGGCCTTTGTTCAGCTCTGCCTAGGACCTGACGTGTGCCCTGGGCCGGTCCCTTCCTTCTCTGGGCCTCAGTTTCCCATCAGCCAACTGAGAGGGTTGGACTCAGGAAACGCCAAGGCCTCAGCTTTATGGGAGCAGGACCTGAAGATAAGGCATTCCCTTACAGCTCAGACACTTCTCCCGAGATCCCACCACGCTGGCCCGGATGAAGGAGGAAGCATTTAGCGTGTCCAGGCATTGTGCTAACAGACCTTCTTAAATAAATGATCTCATCAGTCCTGAGAACCACCCTATGGGGCGGCCTACATTATTATCCCCATTTCACCAGTGGGAAAAGGGCCAGAGAAGGGCCCTCATCCCAGGCTGCACAGAGCCCAGTTCTGCTGACCCCAGCCTCCATACATATGGCTGACGGCTTGGACCCCGCCTGGCTTCAGGGCTTGGCTCGGGGCCATTTGTGAGCCTCTCTGCCCAGATGTGCCCACTCCCCTCTGCTGGCTTTGAAGGAGGGTGGTCCACTGTAGATGGAGCGAGGAGGACCGCCAGTGGGTTTACGCGCAAAACGCGCTCGCAGTGCCCCACAGCGCCTGGCTCCTTGTGGGCACTCATGCTGGAGAAAGGGAGCGGGAAGGGAGAGACCCACAAGTCCTCGATGTTCAGGGGACGTCAGCCCTCCACATCTCCACCTGGACAGTAGTCCTCTCTCAACCACTCCACGCGGGAGACATGGACCGAGGTGCAAGTCGCCGGAAGCAGAAGCATCTTCTCTGCCCATCCCTCACCAGAGGCCTCGGGCACACCCCTTCCCTTCCCGGGTCCTCATCCGTGCCAGATGTGGCCTTGAACCACAGGACCGCCTCCATCCCCCACTCTGCTTTGCTGCAATCCCTCCCCCCAGCCCCCTGCAGCTCAGCAAGCCCCCCGGGGCACCCCTGCCCACGCCCCTGCTGATGCAACGCACTGAGCTCCCCCCGGACCATTCACCGCGGCCACGGGGTCCGCCCGGCTGCCCGCGGTCAGGATGCCACCTTCCGCTGGCATAACATGTGCCCCGCACCGCCGCCGCCCCAGTCACTCAATCCCAGCCGGTCTGTGGAGGCAGAGATAGTCCTTAATGAGAAGGGCCCAGGCTTTATCTGCTTTCTGCTTCAGCCATTATCTCCCCCAGTCTATAGACACGCAGTTGCCTCTGACAATAATGCTCAGAGGCAACAAACGCTGATGAGTTTTCTATGCAGTTCGCACAATAAGTCTATCAAAACCACCTCGGAAAATTATGAACCCCCGTGACAGACAAATACAACCAGCTCCGGCATGAATTTAGAGCCCCCAACGCTACGTTTCTTTTAATTCTTCAGGCCTCCCTTATCTCTGCTGTTCCTCTTCTGGTGGGGAGATAACAGTAATTCTTCTCCGTGCTGGCTTTTTTTTTTTTTTTCCCTCTCTCTCCCCCCTCCTTGCTTTTTTTTTTTTTTTTTTTCCACCCACTGAGTGAGATGTTTTCCGTGTCTTTCTGCTTGCTAAAGATAAAGGGTTAAAGACCAACTTATGTTGGGTGCTGGGGAAGGGGGGAGGGGGCACGGGAGAGGGGAAAAAAAGTAATCAGCATTCAAGAGATTGCTATCAGAGAATCCGCGCAGAGAACAGTAATTTTGCTGGCTTCGGCGAGGGCTCTCTCCGCTCCCACCACCCCCTTTTTTATGAATGCACATAATGCCTGGAGTGTTGGGGGCAGATAAAAGAATTAGCAGCAGCCAGGGGGACGGAGGCCCGGAGAACAGGGGAGAATTAGAATGTCTATCTTTGTCTCTTCCGGGCTCATCCAGCCAGCCGAGGCTCCCGGCTCGTAAACAATTTAATCTTTTTGCTACAGTTAAAATACAAAGGCAGCAAGCCTCCTTCTTCCAAATGGAAAAGGGAGGAGGTGCAGGACAGGAGGAGGAGGGTTGGCCGGTGGGGGGCACGGGATGAGGGCGAGGCAGATAGGAAAGGGCTGACGCCACAAACTTTTCTGCTGCCGGCTTAACCCCTTGGCCTTGAGACCTCAAGAACTGCCCCACCCCCCACCAACCCATGCTGTCCCCACTGGGGACACAGCCTAGACTTGGTTTGGTCTAGCCACTGGAGGAGGGGGATGGGGCGGCGGGGAGGGGAGGCAGTCTTGCTCCTTTGAAGGGTCCCTGGTCCCTGTCTTCCAGGGAGGTGACAGCTGTGGCCATTCATCCCTTGCTTCTTCCCTTGGTCTTCCCACAGTCAAGGCCTTTCCTTATTCCTCCTCCACTTCCTGCCTCTCCTCCCCTGGCTCCTTCTAGGCTCTGGTGAGAGCTCTCAAGTCTTGCAAAATGACTTGCTTGCCAGGCGGCAAGCTCCCTGAGGATAGGGGTTACAGTAGCCACTGTGCCATTGTGCTCCCTGCACAGGGCAGGAATGGGGCTCTCTGCCTCAAAGGGGGGCTCCAAGCTCTCCGCCTACTGCCTGAGACCAGCGATGGAGCAAGGCCAAGACGGGATGGAAGGACACGTTCCTTCTCCCTTTTCTCCTGCTCTTTCACACGCACGCAGTGGGAGAACAGAACCCGGGAAAGAACACAGCCTAGAAAGAGCAGAAGCCCTTGTGAAAGGAGAGATCATTTTGAGGGACCTGAAAATAAGCCAGGAAAAAAGAAGCCTTCTCAAGTCTCCTAGAGATAAGGTTAGAGGAGGCGGGGTCCCTCCAACCCAGGGGGGGCAGCAGCCCATGTGACTGACCAGCTGGGCATCCTCAAGGTAATCCAAACAGCCGGTACCCCCGAGTGCTCACCGTAACCCCATGCTGTGGCCACTTGGAGTCATTCCAGGTGGGCCCTTGTCCCACACAATGTGGAAAGCCCAGTTTTCATAGGGCCAAGTGGGAGGCTGGTTCTTCCTTCTCTGCTCTTGCCTCTCCTGCAGAGTACTAATCCCAGTATATTGGCATTGAATTTACTGCCCTCTCTTACTTAGAAGCTCCTAAAGGGCCAGCAACTTCCTCCCCACCCCTGGATGCCCAAGCCCAGCTCAGTGCCCGGCCAAGCTGGGTGAACGCTTGCTGAGTGGTCTGATGGATGAAGAGAGGAGTGATGTCAAGGAAAACTGGGAGAGAGCGGGGAGTTTCTTTGGGCACCAGACACACACTTGAGGAGGGGCTACTCAGGCAAAGGATGGGAGGATGAGGGCCCAGAAGAAGAAGAATAGGGGTGTGGTCCAGACAGCTGGTCCTTTCTCCCCAGGCTCCACCAGCCAGAGCCCTTCAACAAATGGAGGGAACCAAAGCAGTGATCAGGCGTCAGCCAGGTGCAGCCCTGCTGGGGCTCAGCCACATTCAGAGTGAAATCCCCAACCCCTTGGCTTGAGGCCCTTCCCAGGAAGGCATGGGGGGATATCGTGGGCCTTGGGGTCAGGGGAACTGGGGTCACCTCCCAGCTCTACCTCTTGTTGGCTGTGTGAACTCCAGTTGGTCAATCTCTCTGAGCCTCCGTCCCCTACCTGTAAAATGGAAATAATAATGACTTCTACCTTACAGAGTTGGGTTAGCACATAGTAGGGACCCAGCAGGCATTGGTCATGTCGAAGTAGAAGAAACAATGCCTTGTAAGGACAAGCATAGCAGACACAATAAACCAAATATGCTGAAAACATAAACACATCTCAAAGCCCCACAGAGAAGCTTCCATTTACAGCTGACCCTTGAACAACCCGGGGGGTTAATCCACATATAACTTAGAGCTGGCCCCCTGTATCTGTAGTTCCTCCACATCTGTATGTATTTATGTCATTCATCCTACCTCTGCCCTCTACTCCTTGGGAAACTGGGCTAAGCCATGATGTGGGGAGTATAGCTGCTTTCCCAGTTCCTGTGTCCCTCCCAGGGCTGGGGAGGGGACAGTTCAGGAGGAGTTCTCAGGAGACTCCAGGAGGTGGGTGGGGCTGGTCACTTGCTCCAGGGTCTACAGCTATGCAAATAAGCTCCAGCCTGCTGGCCTTCCCTTTTGATCCCTTCACATCTGTGACCTGGGCTAAGCTCTCCCTCTGGTCCCAACTTCAAGCCCCACTGAAATATTATTCGTCCTTCCTCACCCTGACCCCAATGTTACCCTGAAAATAACCCCCCAGCCTAGCTGAGGAGACATGGGAGTGGAACGTAGGGTATGAACATAGGTTTATATAAACAATGTTCAAATAATAATGTTTAGTGTTTGTATCTTAAAACCAGATAACAGTTATTTTCAAATATATATTAAATATATATAATCTTGGTCATGTCCTAAACCAGGGTATCCCAAATTGTCCACACGTCAGGATCACTTGGGTAGCTTTAAAAAAATACTAGATTCTGAGCCCAAGCCTAGAGATTCTGAATCAATATGCATATGTATGAGGGTGAATTTTGGATTTGGGGGGCGAGAAAGTAGATTTTTTCAAAGATCCCAGGTGATTCCGTTGAGAAGCCTAATTTGGGATCTGCTGTCTTTAGCAGCAAAGAAATAGTCTTCATCTTATTCATTAATTCAACAAATACTTTCGGAGCCCCTGCTATCTATCTTTGTGTGTGTTGGGGGCAGGGGGCAGGACCTAAAGAAGCCAGAAAGCCCACAGGGCACAAAAAAGCAGTGTCTAACCACCCATGTAGATTCCCCATTCCTCGGCCTCAATCAAAAAACCCACCCAGGGCTTCCCTGGTGGCGCACTGGTTGAGAATCTGCCTGCTAATGCAGGGGACATGGGTTCAAGCCCTGGTCCAGGAAGATCCCACATGGCGCGGAGCAACTGGGCCCGTGCATCACAGCTGCTGAGCCTGTGCTCTAGAGCCCGTGAGCCACAACTACTGAGCCTGCGCGTCTGGAGCCTGTGCTCCGCAACAAGAGAGGCCGCGATAGTAAGAGGCCTGTGCACCGCGATGAAGAGTGGCCCCCTCTTGCCGTAACTAGAGAAAGCCCTCGCACAGAAACGAAGACGCAACACAGCCCAAAATAAATAAATTAATTAATAAACTCCTACCCCCAACATCTTAAAAAAAAAAAAAAGAAAAACACCCAATACTGATTTCTCCCCTTCTGATATCCGTAGGGCTTACTGCCTCTTCTCTACTTAAGAACAGAGCAGGAATATTAAGTAAGGACCTAGTTAAGTGCCAAGCACTTCATTCAGTAATTAACTATACCTATGATCGCATTTAATCCCTAACTTGTGTGGTAGTTATTATTTCCTCATGTTATTAATGAGGAAATAGAGGCACAAAGAGGCTGAAGAACTCACAGAAGTTCACAAAGAGAACAAAGGGCAGGGTCATACCTCTCCCCCGAACTTGCGTGCTGCTTAAGTGCAGGATATTGGAATTCTATTTCTTTATTATTAATCACAGTGCATAGCGCTTAATCGGTCATTCATTCAAAAAACTGATAAACCACCCACTGTGTGCAAGGCACTTAACTGTGGGGGATAAACAAGACCCTGTCCTCAAAGAGTGCAGTTTAGAAGGTGAACTTGGGCAATTGAGCAAATAATTCAGAGGAAAAGTATGAGTGCCTTCCAAGAGAGGGACAGTAGCAAGTTATCAGAATCAGTGGAGAGAAATTCCTTCCAGCTTCTGGGACTCAGAATGCCAGAAATCCAGAGGTGCTTGGCAAACCTTGAGGTCTTATTTCATCAGAGAGGTGAAGCACCTCACCCAAGGTCACACAGCTGGGTGTGCCATAAATACATGATGAATCGAACAAGATTATTCACTAACTCCAATTACATCTTAACCACTAATAACTTGGCTCCGGCTCCCCTCATGGGATTTTCTCCTTGGACCAAGCTTCCCTCCCCGCTTCCACTGCCTTCGGCCAATTAGAGAAGGGCAGGTGCTGTGATTGGGGTCACGGAGAGAAGAAGAGATGGAGAGGACCACAGCTCACCCCCTATCCAAGGCTGAGAAGGAGGTGATTGGTTTCAGGTGCTCACAGCCTCTCGTGATGAAGAGGCTGAGAGAAGCTCATGCACGTGGCAGACCTTGGATGCCCAGTGTCCCCAACATGAATGCCCACAGCACCCTTTCCTCGATATGTTGAAGACCAGCAGGCATGGGGAGAGATGTGGGGGCTACATGTAGAGACATTGAGGCAGACCAGCAGAGCTGAAGACAGTCACAGACAAGGAGAACAGTACCACAAGAAATACCCATATATGTGAGAATAAGCCTGGTGTACTAGCTTCTGAGAGAGTCACA